>NC_134164.1:13712272-14034318 GCF_033958435.1 Carettochelys insculpta
ACCCCAGAGGGGCCCCCCTTGGGCTTCTCCCCCCAGGACGGGTTGGAATGACTGTCTCTGCCGGATGTACTGACACCTCTGCGCTGAGCTGGGCCTCTGTTGTCTAATTAACTTCCTGTTCTACCTGCTGAGTGAGAGTCACTTCTGGCTGCGGACAGGGTGAAAAGCTTGGGGGACCCTGAACCCTATTACGGGAGGGGAAGGACCCTCCAGGATTCCTGGGTTCTGTCTCTGCTCTGGGAAGGGAGTGGGGCTAGTGGGTTACAGATGGGGCAGCACCGTCCGGTTCTGTGTAAGAGCATCCGAATGGCCTCACTTGGTCAGACCCAGAGTCCATGAAACCCAGTGTCCCGTCTGCCTGCAGGGGCCAGTGCCAGGTGGTTGTGAGGGAGCGAACACAACAGTCATTGAGTGACTCGTCCCGTCCCCTGGTCCCAGCGTCTGGCAAACGAGGGGGCATGTGCAGCGTGGTGTGGGAGCTCGTCACCACCACCTGGCCTTGTTCTCTTTGGAGCCCTGCCAGAGTCTCGGCCTCCACCACGTCCGCAGAGCTCCACCGAGTGACGGGGAAGAAATACCTTCCTTTGTTGGACATTTGCAGCCTCGTCACTTCGCCGCCTGACTCCTGCGGCCGGTGCTATTTGAAGGAGTAAATACACTTCTTTGGTCCAGCTTTGTGCTTCATTCATGACTTTACAGCCCTCTGCACAGCTCCCCGCATTCACCGCTTTCAAACGCAAGAATTCCCGGGTTTCCTCTCACCGCCGCTGCAACATGCTCAGTACGCCAGCAATTGCCAGCGCCCTTCCCTGCCCCGCCGCCACTTCAGTGTCTTTGGAGACGGGGAGCCCAGCCCCACAGCCAGTCTTCGCCAGGTGGGGACTGGGGATTGCTAGAGAAGCCATAAGATATTGTCTGCCTGACCTGCCTGTGAGTGAGGTCAGGCTCCCCAAGCTCTGCACCCGTCCGCAGCCAGGGATGCCTCTCGCGCAGCAGGCAGAGGAGGAGCTTTACCAGAGGACAGAGATGCAGTGTGGTGCACACTCAGCACAGACACCGGACGTGGTCTGTCTGACCCACACTGGGGGGAGCAGATCCCCCCCAAGGGAGCCCCAGGGCTGATCATCCTGCCTGCTTTGTCCTCTCCAGCCCCCCACACCCCCTCTCACTGCTGGGCTTCTAACTCACAAACCAGCCTGGCTCCACCTCTCCCTTGGTCTGGCTCCTGCTACCTGGTCACCTAGCTTACAGATGACTAGACCTGGTCGCCAAGGTTACCCCCAGCAGGAACCCCACACCCTGCATGAGCCACCCCTGACTGTAATGGGGTTTGGGGGCCCCCGTCCACAGGCAGGAGTGACTCTCACTCAGCAAGTAGAAGAGGAAGTTTATGAGGCAACAGAGGCCCAGCTCAGCACAGAAGCGTCAGTGCAGCCAGCAGAGACAGTCGTTCCAACCCATCCTGGGGAGAGGAGCCAAGGGTGCCCCTCTGGGCTGTAGCCTCCCTGCTCAGCACAGACTAGCTCCTTCCAACTTCCCCCCCAGCTTCTAACTGCTGCCTCAGATTCAAACCCAGCTCTGCTCCTTTGACCAGGTCAGAGGTGTTACCTGCCAGCTTAGGTTACAGGCAAAAGGGGGACACCCCCAGCAGGTGGGAGCTGCTCAACCTGTGGACCCCCCCCCCGCTTCTCTTCCCCCTTCCAGATCGAGCTGAGCGGGGGCACTCAGTCAGTGACCCGGGGAAGCTCAGGACCCGCCCCACCGCTGGGTAAAGCATCGGCGCCCCCCCACCCGGGCCTGCCGCTGCGGTGTCCTGCTGGAGCCAGCTGCTCCTTGTTCAGCTGCTGGACAACTTCGCGGGGCTGGCGCGGCCTCTCCCGCTGCGGTTGTACCAGCCCCTCCTCTTCCCTTGGGCTCTGCCCAGGGTCTCCCTGGCTGGGCCCATGAGCTCAGCGAGCCATTCCCAGTAAGCCAGGACGTCCTCCACCCCTGACACTCCATCCAGGGGAGCCTCCCCTCCCGTAACTCTCTCAGCAAACCCAGGGGTCCCCCCCTTCTGCACCACACCTCAGTCAGGGGGAACCTGGTGGACCCTTGGGGCACGTCCCTGGGTGCAAACAGCAGGTGAGGCAAGTGCTCCTCCCAGTCCTGCGGGTGCTGGTGCCTAAGGCCTCCAGCATCTACTAGTGTCCCATGGAACCTTCCAACCAGCCCGTGGGGCCAGGAGCGACACCCTGAGCCCAGGAGACCCAGATCCCAGGCTTCTCCTGCAAGCACCGGCGGAGGGCAGACATGAAGTTGGCCCCCTGGTCACTGAGAACCTCCTTGGGGAACCCCACCCTGCTGAAAATGGTCAGCAGAGTGTCTGCCACTGTCTGCCTCAGTAGAGGACAGAGCCATGGCCTCGAGGTAGTGGGTAGCTACATCCACCACCACCAGGATGTATTTCTTCCATCTGTGTCGCCTTGCCCGTAGGCCCCACTGTATCTATTGCTACTTTCTGGGCAGGCTCCTCAACAATGGGCAGGGAAATTAGTTTTTCCTAATATCCAGCCTACACCTCCCTTTAATTTCAGACCATTTTTCTTTGTCCTGCCATCTGTCACCTCTGAGAACAGCCTTTCTCCAGCTTCTTTGGACCCCTCCTTCAGGAAGTTGAAGGCTGCTATCAAATCGCCCCTCAGTCTTCTCGTCTGCAAACTAAACAAGCCCAAATCCATCAGCCTCTCCTCTTAGGTCATGTGCTCCAGCCCCCTCATCATTTTCGTTGCCCTCCACTGAACCCACTCCAATGTGTCCACATCCTTTCTATACAGGGGGGCCCAGAACTGGACACAATACTCCAGGTGTGGCCTCACCAGTCCAGAGTAACTGGGAATAATAACTTCCCTAGATCTGCTGGAACTGCTTCTCCTAATGCACCCCAGTATGTCGTTAGCCTTCTTGGCTACAAGGACTCACTGCTGACTCATATCCAGCCTCTCATCCACTATAAGCCCCAGGTCCTTTTCTGCTGCTCTGCTACTTAACCATCAGGCCCCAGCCTATAACAATACTTGGGATTCTTCCATCCCAAGTGCAGGACTCTGCACTTGTCCTTGTTGAACCTCGTCAGATTTCTTTTGGCCCAGTCCTCCAATTTTTCCAGTCATCCAGGACCTCTCCTGATCTCCACGAGTTTTCAAAGATAATGGCCAAAGGCTCTGCAATGACATCTGCCAATTCCCTCAGTGCCATTGGATGTATTAAATTCAGACCCATGGATCTGTGTGTGCCTAGCTTTTCAAATGTCAGAGAGGTAGCCAAGTTAGCCTGTGTCTTCAAAAACAACAAGAAGTCCTGTGGCACCTTATAGACTAACAGATATTTTGGAGCACGAGCTTTCGTGGGCAAAGACCTGCTTTGTCAGGTGCACGAGGATGCATCTGACGGATCACAGACTCGCAGGGCTGGAAGGGACCTCAGGAGGTCATCTAGTCCAGCCCCCTTCTTCAAGCAGGATCAACTCCCACTAAGTCATCCCAGCCAGGACCTTGTCAAGCTGGGACTTTAAAACCTCATGGGACGGAGAATCCACCAACTCTCTAGGCAACACATTCCAGTGCTTCACCACCCGCCTGGTGAAGTAGTTTTTCCTAATATCCAACCTACCCCTCTCCCTCTTCAACTTCAGACCATTACTCCTTGTTCTGCCATCTGACACCACTGAGAACAGTTTCTCACCCTCCTCTTTCGAGCTCCCCTTCAGGAAAGTAAATGCTGCTATTAAATCACCTCTAAGTCTTCTCTACTGTAAACTAAACAATCCCAAATCCCTCAGCCTATCCTCATAGGTCTTGTGCTCCAGACCCTTAATCATTTTTGTTGCCCTCCACTGAACCTGCTCCCGCAAATCCACATCCTTTTTATACTGGGGGGCCCAAAACTGGACACTGTATTCCAGATGTGGCCTCACCGGTGCCGAATAGAGGGGAATAACCACTTCTCTAGATCTGCTTGACATGCTCCTCCTAATGCCCCCTAGTATGCTGTTAGCCTTCTTGGCTACCAGGGCACACTGTTTACTCATATCCAGCCTTTCATCCACCATAACCCCTAGGTCCTTTTCTGCTGTACTGCTCCTGAGCCTGTCGGTCCCCAGCCTGTTAACAATGCTTGGGATTCTTCCGTCCCAGATGCAGGACTCTGCACTTCTCCTTATTGAACCGCATCAGATTTCTTTTAGCCCAGTCCTCCAACTTAACCAGGTCCCTCTGGATTCTCTTTCTACCCTCCAAACTATCTGCCTCTCCCCCTAGTTTTGTGTCATCCGCAAACTTGCTGAGGGTGCAACCCAGTCCCTCATCCAGGTCATTAATAAAAATGTTGAACACCACCAGCCCCAGAACCGAGCCTTGCGGCACTCCGCTTGAAACTGACCGCCATCCAGATATCGAGCCATTGACCACTACCGTTGGGCCCGACCATAAAGCCAGCTTTCTGTCCATCTTATAGTCCATGAAAGCTTATGCTCCAAAATATGTGTTAGTCTATAAGGTGCCACAGGACTTCTCGTAGCTTTTCAAAATAGCTCTTACCCTGTTCTTTCAGCATGGAGGGCTGCCCAGCTCCTTCCCATATTGCATTGCTTAGTGCTGTAGATGGGGAGCTGACCTTGTCCATGAAGACTGAAGCAAAAAAAAAAAGCATTGAGTACTTCAACCTTTCCCACATAATCTGTCACCAGGTTACCTCCCTCACCCAGTAACAGCCCCACCCTCCCTGATAACCCTCCTATTATTAACATGTCTGTAGAAGCCCTTCTTGTTACCTTTCAAATCCCTTGCCAGCTGCAATTCCAGTTGCGTTTCACTTTCCTGATTACCCCCCGGCATTCTCCAGCCCTAGATTTATACTCCTCCTTACTCAGCTGTCCAAGTTTCCACTTCTTATATGTAACCCTTTTTGGAGTTTAAGCTCTCCCAGCATTTTCCTAATAAGCCAAGCTGGTTGCCGACCATATTTGCTTTTTTCACTGTGCATCAGGGTGGTTTGTTCCTGTGCCTTCAGTAAGACTTCTTTAAAATACCACCAGTTCTCCTGAACTCCTTTCCCCTTCATATGAGCTTCCCAGGGGATCCTGCCCATCAGTTCTCTCAGGAAGTCGAAGTCTGCTCTTCTGAAATCAAGGGTCTGTATTTTACTGCTCATCTTTCTTCCTTTTGTCAGGATCCGGAAATCTACCATCTCATGATCGCTGCAGCCCAGGTTGGCACCCACTTCTGTTTCTCCTTCTATTTCTTCCCTGTTCATGAGCAGCAGGTCAAGCTGCGCACCGCCCCTGGTCAGCTCCTTCAGCACTTGTACCAGAGAGTTATCCCCAACATTCTCCGAAAACTTCCTGGATTGTCTGTGTGCTGCTGTGTTGGTCTCCCAACAAGTGTCCGGATGATTAAAGTCTCCCATGAGAACCAGGGCCTGTGAATTGGAAGCTTCTCTAAATTGTCTGAAGAAATCGTCCTCTACCTCATGTACCTGATCTGGTGGTCTACAGCAGACACCAACTATGATGTCACTTCTGTTGCTTCCACCTCTAAGCTTAACCCAAAGACTCTCAGCTGGCTTTTCTCCCTCCATATACTGCAGCCCTGAGCTATCAGACTGCCCCCTCACAGAGAGCACAACTCCTCCTCCTTTTCTCCCGTCTGTCCTTCCTGAACAGTTTATACCCGTCTGTGACCGTGCTCCGGTTATGCGAATCGTCCCACCAAGTCTCCGTTATCCCACCAAGCCTGCTCCTAGCCCTCTTCCCAGCAGCAGCAGCAAGTTCTGAGGAGGGGACCCCTGTGCTCAGTGGCCAGGCCCAGATGGACCAGTCACGGGAGCAGTTGCCCAGGGGCCTTGTCTATTCTGTTGAAGTAGCTCTGCCTGCTCCAGGGCCAAGTATATCTTGATTCAAAGGCTGCCTCTACACTCGCCCCCTCCCGTTGAAGATGCCATGGCAATGAGGCAATTTGAAGCAGGCTAATAAGGCGCTAATGTGCATATTCAGCACCTCATTAGCATAGCAGCAGCCGCATGCATTTGGAAGTGTAGACTTTGAACTTCAGATTGACAGTGTGGCTGGGGGCAGTAAACACCCCCCGGGACATTCCCATGCTCCTATCTGGTTCTGCGGGAGCTAGGGAATGTCTCAGTGGGGCACTTATTGAGCAGCTACCCCCATCATCACTGTCAATCTGCAATTCAAAGTCTGCACTTCCAAATTTGCACAACCATTATTATGCTAACGAGGCACTGAATATGCACATTAGTGTCTCATTAGCCTGCTTCAAATTGCCTCATTACCATAGCATTTCCGACCAGACAGGTGAATTTAGAAGAAGCCTCAGTTGCTTTTCAGAACATCACAACGTCCAGATAGGGTCAGACCAAAGGTCCATCCAGCCCAGGGTCCTGTCTGCCAACAGTGGCCAATGCCAGGTGCCCCAGAGGGAGCGAACAGGACAGGGAGTCATTAAGTGATCCCTCTCATTGCCCATTTCCAGCCGCTGACAAACAGAGGCCAGGGACACTGTCCTGCCCAGCTTGGGCAACAGCTGCTGATGGGCCATTCCTCCATGAATTTATCCAGCTCTGTTTTTGAATCCTGGTACGGTCTTGGCCTTCACAACATCCTCTGGTGAGGAGTTCCACAGGTCGACCATGTGCTGCATAAAGAAAACGTCCTTATGTTAATTTCAAACCTGCTCCCCATTCATTTCATTTGGTGACCCCAAGTATCTAAGTGATGGGAAATCACTTTTCCTTACCACTTTTTCCACACCAGTCCTGATTTTATAGACCTTTATTACATCCTCCTCCTCTTTCCCAAGCTGAAAAGTCCCTGGCTTTTTAATCTCTTTTCTTAGGGCACCATTCCAAACCCCTCAACATTTTTGTTGCCCTTTTCTGAACCTTTTCCAATGCCAAGGTCTCTTCCTTGAGCTGAGGAGACCACCTCTGCACACACATTCGAGACATGGGCATACAATGGATTTATACTGAGGAAGTAAGAGATCCTCCGTCTTATTCACTATCCCTTTTTAATGATCCCTAACACTTTGCTTTTTGGCTGCTGCTGCACATCGAGTGGATGTTTTCAGAACCGTCCCCGATAGCTCCAAGGTTGCTCTCGAGCGGTTAGAGCTGTTAGTCCCCACCCTTCTGTATGTTACGTGTAGTTGGGGTTAATCTTTCCAAGGTGCGTAACTTTACATTTATCTGCATTAAATCCGTTGCCATTTTGCTTCCCATCACTTAGTTCTGAGTGGCCCTGCAGGCTCCGGGGCCACTGCAGCAGCAGAGCAGAGGCATATGCAGCCCCCCTTTGAATAAAGGGACACTCAGGCTTTCCCGCAGAGCAGGTTGAGGCAGTATGGTTGCATCTGCCCTGGGACTCCTCCGGTCACACGGGGCAAGGGAAGGCTGAGGCTTCTCTGGCAGAGGGACACGTGGCTGTGTCAGAGGGACGGGCAGAGGGACATGCTACCGCCAACCACTGCCCAGGGCCTCTCAGGGGAGGTGTGTGGGGCAGCAGGTGGGGGCAAGGGAGAGTCCTCTCGGTTACCATTCAATACCAGTGTAACAACTGCACATGATGGAGGTGGTATCACCCATTCAGATGGCCAACACCAACGAACTCTTCATTGAAAGCAGAAATCCGTTTTGCATGCAGTTTTTCCCCTCACCATACTTCTGCCACTTTTCTTTCACACACTAGAAGTGGACTGTTCTGCCAGCTGCATGACACTGGCCTGTGCTTGGCCAGTCAGTTTTTACTTCATAAGCCCCTCTAAGCAGTGGCGGAAACATACATTGCCAGTTCAGTCACTCTCCTGTAGCTCTCTCTGTTGGCTGTTCAGATACACTCTTGTCAAGAGCTGCCATGAATATGAAATCACCACATAGTACTAATGCATGCCGTGCTCTCAAACGCCAGCTAACCTAACGAAAAGTCCAAACTAAATTACATCAGAAAACTACAAAAACTCCACCTATTGGCAGCCCAGTGTATACAACTTAGGCTATGTCCACACTGCGAGATAAATTTGAATTTACTGCAAAAAGCCTGATATTCCATCGTCACTGTCTTCACTGTAAATATCATTAGCTTGCTTTGGAGAGCACTAATACTGATCTCATAACATGCTCGAAGCTGACTGGGTATAGCATCAAATTTGAATTTCAAAGTCTAAATGCAGGCCAGTGTGAAAGTCCCATGTCTTGAAATCAAATTCATTAGCCTCCAGAGGTGTCCTGCGTGTATCCCGCAATGCCCCTCAGTGCTCCGCTCTGGCAGCTTCCATCTCTGCTGCTCTCCAGGTCTGCAGGAATTAGGTAACAGGAAGCCCATGAATTTGAATTCGGCACCAGGAAGCCCATGGCTGTGGGGTCGGGATTGTATGAGAAGCTAAGAAACCTCTTTCTTTCTTTGCTGTCAGCGCCATGAGTGCATCTCCCCATTCAAACAGCCCCAGCATGGATGTCCTGGCTCTGTCTCTACTCCTGCTAACTACACACTGATTCTTTTTCAGCACTGGGCTTAAGCTGCAGCAAGGGAGGTTTAGGTTGGACATTAGGAAAAACTTCCCAACTGTCAGGGTTGTAAAACGCCGGAATAAATTACCTAGGGAGGTTGTGGAATCTCCATCACGGTGAATATTTAAGAGCATGGTAGACAGACATCTGTCAGGGACGATCTAGATGGTGCTTGGTCCTGCCGTGAGGCTGGGGACTGGACTTGATGACCTCTCGAGGTCCCTTCCAGTTCTTGTGCTCTATAAGTTTCCGAGACACTCCAGTTCCCCTAAAACACTTGCTGAATCATCACAGTGAACAGTAGTTGGCTTGAAGCTCATTTGGGGAGACATTCTTCTGTATGAAATTCCAGGACAGCTCAGGACTCCTGGATCCTTTCCCCAGCTCTGCCTCAGATTGGCTGTGTGACCGAGGAAGTCACTGCTCCTCTCAGCTTTAGTTTCTCCCTCTGTCAAGTGGGGATCACACCCCTCTGCTGCCTACCTCAGGCAGTGGGGGGTGGCGGTGAGGAAGGCGTCCATTGGAGGGCAGCTCTCGCAGCAGTGCAGAATAGGAAGTGTCCCAGCCCACTGTCTTATCAGCTTGTGACCTAACAGAAGAGCTGAAGGATTTGGTGTAACTTCCATCTCATTATTTTGACATTGTCCAAAGCAGATTAAAACAGCTCATGAATTCCCTTGACCCCACCGTCCCCTCTTTTTTTCTGCCATGCGACAATTACACGTGGGGACAAAGGGGAGATGGTTTTGTTTGGCCACAAGATAACTTTGCAGTGGATCTTCATCCTGGCAGTGGTTTGAGTGACAAACTGGTTTTGTCTGAATGGGATTTTCTGACTGAAACCAGGTTCAGTGGAAGTTTTCCCCACGCTTTGGTTTCCTGGGCACGGTCCCTGCCGGAGGGGTGAGCCGCGTCAGGTAGAGCAGAAGGCGGAAGACACGGCTACCGGTTCTGCACCTGGCGTTCTTCGAGATGCGTTGCTCACGTCCATTCCAAGTCGGCTGTGTGCGGGTGCAGCCGAGTCGCCAGGAGCTTTTTGCCCTAGCCGGGTCAGAGCAGTGCCCCCTGGAGTGGTGCTGATAATGTGACATTGTCCGACCCCCCCCCGCCCACTCACTCTGTTCCTGCCGGCTACGCCAACAGAGGGTTTTGGAAGGGACGTGAAGAACACATCTCAAAGAACACCCATTACGGAACTGGTCATTGTCTTTTCTTCTCTGATTGTCATGTGCATTCCAAGTCTAGGAGGTGGGGTCGGAGCCTGTGCTGGGGCCCACAGGCAGGGGTGACTCTCACTCAGCAGGTAGAGCAGGGAGTTTATTAGCCGACAGACCCAGCGCAGTGCAGAGGTGTCAGTACAGCTGGCAGAGATGGTCATTGCAACCCATCCTGGGGAGAGGAGCCCCCACTGCAGTGTCAGTGCCAGTGTCTACATCAGCGTCGGCACCACCTCGGCGTGCCCCAGGCTTTCTTCAACCTCGGTACTATGGCGCCAGGCCTCCATAGACAGAGAAAGACCCGGCCCAGTCACCAGGAGCAGCCCTTGAACTGCTTGAAACACCTCTGGCGTCAAGGGTAAGTACAGTGAATACAGGCTCCCGCGTGGAGCCAGGGACTTGTGGCCATTGTGCTTTGCCATGGGGGACCTGCTCTTATTGCACCTCCTTTTCTTCTTCAGCATCGCAGACGGCCTCCTATAGCGCTGCGACGGCAATGGCGCCTGCCCCCAGGGATCCTGAGGAGGCAGTGTGGGTGATGGCACTGGTGCACTTTGCACAAAGAGGCCCCACTTCCAGCTCCTACTGGAGACTCAAGGCTAAAGTGCCCCTTCCTTTAGGAGGACTTTGGGTGCTGGGCCCTGTCTCTCATAGTCCTTGGCTTAAACACCTTGCAGATTGGGCAGCGGTCACCTCGGTGTCCTCCCACACAACTCAAACAAGCTGCACGAGGGTCGCTCTTTGGCATACGCACGTTTGCTACACTTGAGTGTTTAAAGCCTGGAGAGCCTCGCATTCCCCGGCGCCTCGGTACTAAGGGCAATGGAAAGCCCAGACTCAGCGCTCACAGGGGGTGAAAATTAACTTCCCAACTAGTTACACTTCAAAAACAGGCTACTAGCTGACAACTGACTGAGAGATTAAGTAAGAGCTCCAACGACCAGCAGCGCGACAGGAAGGAATTGGGGTGGGCAGGGGGCATATATTGGTTGCCGTATCGGCACCAGTCCAAGGTGCACCACTCCGCCCCCAGGCCACTGGCTAGGGCAAAAAGCTTCCGGTGACTAGGCATGTGCCCGCGCACCTCCAGCTTGGAATGGACATGAGCAATCACTTGAACTGGTGGCTTCTCCTTCTGGCTCTGCCATTGCCTTGCTGTATTGGACCCTGGGGTTGCTTTGCTTCTCTGTTCTGTGGGATCCCCGTGTGTTGCTAACTCCAGGGCGTTGGTAAGCCTGGGGGAGAAGGAGCGTTGACACCCTATGTGAAGGAGAAACGAGCGTTTCAAGGAGTTGAGCACCAAGGAATTCTAAACTTTACTGAAATGGCCCATCTGGGGTAGAAGAAATCAGGCCAAATTTCAGCCATTGTGTTTTTAAAGCCCGTTCACCTCACCTGGGCTTCGTAGCCAGTAGGGGAGAAGAAGTTCCTGCCTCTAGTTTTGTGGCCTGACTGAACCAGGGGCTGTGGCTGAGATCCCCACAAAGCAATCTGTTCCCACCCTTTACCAAGCCAGTCCCTAGCTTCAAAAGATGACCAGAGCCCCCAGTACTGACAGACCAGCCAGCCTCATGTCCGGAACTGGAAAAGTGCCTGGAACAAATGATGGAACAATCAGTCTGTGAGCACCTACAGGAGAATGGGTCCATCAGGGTGACTGAACAAGGATTTGTGCATCATTCCCAACCAAAGCTAATTCCTTGGACAGAGTTCCAGGCCTAGGGGGAGTGGGTAAACAGAAGCCGTGTTATCGGCTTCTCAAGTCCCACTGGACATTCCCACAGGGAAATGAGGGAACTGTGGTTGAGGTGCAGTTGGTGTCACGTGGGGGCATTTGTTAGGAGCCCAGACTTCCAAGTGCCCTCCATGCTGACAAGTCTCAGAGGCATCACCAAATATGTATCTACAAAAACAACGCTGTCATTGCCCTGGGGCACCCTGCAGCTGCATCTCCACTACGAGATAAATTCAGATTTAATCCAGTTGGCTCAATTTTACCACAACTGTCTTCTCTGTAGAGACCACTAGCTCGATGTAGGGAGCACTAATGCTGAGATTAGAAAATCGCAGTTACCTGATGGGTGTAGCATCAAGCTACCAGAGGTGTCTGGTAGGTGACCTACAATGCTCTCTCACTGCTCCGCTCTGGCCGGTGCTCTCCAGTAACAGGATGACAATTTCCAAGCGGGAGCAGCGAGCCCTTAGCTGTGGGCTCACGTTGGTATGAGAGCCCGAGTCTTTCTATGCTGTTAGAGCTGTGAGTGCATCTACCCAGTCAAACAGCCCCTGCGGGGAGTTCACAGCTGTCTATACGTGTGCTGGTTTTCTCTGCGCTGCCTGGTGTCAGCCCATGCCCCACTGCACCACGTTTCAGCAGGTCTGTGCTGGGGTCATGCTTGTATAACATGCCAAGAAACTACTTCTCAGCAGTTTACATGTGTGTGCGACCCCCCACTTTCCTCCCCAGAGGAGCTGCGCAGTCCGGGTCTTTCCCACACTCAGCCACTTCACGTGGGTAGCCCCCAACCCAACCCAGTAAAAGGAGGTGCCGCCCTTCAGTGCTGACAAAGCTGCCAGTTGTGTTTAGGGCTCCAAGGGCGGGAAAGATATTGCGCACTTTGCTGCTGCCGCCGTGGGAAGCCTCCCCCCGGCGGTTAAGATACTGGTGGCTTTGCTGCTGCCGTGGGGACCACCTCAACTGGCCCCCCACTGAACCCACCCTCTTGGCCCATACCAGGGGCCATGCTTCTGCCAGGGGAAACCAAAAATTCTTTTTCCCTGCACTTTTCTACCCTCTCTCTCTCTAAAAAAGTCCGAGCCCCAGCCTTATTTTCAGGGAGCACATGCATGCAAAGATGGGAGGTGGGACATCCATGGATAGCCAACTGCAAACACAGTTGTTGCACCCATGTGGGCAAGGTAACGGGATGGGAAACCAAAAGTTCCTTTTTGCTGGCCTTTTCTAGCCTCTTTCTTCTCACGTCACAAAACAGGTTGGACCGATGCTTTATCATCAGGGATCACGTGCACTGACAGGAGGTGGGATACTCAGTGGATGGCCACTTGAGAACACAGTCATTGCCCAGAAGCCTTAGAGTGCACCGGAAAGCCAAATGCCCTTTCCAGTACCAATGTAATGAACAGGGAAACCAAAAATTCTTTCTTCCTACACTCTTCTATCCTCTTTCTTCTCACTTTCCAATGCAGTCAGGGCCCTGTATTACTTTCAGGGATCACATGCATGCAATAACAGCAGGTGAGACACTCAGTGGATGGCCAGCTGAGAATACACCTGGTCTTAGCAGTATAATGTGGGGTGAAACAAAAAATTCCTTTTTCCTGCACTTTCCTATCCTCTTCCCTCCCACTTTAAAAAACAGCCTGGGCCCTGGCCTTCATCTCAGGGATCACATGGCAGGCAATGATGGGACGCGGGACAAGTGGCTGGCGAGTTGAGAATATAGCTGCTGCACCTGTGTTGGCAAAGTAATGTGGCAGAAACGAAAAATTTCTTTTTTCCTAGACTTTTCTATCCTCTTCCTTCTCACTTTGACGGTCTCCACCTCGCTTCCAGGGACTGGGAGGAGAACAAGGAAAACACAATGGGGGAAGATGGTGTCGAGATAGCTTCCCACAACGCACTACAGCAACAGTCGATGTTAGCCAACTTGTGTGGCAGTGACAACTTGACTTTGTGGGGAGCTGGGTGGAAGTGAGGAAGGTCAAATCGAACTAACTCCCAGACTAGAAAACGGATATAAATCCCTTCAGATTCCCCCATAGTGCAGCTGCAGCCTGACAGATTTATTAAGGCTTCTGTTGGTTAATCTGTGAGGCACCACAGGACTCCTCACTGCTTCTCCCCGTCTGGCAGTCCATATGTGAGGGGCCCCGGCAGGTCCAGCAGGGATCAGCCCAGGCTTCGGGATGCTCCATTTTTTTTCTGCCTCTTCAAATTATTTCCCCCCTCCCAACCCCCTTGTTGCAAGTCTAAATCTGCTCTTCCATGTATGTACCCTGCAGCCAGCACTACCCCCACACCCACCCCATAATCCACATTCTTCCTGAATCTGCTTCTGGAGTTAATCCCACCCTCTCCTCCAGTTCCCCTTCCCCTCCATGAACCTGTCTTCTGCCTTTACCTTTCCCCCTCTTCTAAGTACTCCCCAAGGACCCATCTCTAATCCTGCCCCCTTCCTTCAGTCCCCTCCCCCTGGCACTAACTCTGCTCTAACCTCCTAATCTGCCCCAGAGCTAATCCCAGCCCATAGCCTGGTGCCTCTCCCCCACATTCTGCTGTCTGACCCTGGCTGTGTTCTTGGGCCTGTCAGTTAGCATGGAGGGGGTCTCCAGCAGAGAGCAGCTGGCAGCTTCCTTCTGGAGGCAGCCCTTGTCCCTGAGGCAGTGCCCAGACTTGGAGGGGAAGAACCCCCAGCCCGGCTCTGCAGGGTGCTCCTCCTGGCCCAGTGCATTGGGGAGCTGTAGGAGCTGAGCAAATACCAGGGCTGGATTAAGATGGTCCTGAGTCCTAGGTCATTGTGGCATTGGGCTCCATATCCCCATCTGTCTGCTGTACCTGAGGAGCATTGGTGGGGCCCCATCCCTGGGAGTGGCAGCAGGGCCTGCTCTTCTCTGCTGATGCAGGATGATGGCCCTAGGAGGGGGACCATTCTAGCCCCAGGGTGGAGCCTGCTTCCTGGGGTGAGGACAGGTGGGGTGGGGGGCTGCTGCACATGCTTTCACCCGTCTCACGCACATCTCCCTAGGGGGCCGGGCTTGGTGCAACCCCCCAGGGCAGTCATTGGCAAAGTGAGCATCTCTGGACTGCTACTGGCCCAGGACCATCTTGCAGGTGGGCCGGAGGCTCCAGACTAACATTAGATTAAGCATCACCTGCAAAGCTTATCTTGTGTTTGGGAAGAACTACACCATTTTTCCACAAATCATTGGTTTATTAGAAAGTTTTTTTTCCTCCCTCATTGTACAGCGCATATATATATATATATATATTTATTTATTTATGTCTCTCTTATGTGACAAAGTTACATACAGGCTGTATATGCTTGTTAAGGTTAATAGGTTAATATTTTAGCTGTATTCTGGATGTCAATTCCTGCCCCCCACCCCATCCCCCTCACCCCCACTGCAGTGTGTAGGTGCCAGGACACACCTACTGAATCTAAAAGCTAATGAAGCTCAGCACTGAAACATTAATACCGTATCTGCTAAATATTTACATCAGTGAAAAGACTGAGTCCCTTTCTTTTGATGGGTAGGTTTTGCCAGTGCTATTTGTTCCCAATGCAAATTTCTCTTTCTAAACAGCCAGGACTCTCAGGTGTCCTAGTCTGAATTTGCAGCCCAGTGTGCTCGGTGCTGCAGGTTTTGGAGGGGCACAGGAGGAAAAGGAAGAACAGAAATACTATTTATGCTTGTAGGCACAGCCTGCTTGTTGCTTCATCTCGGAGCGTGCCTGTCTGCCAGCACACAGCATGGAATCTGGCCCCGCTTCCACTCTAGAGCACAGGGAAACCACCACGCCCTGTACTGGGAAGTGGGATTCCATACTCTCTCACTTGTGAAAAATGAACCAACCAGAGCGATTGGACTTGAACCCCTCCAAGCCCAGCAGGAGAGGAGCTCCTGTTTTAGGCCAATGCAATGGGGCCAGCTGGTCAGCTGAGGGACAAACTTCCAGAGTCAGTTGTCTCTAAAGCAAAGGGGCTGATATGTGAACAAATGAAGAAATGTCATCAGAAAAATACGCCAGAATTAGTTATCAACCACAAAACCACTCCAAAAATAAAAAAGGCACATTTTAAAGCAAAAGGTTTTTATAATTGGAATAGCGGGCTTGTGCCTGAAGAACAGCTCGGAAGACACCTGCAAGTCAGTGGTTCAAACCCAGAAGAAACATGGGCATTTTGTTCTGTATGGGACTTAGCCCAATTTCCTGACACTTCAGTGTTAGCCATCCAAGTCAGGTTCCTATGACGCTGGCAGCTCAGCTACAGACCCAAGCATGAAACATACAGCTACATTGCTTCCAGCTGAACAGCATCTTACAAAGCCAGCAACTGTCACCCTTCCAACCTGATTCAATTCATTAGCTGTTAGAGCCATCAGGGTCTTCAGTGCACCACGTTTATTCCAAATTTCACATTTTTCTTCTGCAAATGCTAAAGAAAGTTTTTTTACATTTCATAGTAAATAAAAACTTCAAAAATACAGGAGTTTGATAAAATATACATGCCTAGTCATTTTGTAACTAGCCAAAACCATAAGTTTAACCTCTTCAAGTGTCTTTCAACTACTGCAAACATATTTACACAAAAGCCACCAGAACAAGTACCACTAAAAGAACTGGCTGTAAAAAATATTATTGCAGTGTACTACAAATATGTAACCTTTTCATGAGCTACAAAAAGCAGCATTTTACGTTTACAGAGTTCAGTGCAAGTCTTTACCTTTAAAAAAATCCTATAAATTAATAAAGAAACATCAATATTACAAAGGAAAATACATTTTACATTTTCTGGTTAATTTCTCCAGACATTTATTGTGTTCCAGTCCTTCATATTGCTTCAACTCAGGAAGGGATTTCTCCTTTCACGCTCAATCAGATGCCTCTTGTTACAACACTTCAGAGGGACTGCAGTGTGAGACACCTCTCAAGAGTACAGTGGGCAAAGCCCAGATCAAAGCCCCAAGCCAGCAATCTGAAAGCACCTCCTGGGTTCACACAAAAGGCTTTAGTTAGCGCACAGCCCTCACCTGGGAGCAGGCTGACAAGGCAGGAGAGAGAAGTGCCCGAGCTTTGAACATACTGTGCACTTTTGTTCAGTGAAACTAACACTGAATCCTATTTCCACCTCCAGTGCTTGCAGCACACAGTGCCGTATGTGACATCAGATACCACAAAGTCTTCTGCAAACCAAGCCAAACCAAGAGTAGCACTGCCCTTCCAACCAAGGCCGCTTGGCAAGCCACACAGCTGTCAGCTCTTGAATGTTTTACACTGATTACTATCAGGGTTCAGTCACGCAGCCAGTTCTAGTTAGCTGACCTCAGTACAAGGACTTGAGACAGCCATTAGCCAGAGTATGGAACCATGTCTAATGTACAAGAGGGCAGATGAATAAGGACATTAAGAATACAGGGAAAAAACATTTCACAAACCATTTTGTGTGTCCGGATTTGAGATGATTCGCCTGGGCCATGATGGTGCTACATAAAAGTTCTCTCAGACGTGAGACAGTCCCTATGAGCAAACGCACGCACAGGACACGCAGAGAAGGGCGCTGCCGCCCAGCCTGTGTGGCCTTCGGGCCCGATCCCCCCCTCCTTGGTGGTTAAGAGTGAAAGGAAAAACTCAGATCTCACCTGTCAGCTGGATCCCTTCACCCCCTTTCTGACACATGCAAGCCTCTGTTCTCTGAGGTCCAGCTGCTCGCTCCCTCTCTTCATGTGCCATGACTGGGGGGGTGCTGTAAGTCTTGCCCTGAGAAAATGGGGTGCAGCAGAGGGTGCAGATGTAGAGCTGTTGCAGCTGCAGCAGCTGCAGGGCGAGGGGCAAGGAGTGTGGGGTACAGAGCAGCATGGGGGACGGGGTGGAAGGTGAAGGGCCCTGGATGAATGGCAGAGGCAGGGATGATATGTATGGGGTGGCTGGCTAGAAACGTCGCAGGGTGCCCTGGAATAATGGAGTGGGTCAAATGGGACAAGGAAATGGGGGTCAGGTGTGGCTGGGGGATGTGATGAACCTGTGCCAGAGGCTGGGGGTGAGGGTGGGGGTGAATGCCGATGGCGGCTGCGGCGGCGGCGGCGGCGTGGTGCTGCAGAATGGCGTGCTGCACGGTGGTGATGGAGGTTGCAGACGCAGCAGCTGGCTGCTGAATGTGGATCGGTTGCAGGGCAGGCGCAGCTGGGGCCAGTGCGGCTGAAGCCGGAAAGGTTTTGACCTGCTTTGCTAGAAGCTGCTGCTGGATGTGCTGCTGAGCCGCTTGCTGAAGCTTACTGTACTTCTCCATTTCTTCCGGCGTGAACGTGATGGGCTGGCTCTCCAGGGGGGCCAGGGAGGACTCATCTGCTCCTTCCGGCTCCCCGTCAATGCTGGGCTCCCCACTCTGGGGCACATAGCTAGGGAAGTGTTCAACATCTGGGACCAACGGCAGCATGCTGGCTTCTACAGGGACCGGCTGGTTACCACTCTCCACCGGCTCTAGCGCATCTCCCTCACTGGGCTCAGGGAGATAGCTGTGCGGCACAACGAGCTCTGCAGAGCTGTAGCATTCAGGCAGCGTCTGCGGCTCAAGAGAAGCCGGTGGCGTTTCCACAGCAGGGTCAGCAGGTTTCTGTTCCTCGGGGGGTTTGTCCTGCAGCATCATCACCACCTCCTCCTCCAGCGGAGGCTGGCCTGACAACTGACTGTCCCCACTACCCTGGGAAACATCCTCGGTCTCTGACAGCTCCTGTTCCTCCCCTCTCTCGAGTCCCGACTCTTCAAACCGCTTTGCATTTGGCTTTCGGATTGTAGGCAGCTTCCCAATTAGAGGGAGAACTGGTTTGTTCCCTAACGAGGGAGGGAGCTTAGGGCCAAAATATCCCTGTGGAGGATCTTTGAGCTTTATCCCCACCTTGTTCGCCCCTGGCAGCATTTCTTCATTACCACTGGCTTTCTTCTCCGTCTTCCTGGATTGAACCTTCTCTAGCAGAAGTCTGGCTGTGACCGAGTTTTTCTCTTCCGACCCACCATCGCTGTCAGGTGCCTTCTCCACAGCAGAGGTACACGTATGCGGGGGGAGAGCGCCAGCTGCCTGTGCTTCATCTCCTCTGCCCTCTTTTTTCAAGGACCCTTCGCGTCGGCCTGCTCTGAAATAGTGAGGAGACTGCGAGCGGTAGATTTTGGACCTGATGAAGTCTCTTCGCCCAGGTCTCCGGTCTTCAGGGCTCTCGTGGTCTCGGGAGCCCTTCCTGGAGAGGGACCTCTGTGAATGGCTTCTTGTGCTACGGCTGCGGTCTCTGCTGTAACTCCGGCTCCGTTTCCAGCTGTGACCAGTTCCACTTCGACTTCGCCTCTTGCTTCGACTGCGGCTGCAGCTGCTGCTCCGTGTTCTGCCCCGACTTCTTGACCTGGACCTTCCCCTGGTATGGGTGCGGCTCCTGCTTCGACTTCTAGACCTGCTTCGACTCAGACTGTAGCCATCCTCTGAGGAGGAGTACTTGCGCCTTTTTGATCTGTGCTTTGAGCTGTTGTAGTCAGAATCCTCTGAGTCACGAGACCTCCGTGACCGACACCTTGACCTGTCACTGTAGTCACTATAGCTATCGTCCGAGTAACTTCTCCTGCGACTGTACCTACTGTGGTCGGAAGAGGCATCAGAACTCGTGGAGTACGACCTTCGAGAGGAGCGGTGAGAAGAATGTCTTCGGCCGGATCTGGAACGGCTTCTGGAGTGGTCGCTACCAGAGTCATAGTCATCACTGTACCGGGACGTGGATTTCTGCCGGAAGTCCTTTCCATGAGAGCCCTCATCACTGTCATAGTCCCCGCTGCTCTGGCGGCTCCTGCGGCTCGACCTGCCAAGAGAAGGAGCAGAACACCGCCTCCTTGAGGCCGAGCCCAACTGCAACAGCTCAGCCTTGTGTTTTTTGCTGCTGTGCTCTTGGGAAGAGTTACCACTGTCCTCTTTTTTGCTACTAGTCCCCTCTTCTGCAGTGAGCATCTTCCGCTGAGGGCCCTGAAAGCAACGTTTTCTCTTCTGCAAGTGGCTTCCCTCTGCGCCCACCTCAGGGTTCAGCACCCGCTCTGATTCAGCAAGGAGAAATTTGCTTTTTTTGTGTTTGCGTTTTTTGCGTTTCTTGGGTTTCTCCTCCCTCATGTCCACTTTGCGGCTTTTCTCTTCAGCATCTTCCTTGCGTTTACGCTTGTGCTTGCTGGACTTTTTGTGCTTCTTTTTCTTTTTATGTTTGTGGGATTTCCCAACCTTGTCTTTTTTACTGGTCAGAGTTTTACAAGTGTCACCTGCTTCTTCCAGTTTGCTAACACTTGCTGAGCTGGACTCCTGCTTGCTCTGGGTACCAAAGACAGACACAAGTTTATTTTCTGGTTTGACAGAATTGTTGGCCATGCTTCCTCTTTCCTTGCTTTTGCTCACGTCACTAAATTCTGTGGACTGTGTATTTTCCTTAGAAGGACCTAATGTGTCTTGAGGTTTTTCTGACCCTTTAGCTTTAGCATCTTTGTTGCGTGACAGCTTAAAATCAAAATACAAGGGATTACAACTGTAGGAAACAGATGGTTCTGCCCTGGTGAAGATCAGAAGTTCTGAAGGCCACTGCAAAGTAGTGCTTTCATCTTTACTCAAAACTGGGAAAAAGGGCCCCACTGGATGCTTTGGTCCCTCAACAGCTTCTTTACCACCTGGGACAGGCTGATTGGCTTCTTCCTTAGTGTCTTGTTCTGAGGGATTGCTTTCTGTAGACTGCTTGTTCTTTTGTACACTTGCACTTTCTGGGATTCCTTTTGCTTCCGTCTTGGGTCTTTGATCTGTAAGTTCAGTTGTACTTGGCTCCTTTGGCTGCACAGTGCACTCAGCTGCCTTTTCTGTGTGTTTGCCAGCTCTGGGTTTTGGAGAATTACTCTTTTTACTTTCATGCACAGTTTTTTTGCTAGCATTTCCTGCTTCCATTTGCTCTGTGGACTTCATGAAAAGCAGGAACTGAAAGTTAGGTTTTACTTTACAATGGGCTGGGGGAATATAATGATAATATTCTGGCTCAACAGACATTGGTCCATCTTCTCGTTTCATCTTCTTTAACTTAGATAACGCACTGGCAAGAGATCCATTGTCTCTTTCATGCTGGTCATCATCTTCAATTCTGTTGTCGGGACTATTTGTATTCTCAGTCTCGCCAGTCTTCTGCAGAGTCCCTTGGTCGGAGGAGGCTCTTTCATCAGTTTTTGTTCCATCTACAGGACTCGATTCTTCCACATGGTCCTTGAAAACAGACGCTATAGACTCAAGCTTTACTGGAGCCTTCTTGGCAAATGAGAAAGAGACTCCTAGCTTCTGCAGTGGAGTTCCCACATTATTCTTAATGCCAAAACCGATTGACTGTGTTGCCTGGATTGGTGTTTGACCTGACAGAATAGTGCTACTGACTTGCCCAGCGGTCAGGACTCCTCTGTCCATGGTGATCTCTGTGGCCTGGCTAGAAGTTGTGTGGATAGAAGAACTGCTGTTAGCAGCTGAATCATTATCATCATCACCACATTCTTCATCCACTGCCACAGTGGTAGTTTTGAACATGGGCCCACTTCCAGGAGCACTACAGAATTGTTTAAAATAGAGGGAAAGGCTGATTAGAGCTTGACATTGAATTCACAGGTGGGGGTCATACCTCCAATTCTCTTTGCCTGTGCTTAATTTTTAATGCCCAGTGTGCCTGTTAGCCCAATTAAATACAGTAAAACAATGAATTTGCACCCTTTTCAAAGTAATTTTTACCCAATACTGCCACTGTCTACCATTCTTCAGTACTACAGAGCTGCTGGTTACAGCAGGTCGGGGAGACAATTGTAACTGTTTTACATAGTGACACTCCTCTGAATGTCAATGGAAATAGGCAGGTGGAGGCACAAGCCTTTCTGTTTGCAAATACATCCCTAGCAGTGTGCTCAGCTGTACAGCAGCAATAGTGAGTACAGGTGATACTCATTTCTGTGCTGTCTAACCGTAGCCATACCCAGAGACCGCTGCCACTCACCATTCAGGTTGCTTTCTCTGCTCAGCCAGCTCGTGCAGACGCCGGAGGGCTCTCTCTTGCTTCTTCTCATCTTTACGTGATCTTGAAGAGACATTGCGAGCGAATTCCCTTTGCTTGAGATCTTTCAACCTCTGTGGTTGAAATAAGGGTGAGTTGATGAAAATGGCAAGAGAGTCAGTGCCTCAGTGTTTCTGTACCGCAGCACTAGAAAGTGCATCCCCAAGCTCCCAGTAAAAGAAAACTGAGCTAAGATGGAGTACCACTATTTTAGCTCAGCAAGCCAAATGGAAAACACTGCCATCTCCCCATAGTTAAATGGACAGACAACTGTTGATCACTTTTGGCTGCTACTTCACCTCTGATATTTGCAGTCCAATCAGGTTTAAACATTTTCTTTAGCATGTACAATAAAGTTGATTTCAAAGCAACAAGCAAATTCTGGAAGGAAAGAAGTGACTTTGCTCTTCTCGCCAGATAAAAATATACTTGATTGCGTATGATGGAAGTCTTGATAGTAAATCACCAAAGAAGAAAAAGGCATTAGCTGGTACAGAAAGTTACCCAGGTACATACCTCAAAAAGCAATGTACAAATTACACTTGCAGAGCAAACTACTAGAACTGAGCTCATGAACGTGAGTTTCGCCAACAAAAAGGAAGGAACTTGTAGTCATTTTCCTGTATGTGGTCTCGCCAGTTTCTCAGCGAGCCCACAGCAAAAACAAAACAAAAAACACCAGAAGTGGTACTGGATACTGGAGAGGCACAGACTTGCAGCCTGGGATGGATGGGGAACGAACTACAACAAAACAAGTTGTTTAACATTTTCTTGACATAGGATGTGATTTTCAAAGCCCCTCAGACAGCCTGAGTTCCGCAGCTTATTCAATTTAATATGAAATGCGCTGTCCAAATCCATCGGGCAGTTTTGAAAACCCCAGTCAAGCCTTCGGAAAGAAACTTTTCTTGCTGACCGGCTTGTAGAACATACACCAATTGACCTGAGCCACAGAGACAGCCAACAAGCAGCTCTGGCCATGGTTTTCCAAAAAGACTAGTGATTCAAGCTGCCGGTTTTGGGTGTCCAAACAGACACTTGCAAAGGGCCCGATTTTCAGAAAGCACTGAGCACTCTCTCTTTGAAAATCACATCCCCATAAGGTGTGTCACACCGAGCTCCTGAAAATAGGGGCACTCAAAAAAGTCAGTGGTCACTTTTGGAAAACCTTGGCCTATAGTTGAAAATTGTTGAATTCAAGATAACCTTTACTAAAGGCTGAGTCTTGATGAGAGCAGAACTGCACAGAGATATTCTTTACATGCTAGGGTCTGAAAATCCACCCAACAGCTCACGCTTGAGGAACTGATCTGACCGAATGTAAAGTGAACATTGCTTTGTGAAAAAGATTTAACAAGGAGGAGGAATGGGGGGTGTCTCCTACCTAATAATATTAGCTAAACGTGACAACTTTACCAAATCAAAAGTGAGAACACAAGCACACAAAATTAAAAAGAAATACAGCTACAGACACTAGTAGAAGGAAACTCACTCTTGTGTTCTGTTCTCCAAAATTAGAAGGATTTGCTTTCAACACATCAGCTGAAAATGTTACATCACAAAGAAAAAAGAAAGTAAAACTATAACGAGTGGAAAAGAGAAAAAGCAAAAGCAAGCATTGCCACATGGGCTCTCGGTGCATCTGCAAGCTATTGTACAGAATGAAGTACTGATCCATCAAAGCTACGAGGTTCAGCTTCAGGGTAAGAGGAAGGGAATGCACATACACACAGAGCAACCATCCATCTGGAGAAATGGCTACTTTGACCAGGATGACGAGTTCAGCGTTTAGCAGTGGGTGGGGGAACGTGTTAAATAATGAATGTAAGTCTCTCTCTAGAGAAAGAACAGGCTATGCAACAGTTTCAGCTTTTTCACGCCTATTTAATCTGCTTACCTAAATGCTCTAGGAAGGTAAAAGTCAGCAACAGCTGGAAAAACAATTTAACTCGGTTTGATGCCAAGTTTCTGGATGTTTCATCAGGGGGTGGGAGGGGATATGACCCAGCTATTTACAGTAAAAATAAGTGGTAAATTTTCTCTTTGTATGAGGGAATGAAAGATACAAAACACAGTTCTCCCAGAAACCCTCTGCAACCTTTCAGATGTGAATATAAAAGCCCACCTTTGGAATAAAAAGCAAGCTTGGTTTAAGCACACAATTAATTCTTCCTTCAGTGTGCTCCTCAGCCCTCCCTCACACCGGCACTTTTGATTGTGAAGTGAAAAACACAATACAAAGCACTAGGAAGTGCAGTGTCACTATATTGGACTAATGTACTGTAGACTAGGTAAAGGAAGGCACTGACAACTGAATTGGATCTTCACCCATGATTTGGGCAGACAACAGTAATTACACTGCGTAAGAGCCAAGCCTACAGCATCCTAAAAAACTACACAACAATCTACTGCTTCTCTATAAGCCGAGTATCAAAGCGGTAGCCGTAAAAACAAGGAGTCCTGTGACACCTGACAGACTAACAGATTTACCAGAGCATCAGCTTTTGTGGGCAAAGACCTGCTTCACCAGATGCATGTCGATGACGTGGGTCTTTGCCCATGAAAGCTGATGCTCCCGTAAATCTGCTAGTCTATCAGGTACCACAGGACTTCTCATTGTTTTTATAAGCTAAGTAACATATCCCAATCCAGACTGTGTTCCAGATGCTGTAGATATCAATATAAAAACGTCCCTGTATTGCCAACTATTCTCAATCAGTAGGAAAGCCTAAGTAAATATTAAAGCAAAGGGAAATATTTAGTTTTACATAGCTATTACATAGAGATACATGATAAATATTACATAGTTCATGACAACTATATCTTGCGAATAATGGACAACAGGACACGTGGCCTGCTTTTTTCAAACCACCTCAGCATTGCCTGTTGAACATTCAATTTAATTCAGCCACTCTGCTATTTACTTTATTTGCGGAGTGGAAGGATGATCTAACTGCTAGCCCAAGCATTTTAAACTCTCCCCCACAGCACTGTACCATGCCATCCTTCTTCAGGGTTTTGCCAAATGAGCTGTAAAATAAGGGACATTAGTCTCTCTGGCTGACCTGATGGGTACTAATAAATCATGAATAATGCTTTCTGAAGAAAAGACAAAGTACTTGGCTATGTTCAAACTAAGCAAACCTGACGAAACTGCCAACCAATTTCACATACAAGTAACCATTGAGAAAACAAAAGGCCAATTTGCAAACCTATAAAAACAAAAACTACAATGGACTCCTTGTGCTTAAGGCAGTTTAGTAAGCGCAGCAATGTGTGGAGTGACCTTATATAAAATCAACGTGTGGAGTGACATTTTTGAGTAATTATCCAGTTAGCCATAAAAGAAGCTGTGTAAGAACTCTTTTTGGGAGAATTAACCCAAGTTGTAGCACTGAGTTGTCACGCGAAGTGGAAGAGAAGCACCTTAAGGGTGTATTTAAGTTGAATGGTTACCCAATGAGTTTTATCAGAAGGTGTCTACGTAAAAATTAATCTGTAATTATGGAATCTCCGGTTAAAAGAATAGTGTTACCGTACATTAGAAATATCTCTGAGATGACATCAAGGTTATTAGAGCTATTTGGGATTAAAGTGCACACAGACCGAAGAATACGTTAAAGAAAGAGAAGTTACTCACTTGGGTGGTAACGATGGTTCTTCAAGATGCGTCCCCGTGGGTGCTCCACATTAGGTGTCGGGCTCGCCTCGGCGCTGCAGATCGGAAATTTCCAGCTGTGTCTCATCAGGTCGTGCATGTGCCGATGCACGCCGGTCCTTGTGCGCTTTCGGTCACGTGCGCAATCTGGTTCACGCCAGTTCCTTGACCAACCGCCCCGGAAGCTCCTGAAAGAGACAAAGCAGAACTCTGAAGCAGGGAGGAACGGGTAGGTAGTGGAGCACCCACGGGGACACATCTCAAAGAACCATCGTTACCACACAAGTGAGTAACTTCTCTTTCTTTTTCAAGTGGTCCCCATGGGTGCTCCACATTAGGTGACTACCCAGCAGTGACCCCAAAAATGGAGATGGGTACCAGATTTACATGCAGCTTGCCCTTGAAAGGACTGCTGTTGATAGACGCGTATCCTCGTCCAGCACCCGGTGCATGGTCGAAGGATACGTTTGGTGAAGGTGTCGTAGGATGACCATGTCGTCGCTCTGCGGATGTCCTTTAATGCGACTCCTTTGAAGAAGACTGTTGACATCACCATTGCTCTAGTAGAGTGAGCCCTGGGCGGAGCTAGCAGAGGGGTCTTACGGAGCTCATAGCACAGTTTTATGCATGATACTATGTTGTTTGAAATTCTTTGAGAGGATAAGCCTTCCCCTTTTGATCTGGGTGCAACAGACACCAGGAGTTTTTCTGTTTTCCGGAAGGGCTTACTTCTGTCTATGTAAAAGGCCAATGCTCTCCTCACATTGAGTGCATGCAGCCGTGCTTCCTTACTAGAGGTATGCGGTTTCAGATAAAATGAAGGTAAAACTATTGGTTCATTAAAGTGGAACTCTGAGGCAATCTTTGGAATGAAGGCCGGGTGTAATCGTAAAGTCACCGCCTCCTTTGAAAAAATTGTATAGGGTGGTGTTGCCATTATTGCTGCGAGTTCGCTCACCCTGCGGGCTGATGTAATTGCGAGAAGAAAGGTTGCTTTTATGGTAAGTAGCTGGAAGGGCACCGTGGCCAATGGTTCAAAGGGTGGTCTAGGCAGTGTGTCGAGGACCAAGTCCAAGCTCCATGAAGGCGATAACGGTTTCCGTGGGGGGTATAGGTTTGCGAGCCCCTTTAGAAACTGTGTGGTAATGGGATGGGCAAATATGGTTGGCCTCTCCTCTATATGTCGGAACGCTGATATAGCTGCAAGGTGGACCTTCAATGATGATAGAGAGAGTCCGCCTTGTTTCAACTTCAGTAAGCACTCTAGGATTGTGGGAATAGAAACATCCAGAGGAGCCAATTGCTTGGACGAACACCAGGATATAAAACGTTTTCATTTCTGTGCATAAGTCCTCCTGGTGGAGGCCCACCGACTGCACTCCAGAACTTCTTTTACTCCTTCTGAGCATGTTCTCGCTAAGGCGCTGAGCCGTGGATTAGCCATGCTGGTAGGCGGAGCATTCGAGGATGGGGGTGCACTATGGACCCAACTCTGCGTGAGACTACTGGGAGGGGGAGTGGTGGGCAGTATGACATGCATAGGAGCAAGGGAAACCATTGCTGTCGATCCCATGTTGGGGCTATAAGTATTATGCATGCCTCCTCCCTTCTGGCTTTCTCTAGGACCTTGTGAATGAGCTTTGTGGGAGGAAATGCATACAACAGGGGACCCTTCCATGAAAGCATGAAGGCATCCCCCAAAGAACCTCGCCCAATGCCTGCTCTGGAACAATACTGCAGGCATTTCTTGTTTGCCACCTACACCAACAAGTCGATCTGGGGAAACCCCCATCTGTGAAATACTTCGCAGAGTAGATTGGAGTGGACTTGCCACTCATGCGTGAGAGCAAAGTGTCTACTTAGTTGGTCCACTTTCATGTTGTGGAAACCCGGCACATATATGAGGCTTTGAGCATTATGGTGTTCGCAATGCACCAGTTCCACAATCAGACTGCCTCTGCGCATAGTGCATGAGATCTGGCCCCACCTTGATGACTGATATAGAACATTGTGGAGGTGTTGTTGGTATTGACTCCGACTACTTTGCCCTGCAGGTATTTTCGGAGCACCTGTATGCATTGAACACTGCTCTGAGCTCCAAATACGTTTATGTGCATCGCTGTCTCCGCGGGGGACCACTGCTCATGTCACTGTTGCCCATGTGTGCTCCCCATCCTATGTGGGACACATCTGTTGTGAGAAAAATCGCGATTTGCAGTTGGTGGAATGGCACTCCTAACAGTAAGTTCTTGGGGTCTGCCCATCATGCCAGCGACTTTCGCACCTCCGTTGTGGGCGATACCGTTTTGTGGATGGTGTGAATCAATCATCAGCCTGTAAACACTCGCCAGCCAGTGCTGCAGGCCTCGCACATGTAGCCTGGCATTCTGCACCACAAACGTGGTGGCCGCCATGTGCCCCAGGAACTGTAGGCAGGTTAGGATTGGCACTGTGGGGCTGCACGTCATCACCTGCACCAGGGATCTGAAGGTGCGAAAGTGGGCATCAGGCAGATATACTCTTGACGTAGTAGAGTCTAGGCGCGCCCCTATGAATTCTATGTTTTGTGTGGGCTCCATCATCGATTTCTGGAAAGTGATGACTAGGCCCAGTGAGAGGAAAGTCCTTGTAGTGATGTCTATCATGCGCAGGACATCTGCCCTTGGTATCCCTTTCAGGAGGCAGTCGTCCAGATATGGAAAAATGTACACGCCCTGTCGGCGTAGGTAAGCTGATACTACCGCAAGCGTTTTGGTGAAGACTCTGGGCACTGAAGAAGGACTGAATGGGAAGGCCCTGTATTGGAAGTGCTCCATGCCCAATTTGAAGCGACGAAAGCGCCTGTGTGCTGGGTGGATTGTTATATGGAAATACGCATGTTGTAAATCGAGGGCTGCAAACCAATCTCCATCGTCCAGTGCCATGACTATGGAGGCAAAGGTAGTCATCTCGAAGCACTGTTTGCCCAAGTACCGGTTGAGAGCCCATAAGTCCAGGATTGGCCTCTGGCCCCCCGTTTTTTTCTCTGTCAGAAAGTATCAGGAGTAGAACCCTTTCCTTTGGAATTCTTCCGGGACTCTCTCCAGCGCCCCTATAAACGTGAGGTGGTCCACCTCTTGCTTCAAACTTGCCTTGTGAGAGGGGTCCCTAGGAAGGGACTGGGTAGGGGGTTTTGGTGGCGGTAGGGATCAGAAGGGGATGGTGTATCCCTTGGCTATAATTTCCAGCACGCGTTTGTCTGTCATGATGCTTTGCCATTGAGGATAAAACAGTTTGAGTTGGTGGTGGAACATATGCTGTGATTGGCAGTGAGGGATGGTCTTGGTATTATAGTCCTTGCCGTGACCGTCAAACTTGCTGTCTTGGGGCTTGCCCCGATGGTGTACGCCCTTGTTGGGGATGCCACCTGGATGCCCTATGCTGCTGTGTTGTTGGTGGTGCCCCTGATCGTAACCCCGCTGATACTGGTAGGCATAATGCCTTTGTTGAGGGTAGAATTTCTTTCTCCTGTATGCGGGGGGGGGTGGGGGGGGGGTGTACATCCGTGTTCTGAGTGTGGTCCTCGAATCCTTACTGGAATATAGGACCGAATCCGCTGAGTCAGCAAATAGTTTTTCCTTATCAAATGGGAGATCTACAATTTTCGTTTGCAGATCTTTGGGGATGCCAGACATCTGGAGCCAAGGTTCTCTGTGCATCACCACCGCTGTAGCTGTGGAGCGTGCCGCTGTATCCGCTACGTCCATGGTGATTTGGACACCTGTTCGTGAAGCTGCATAGCCCTCCTGGACTATTGCTTTCAAGACCGGTTTCTTATCATCAGGGAGGAAGTCTAGTGTAGCTGTCGAAGTTATGATTTGACAGGTGGGCAGCATAGTTAGCCATTTGCAGTAATAACATGGAAGAGGAGTAAACCTTCCTCCCAAATAAGTCCAGTTTCCTTGCATCCTTGTTGGACCCCACAGATTTGTACTCTGGTGCCTTAGATCTGTGTTGCGAGGATTCGACTACTAGTGAATTTGGTTGGAGGTGGTTAAACAGAAATTCCATACCTTTGGATGGTCCAAAGTACTTCTTATCTACCCCTTTGTTTGTAGGTGGAATGGAGGCAGGGGTCTGCCATGTATTCATGGCTGCTTCCATAATGGCTTCATCTAGTGGGATGGCTATCTCAGATGATGTGGCGGGTCTTAGGTTTTTGAGGAGTTTGTGATGTTTCTCCTGCACTTCCACAATCTGTATGTCCTGAGTGTGTGCCACCCTCTTGAAAAGCTCTTGGAACGGTTTGAGGTCATCTGGGGGAGAGATATCCCCAGGGACAATTGCCTCACCTGGGGAGGACAACGAGGCGTCACTGTGATAAACCTCCTCCGGTTCCTCAGACACCTGGTGTGCCCTTTCCCTTGAAGATTCTAGGGGGAGGTCCAATGACTCCGGGCCCATCCCCGCTGGAGAGGCCTGTGTTCTTTTTGAAGGGAGAGGAAGGATGTAGGCATGCACTGAAGGTTGAGGCGGGGATCTGCCCCTCGATCTTGAGCCCCAGTGCCAATAATGTTTGCCGTGATATGAGTGGCCATAACAGCAGGGACAGGGTCCTGGTGATGGAGAGCTAGACCATGACCAGTGCCTATGTGTATAGTGCCGAGAGGAGTGTGATCGCCTTGATGATGTTGAAACAGGTGGGGATGCTCTATAGAAGTGCTCATGTGGTTCCATTAGAGAGACCAGTAAAGGATGTCCGAGCCAGGGAGACGGTGGTTGAAGAAATGGAGAGGGAGGTCTCAGGAAAGCTGATGGTGTTGCTGCCCGCTCTGGCCTACCCATCTCGGGAGGAGAGCTAGGAGACCGTGGTACCCCAAGAACATCAGGGGATGGACTGCAGTGCTGGGTCTTGGAACTTGCCTTGCCCTACCCGTGCATTTGAAAGGCGGGTGCCATGATCTCTGGTGCCGGGGACCTCGGTGCGGTTGTTGGTGCCACACCTGGTGCCGCTGCACGCGGTTCCATGCGAGTAGGTGCCTCTGGCACCATCGGGTCCCATGCCGGGGACTCTGGTTCCGGTGTTGTCGGTGCCTGCCATGTCCGTGTCTGCAGGATTCTCGGCGCCGACTGTTTACTGGTTGGGGCCCTAGAAACTGCTCCATGTTGTGCGGCCTTTCCACTGCTTTGAGCGGCCAGCAGTTCACAGCCTTGTGCCTCGCTCATCCTGCCCACAGGTACCACTGGCAAGGATCGAGTTGGGGATAGCTTCTTTTTCTTATGCGTAGAGGAGGTTAAGGACGTAGCCTTCCTCTTACGCGGTCCTGAGGGCCCTTCCTTCTGGGACTTCTCTGACAGCTCAGGCTGGAGGGCCTTGTCAAACAGAATCATCTTTAATTTCCTTTCCCTGTCCTTCCTTGCTCTGGCCGTTAGTTTAGAGCAGTGAGGACATTTCTGGGGAACATGGGCCTCTCCCAGACAGCAAATGCATTTACTATGGCCATCAGAGGCGGGCATGGCCTCGCGGCACACCTCACGTTTCTTAAACCCTGGCAAAGACATCTCTTCCAGGGTGCTTAACTCCTTTCAATGTTAAATAAGGCAGTTAACAGCTAAACGGCTACAAAGCAGATAACGTTTACAGTCTCTAAGACAGCGAACCGCCCGAGGCATCCGCCTCCTTTTCTTATGCTTTTTTTTTTTTAAACTATATACAAGAAACAACCTTAACAGTCTTAGAAAAATGAGAGAAAGCAACTAACAACTATATTGTAACGGATTTATCTGTCTCAGGCGTTGGAGCTGGAGTAGATTCCGTCTGCAGCCATAGGCAGTTGAGAGGAACTGGCGTGAACTGGATCGTGCATGTGACCAAAAGTGTGCAAAGGACTGGTGCACATCAGTGCATGCATGACCCGACGAGACACAGCTGGAAATTTCCCACCTGCAGCGCCAGGGCGAGCCTGACACCTAATGTGGAGCACCCACGGGGACCACTCGAAGAAGAATGTTTTATCTAAACCAAAGGGTGTGGTTGGGTACATGTGTAAAACTCCTGTGATTTATAAGATTCAATGTTTAAATTGTTCCAAGCATTATGCTGGACAAACGGGAAGAAAGCTAATCACTCGTATACACGAACATCAATTGGCTGTAAGGCTGCATGACCCCATATCATTAATCTCATTACAGGAAGATAACACCAGCCACAAGTTTGACTTTAATGGTATGAAGGTGACAGGACAGGCTGGATCTAGGCAGGGAAGAGAATTCTTAGCAGCATGGTACTCTGGAAATGAGGCAATTAACCAGCACATTGATTTGGATCCAGTGTTTGAACCTATGAGATCAAAGGATAAGAGAAGAACAGCTAATGAGAGTGTGATTAGGTGCAATTGGTTTTAAACTGGAAGACACGAGTAACCAATTAAGAACTAATTACTGACAAGATCTATGTGAAAGGACTATATAAAGAATGGTTTGGAAAAATCTCTCACTAGGCACTGATGATGTTACTCCGTTTAGTAATGAAATGTCTGCAATTGAAGTTGTTGAGCTCAGCGAACTTTTTAAATATTAAATGACCTGATATAAAGTCCAACCCAGGGATGACAAATTAGCCCCTCCTTTCCAAACCAGAACTGAACTAAGCAGAACAGACGAACACACCACCAATGGATGGCCACTCAATGGAGTGCAATACTAATAAAACTGCCCATCCAAACAATGCCGCTAGGGACAACCAGAACTATCAACGTCTAAAGCAATTTAAACTTTTCAATACACAAGGCCTCACCTTGTCAACTAGAAATCTTTTCAACAATCTACCTCTTAATAAAGCAATCAATTTGCCATTCTAAAATCTAATTCTAAGGTCTCTAAACTCACACACAAGAGCATCACTCCTTCCTTAAATGCTGATTAACATAGACTTCTGTTAGGAGTGCTACTAAAGCAAATTATAATTTCATGCTGCAAGAGGATTTAAAGATATGGACATTTTTTCCTGAAACAAAGGCCTGGCTTGAACTGGCTTTCCTCAGAAGCAGAACTGCTTTCTGAAGTGCAATATATTGAGTGAAGTGCTTCAGAGTGCAAGATAGCAGGAAACCCACAGTACCATTCACTGCTTTTCTTAACCAAACTACAGCAACAGTTATACCGAGAGATCACTGACAACCCGGCCAACGAAGAAGGAAACAAGTCTCCGGGCCTTGAAATGAATGTTACCAGAACTTAGATGATGCAGCTGGAAAAGGCACTCCAACTGCTCTGAGAACATCACAAACTGAAATGCCACAGCCACCAAACAGCTTGCTTGAAGAGCGAGAACGTTCTCATCAGTGACTTAGGTCTTGATCCTGAGCCCATGGAAGTCAATGGCAAAACTCCTGTTGATTTCAATGGGTCAAGATGAGGCCCTTTCAGGATACATTTTCTAGAGCTCTATAGTTACCACAGTAATCTGGAGCATGATAAAGGAGGATGTCTTATGATACACTGAGATGCTGGCATTTAAAGCCACTAACTTACAACCCTCCTACAAAATATGCTCACATACTTCTTAAACAGGCCACATTCCTGGATGATTTTAAATTTATGCTACATACAAGATGCTGGAGATCTGCCCATCTCACACTCGTAAGTACGAATGAGTCCAGACAAACAGCTACTCAGCAGAGCGTGTAAGAAGGAACAGTAAAACCAGAATTCTGACCCATTAAATAACCAAAAGTACCAGCCTACATAATTTCATTGATTAAAACCCCATTTAATTGGCATTAAACACAAAGGAAAAATGCTAAATGCTAGTACAGCAGAAATAAGAGCCCCACGTATAGTGCCCTGAAAGCACTATAGCTGAGTATTCCATGCAAAGTTTAATCTTTCAATGGGAAGGCCCCAAAATATTCACACATGTGAGATAGCACAGACATTTGCAGATTTAGGTCAAACAGAAGGCAACTGATGCAACAGTATGAACCAACTGGAGTACCTACACCTGCTAGGCTCCCAGCCTCATCTCTGTTCCAACCACTATTAAATAAAAAAAGCAGTCCAGTAGCACTTTAAAGACTAACAAAATAATTTATTTGGTGGTGAGCTTTTGTGGGACAGCCCTACGTCTTCAGATCATAGCCATACCAGAACAACACAATATGGCTATGATCTGAAGAACTGGGTCCGTCCCACTAAAGCTCATCACCTAATAAATTATTTTGTTAGTCTTTAAAGTGCTACTGGACTGCTTTTTTGTTTTGATAGTATATAGACTAGCACGGCTTTCTCTCTCGTACTATTAAATAAAATTAGCATGCTTTTTAGTATGCTACTGCATATACTGGTCTTCTGAACCTTTTACACGAGTTTCTTCTGTATTATATAATCTTCTTGGAGAGAGTTCCATGGTCTGTCACTCGCGCATATGTTTAGAGATTTTGTATTTCATTTCTTAAAAACAATTGTAACATTGTACGTGGTTCTTTTATACTCATCTAACAAGATAAGCGTTTCTGCATCAACTTGTGTGTTAGAAACATGGTGTCATGGACGTGGATTCATGTTTCATTTTTATGACTCCCTTCATGTTGCACTACATCTGCAAGAGATGCAGCAAGGACTGTCACTCTCGTGGGGGTCTTTATAGTCACAACAGACGCTGTAAATGAAGTCCTCAATTGAAACTTTAAAGGGCGCAATCCATAGTCTATGCAGACTGAAGGATGCCGAACTAACTAACTAACATGTTGCATTTTCCATTTACGAAAATGACCCAGAGCTTAGGGACACTGTGACACTGAAAACTGTTGCCATTCTCTGATATCCTTAGAGCTCAAAGAGAAAGCATGTCCCGACACAGACTAAGATATAGTTCTGCTGTGTGATTTTGTTCCCAGAGCCATGGGGATCCAACAGTGCCAACTAACGTCCTGTGCGGTACCTGGAGTAAGTGCAGAGAGACAAGGGTATTCTGTCATAAAAACTCCTACACCAATGACATGCAACTGCAAATGGCCAACCTTCACCTCAGTGAGCTGCAGCAACCCACGGCCCACTGTAATTCCAACTGTGGCTTTCCCGGCAACTCTTGTGCACTGGAGCCCTGCACTTCCCTGCTTCTCCCCTCCCTCCCAGAGCTGGAACAGCCACAAAACAGCCGATCATGGTATTACAGTTCAGGGGATAGGGGAAAGATGGGGGATGGAGAGCAAATCAAGTGACTGGTGCACTCCACAAGTGCTGGAAAGGCGGAGAAGGAGCAAGGAAATACATGGCTGGGCTGTGCAAGAGGCACATGGGGGAGGGGAGCAGCCAGGAGGTCTGTGGGCTGCAGGTGGAGCCCCAGGGGTTGCCTCACACTGTCCCACATTCTAACAATTCAACTAAGACACTTTTCACTGAGAACAGATTGTCACTGCTTTGGCTGCCTGTGTCACCCCAGCCTTCCTTTGTAACATGCAACACTAAGTAGCTTCATGATATTCACATCACTGTGTGAAGCCCTCTGTAACTGAGCTCTGTCTGAAGGCAAGTACATACTACAGAAAATGAGTAAGGCAAGTACATACTACAGAAAATGAGTAAGCTAGTCTCCCCTCTCCACAACTGAGAACTAAGCATGATTTTGTTTGACATTACTCGAGCCATCATGAAAGTCAATGATAATGCAAAAAGGAAAAGTACGTATAAAAAGTAACTCCTAGCACTAGAAATAAAGAAGAGATTGATTCATGAACAAAATCAACTACAGAATTTCACCTTTTTCCCTTTTGCAGGAAGAACTCCTCATGGAGACGCTTTATGTGTATTTTGCCTTCCTGTAAGTCAGTTCAGCACTTTGTATTTCCAAAATGGCATGAGAATATTTAACAGGAAGAAGTCAGAGGGAGGCATTCAGAAATACCTCCTAATGAAATTCTGAGCTCCTGTCGTTGGTGCAGCTCAAGTCCTCAAGAAATTTCAATTATAAATTGTTTCTATGTCTTGAACAATTTTACCCAGCAGGGCAACAAGTACAGTAAGATGCTTCTCCTCTTACTTGGCATAGTAGTGATGGGAAACTGACCAGTGGCTATAACCATGAAGATTCAGAAAACATTTTGAGAAGTGCTGTGCTGCAGAACTTCAAAGTTCCTGGAGTCAGATGAGTGGATAAAGGCCAGAAGCAGTATGATTTTAAAGGAGGTAGGTTCCAGGTTCAGGAATTTTGAAAAGGTCTGGCATATGACTGCACTCAGTTTGGAACAAGGAGGATTTCCTGTGTGATCCAATGTTAATACAGAATGATCTATTAAACTGGGGATAGCACCCAAGAGAGGAGGAGAACACCACTGCCTGGTTTTGCTGCTTAATATATACTTTTTCTTTTAGCGCTGTGGCTAGAAAATTACATACATGTACCATTTAAAGCCACATAAAGCTGTTTAATTCAAAAGCTGATGGCTACAGCACCACAAGGAAAGGGAGAATCTGCCATGTCCAGTAAAGCTGGTGGGCTTTGAGCGGTCTGGATGCTTAATGGCGAACATCTGAGTTGAAGGGCTCTCCGCTTTATCAACCTAAGTCAGCAGCTAACCACCAGTTTTCCCTTCATCTGCCCTTCTGTTCTGAATCTGAACTTTTACTAAAAGGCTGTCTTCACGGTTTTACAGTTCACACAACCACGGACATTGCCAAATTCTTATCTAGAAATCTCCATTACCCATTAAGAGTGGCTTTCTGGGAGAAAGAAAGCAAAACTGACATATATGGTAACAGCCTTTTTTAACTGCTCTTTGAACATACTTCAAAAGGTTTGTCATTTTCACCCTTCAACATGAACATCAGTTGACATTAGTCTTCTCAAGCTTTGCACCTGAAGAATTTATTGCTCTGAGGGTGGGATTATACTCTTTAAAAACATGTATTAGGTCTTCTTTTCAAATGTTAGCCTTATTTTAAGGACAAAATGTCACAGCCTACAAGTGTTTTTTCCCCAGACATTCTGGTTAAAAATGTAGGGAATTAACCAGCCATAGGGTCTTGGTAGTCACAAGAATATGTATTTCACAATTTGACATCTGAAAACCAGATAGAGAATTCCTGATGTTTTGAATTTGACTGAGCTGCTGAAGAACTCAAATATATCCCTCTATAAACAAAATCAACACAACCAGGACTTCCCCTTTATAGTTTTAATGTTGACAACTTGGTGGCAGATCCAGAATTTACTGGGTAGGATCAATACACTTACCTATTGTCCCTGATTCGCAATAATCCTGAGTTCCTTCCTGGAATACAAGACAGTGTCTTTATATCTTGGGAATAGAAGGGAATGTAGGGATGGAAGATCTATTTAATAGGGATAAACTAATGTCCATGGAGCAGTCTAAGAACTAACCAAAACTGCCATTTTAAATATTTAAAAGCAAAGACTACTCTCAAAGGGAATTTACATTGGACAAGAAGCACAATACGGAAAATGTAATTTTAATTAATGTCTTCAGAATTCCCCCCCCTTATACATCTGTATCATCACTGCTGCAAGATATGGTCAAGTACATCCAACTCCAATGACTAATATTTATCACTAAGGATGTTGTGGGGTCTTGTTTTCTGCAGCAATAAAACCAAATGGGAAATATAAGTCCCCAGCCCACATCTTATACTGAAGTTTTAGCTGTGAAGAAAAATTATCCAACGCAAGTATGAACTAGGGAATCAAGTCTGCAAGTGCTTTATTCAATCTCTGCCAATAGGTAGAAGTTGATTTACTTTAAGTGTCTCTTCCTTTAACTGTCTCTCAAAGAAATCTCTTTGCTTTATATAATCAGACAAAAAGTCAAATTCAGTTCTAAAATAACAAGCAGCCTGGTAGCACCTTAGAGACTAACAAATTTATTAGGTCATGAGCTTTCCTGAGTAAGACCCACTTAAAATGTCTTTTGTAATGCACCTTTATTATTTCTTTAGAAAGTAACACACACTGCTGCCTTTTCCTTGAGGAATATGCATAACCCAGGAAAAGAATTCTAGAAACTCAGGAGAGCTTTTCAACTTCAATTAAGGTTACACAGAACAACCTGCATTTGGTTTACTTTAACATGAGTGCTCCTTTTGGGCTAACTAATGTATATTAATAACTACTTGCATAAATCAATGTACAAGAAGAATATCTGATTTTGTCTTTACTTCACAGATCAAAGATGATTCTAGGAAATTTGCACTGTCAATATATTTATTGCCTAACATCAAAGCTACATTTTAGCATTTTAAAAGCTATACTCAAAACAACTAAGAATAAATCTGTTTCTCAGAACTGATCCTACTTTTGACTGTAATTAGGTTGCTGGACAAGATACAGTTATCTGCTGCAAGATACTATTTCAATTCTTCCCAGGCAGTTTCAAATCTGCTGCTAAATTCCAAACTTCTAACACTGCCTGTGCAGTTTTAAGATGCAAGTGGCCACTCTCCTAAATGCAGCTTGATTTCTTCTGCCCTAAACTTTTCATAGATGACTTCCTGAAATGTTCTTGAGTTTCAGGAAACATTCAGTACCATCAAAACAAAAAAGCAGTCAAGTAGCACTTTAAAGACTAACAAAATAATTTATTAGGTCAGCTTCCGTGGGACAGACTCACTTCTTCAGACCATAGCCATACCAGAACAGGGACTCAATATGTAAGGCAGAGAGAACCAAAAACAGTAATCATGGTGGACAAATCAGAAAAAAAAATGATCAAGGTGAGCAAGCCAGAGATTTTGTTAGTTTTTACAGTGCTACTTGACTGCTTTTTTCTTTTGATAGTATATAGACTAGCACGGCTTCCTCTCAGTTACCATTCAATACCAGTGTAACAACTGCACATGATGGAGGTGGTATCACCCATTCAGATGGCCAACACCAACGAACTCTTCATTGAAAGCAGAAATCCGTTTTGCATGCAGTTTTTCCCCTCACCATACTTCTGCCACTTTTCTTTCACACACTAGAAGTGGACTGTTCTGCCAGCTGCATGACACTGGCCTGTGCTTGGCCAGTCAGTTTTTACTTCATAAGCCCCTCTAAGCAGTGGCGGAAACATACATTGCCAGTTCAGTCACTCTCCTGTAGCTCTCTCTGTTGGCTGTTCAGATACACTCTTGTCAAGAGCTGCCATGAATATGAAATCACCACATAGTACTAATGCATGCCATGCTCTCAAACGCCAGCTAACCTAACGAAAAGTCCAAACTAAATTACATCAGAAAACTACAAAAACTCCACCTATTGGCAGCCCAGTGTATACAACTTAGGCTATGTCCACACTGCGAGATAAATTTGAATTTACTGCAAAAAGCCTGATATTCCATCGTCACTGTCTTCACTGTAAATATCATTAGCTTGCTTTGGAGAGCACTAATACTGATCTCATAACATGCTCGAAGCTGACTGGGTATAGCATCAAATTTGAATTTCAAAGTCTAAATGCAGGCCAGTGTGAAAGTCCCATGTCTTGAAATCAAATTCATTAGCCTCCAGAGGTGTCCTGCGTGTATCCCGCAATGCCCCTCAGTGCTCCGCTCTGGCAGCTTCCATCTCTGCTGCTCTCCAGGTCTGCAGGAATTAGGTAACAGGAAGCCCATGAATTTGAATTCGGCACCAGGAAGCCCATGGCTGTGGGGTCGGGATTGTATGAGAAGCTAAGAAACCTCTTTCTTTCTTTGCTGTCAGCGCCATGAGTGCATCTCCCCATTCAAACAGCCCCAACATGGATGTCCTGGCTCTGTCTCTACTCCTGCTAACTACACACTGATTCTTTTTCAGCACTGGCGCCAGCCCCTGCCCTACCGCACCATGTGGTAGCTAGTCTGTTGGGGGAGAGAGGTGTGTCATGCATGAAAGAGAGGGCGACAAATGTTTTTTCTGAAGTTTACCTTTGTTCTGGGGCCCCTCCTCCCTAGGTACCATGCAGTCGGGGTCTTTCCCACCCCCAACCACCACACGTGTCTAGTTCCCACTGAATAAAAGGATGTACGTGTGGTTCAGTGTGGACCATGCTGCATGCAGTGAGGGCTCCAAGGGTAGGAAAGATTTTTGGGGGCTCGGTGCCACCAGGGGGACTGCTTCAACTGGGCCCCCACCCCCATAAAAATATTTTGGTAGGGCTTGCTGCCAGTGGGGGCTGGGAAAGGAGAGTCTACCCAGACAGCTAAGATTTTCGGGAGCTTGTAGTCACAGATGCCACATCCTTCCACCAAAAATATATGGGGGGCGGGGCTTGCAGCTGCCATGGGGACCATTTCTACTGACTCGGTGGACATGGTCCCCTCACCCCCAAACAAAAAGATTATCAGGAAACAATTTCAACTGGTCCATCATCCTCCGATCCACCCAACCCTCCCCCCTCAATGGGATGATGGAGGCTGGCACCCTGACAGTCAGTCAGCACTGAGCCCCCCACCTGAGCACTACTGCTTATTGAAATTTGGCAAGCCCCGTCAGCCGTGTTGGACAACTCTGTGTAGTTTAGTGGAAAGCCAAAAATCTTTTTCCTAACCATTGCTATCGTCTTTCTTCACGCTTTGCCCCCCTTAACGCAGGAAAGGGTGGGCGGAGGACCAGTTGAGAAGAGACAGAGTGCTGGGTGATCCCCAGGGCACAGAATAGTGTAATGGACTGGGAAGCCAAAACCCTGCCTCCCCAAATTTTTTTTTTCAAAAGCTTTACTACCCTGCTCTTTCTTCAAGCTTTGCATTGATCCTGTATTATTTCCAGGGATCACTTGTAATCAAGGGAGAACTGGAGGGCCAGTTGAGAAGACTCAGACACCTGCTGCTTCTTGTAAAATCTTTGATAATTCAGTTACAGCTACAGTTATAAAAATAATTCATTTGCAGAAGCAAAAGATTTCAGTTAATTTGGCGATCTTTGTTGATGTCCTACTTTTCCTTCCTTCCTCCTGGAAAAATGGCTGTTTGCAATGTGGGAAGATGACTTCACATAATTACAAGCACTTGTGAGGTATTTTTCCCCCCCATGCTGCACCAGCAAAATACCCGGAACGCTATGGGGCTGAGGAAACCATGGATTGGGTTCCCACAATGCACTACTGCAGCAGTCGATGTTTGGCAATTGAATGTGGCAGCAATAAGTTAACTTTGTGGAGAGCCTGTGGGGAGGTCAGGATACTCCAAATGTATAAAACACAGCATTGCAAAATCAACTTTAATAAATTCAAATTTATCTCATAGTGTAGATGTAACCTTGGTGAAAACAGCCCTTGTGTATGGCTGTTTCCCATAATACAGGAGGAACCTGTTAATTTGTACTTTGCTAGTTTGTAAATTCCATAATTCATTGCAATTCTTTGCTATTGTTTTCCAGGTACCTGAGGAGTGCTGTAGTGCACTTTTATATTATTAAGACCTCACTTTACTTTTAGGAAACATTGTATATATTGATCATCATCAAACTATCAAAATGAAAATATATTTTGCAATGCAGTTGTCTTGACTTTAAAATTGCACTTGTTGCTCACTTACTGTTTTACAAAATACAGACATCCACAACATATCTCCCAGTCACCAGCAGGAATTAAGGACGTCCTATCAGATGTAACATTACAGAAGACCAGAATCCCTGCTCTCTGAGAAATGAGGTCTATAGACAGAGCTGCTGTTGTAGCTGCAGTGGTCCCAGGATATCAGAAAGACAAGGTGGGTGATGTAATATCCTTTACTGAACCAGATTCTGTTAGTGAGAGAGAGTGGGGCTTTTGAGCTACAACAGAGCTCTTCTCCACCAACCAAATTAGGTTCAATAAAGATATTCCCTTACCCACCCAGTCTATCCACAGAGATTTAAAACAGAAAGTTCGGTAATGCCCAAAGCTTGGTCATTAGTCAGAAGTGTGTGAACAGACAAAAACTTTGGCCTGAACTTTAGCATTAAATGTATGGCAAGACACCTATAGCAAGCACAAAGTGGGCCACCTTTGGAATTTAAACTGCTTCAATAGAATTTTTTTTAGAATTGGGCAACCCTCTGGAGCCATAGGCTTCAGACATTGCTCCTAATGACTTCTCCTTGCTGCAGTAGCCACTCTTTTGATAAAACCTATTATTGGTGCTCACCACAGAGCCTCAGAAATCACACTGCTCATTCCAAAGCATTGATGAATTAAGTGGGACCCATCCAGACTCATCAAATCTCCTTTTCAGTCTGACTGCAGCCACTCCTGGAACAGAGTTAATTCAAATCTTAACCCTTTGATGCCAGCAATTAAATTTCTTTTAAAGAAGAGTCCATTATTGGCAAAGGGACTCATCTCAACCAAGAGCAGCAAGAAGTTTCTCCAGAAGACACAGGGACATTCAGGTCAACACCACACATAGGGTCTGCAACCAGAATATCATGGCACTTATCTGCAGTGCCAGCAACTGTTTACCTGTTTGTGAGCGTGGTCATACGAGTTTATGTGGTTGTCAAACTCTTGATGTTTTTGATACTGCTTGTCACAGAGTTCGCAGTAAAAATTTGCTCGGAGGTCTTCCAGGGCCTTGGCAATTGCCTTTTCTTTGTCAACATAATCCTGCAATATTAATGAAAGTCAGCGGTGTTAAGTTCCTTTAAAATAATCAGTGAAGCTGAACAATTCCATTAAGGAAAAAACCTTTATATAGAAACCTTAACATGACACTGATTAAAATACAGTGCCTTCACTGAGAAGCTTACAGTACAGAAGAGAAAACCAACATCTGTGATTCTGTACTACTACACAATAAATCAACCTTACCTTATGGCTGCAAACGGAGCGTTCAAACTCACGAGAAAAGCTATTCAAATTTCCAAGCCAATTAATAAAACATTTTAAAACTGGCTGCTGTTTCACATAAAGCTAAGACCAAAGTGCCAAATGAACCTCCTTAACTCGCCCTCAGAATTCACTTCACATGTAAAATTTATTCTGGGTCCAGTCCATATTCAGTTTTCCCAGCAAAGCAACTCTTCAGTTATTCCATTGTTTTACCCTCTCAAATCTGTAAATATTAAGAGGTCTATACACAAATGTATTCAGGCAAGAGCATGGTCCATTATAGAGAAATGCAACCCAGCAAAATTCAAAGTCTTATCCTCATTTGTTGTTTAAAAACTTGAACCAGGGATGCCGTAACTGGACTTACTGAGCTGACACACATTTGCCATTAGTGGCAAGAACCAGAAAGTCAAATATTCTCAATATCTATTACAGCACAGTGGACAGATAATTGCATTCCTTCAGTCCTGAACTACAAATACCATCCACAGTGTGCTTATACAGATACATTCAGTCTTACCTATCCGGCTTTAAATATTACATATAAAAATGACATTAATCTCATTGCACAGTTGAGTTTGAAGCCTTTATTAGGTCCCATTATGATTAAATCTTCATGACCTAAACTTCATTTAGTGCACAGGATGGATGGTGGACAGTGCAATATTATGCTTTTATTGTCATCATTCAATTTATAACCCTAGCACTTATTTACTGCACAAAATCCAAACCTTACCATGAATATGAAGTTAAAGAACTCTGATACTACAGAGATAAGAAAAGCCCACAAGGAAACTAAAGATTAAATTTCCTTTACAATCCCTTGAAGATAAACAGCATTGCCCACATTTTAGATACTGAACTGAACAGATTTAGGCTATAAATAACTGAGCAGTAATTTTGGGCATCCTGCTTGAGATGCACAGGGCCTTGCTCTTCAGAGCAGTTAGCATTGTCACAGGATGTTATACATTCAAAGCAGAGCTTTCAGCTTGGAAGGATTTTTTTGTTTTGTTAAAATTGTACCATCAGTGTTGAGAGAGGGCTTCTAAGTAAAGCCTCCACTCTGAACTAGTGAGGTTAACACAGCACTATAGCTGGGCATTTATTTACGTAAGAAGAGAACCCTTCTTCCCTCAGAGTTCATCTGTACCAGCTGCTTGGTACTGTTGTAAAGTTATAGTTCAAATTTGTAACCTCAATTCTTTCTACCACTAAAACAAACCTTTGACTCTCTAAGGGGAATAAATACCTGGGTCAGATGAGCTCTGAATCCTCATGCTAATATCCTTAAACAGAAAATACAAAAAAGCACAAGTGTATCCACAAAATTGCTTTTAAGTACACTAGTTACAATTTTCTCTAAGGCAGCATCTACACTACACCATCATTTCAAAGCAGCTTACTTGGAAGCTCAACTTCAAAGTAACAAACTTTCAAAATGCACATCCACACCCACAAAGCTGATCTAATTCACCATCTCCTACTTCAAAGTAGTGCCCTAGCACTTTGAAAGGAAGTGTCTACACACCTGACCCCTATTGTAAAGTAAGAGGCCAGGAAATACCACAGACAGAGGTCACATGGCTGACAAGTGCTTCTGGGGCATGCAACTAGCCACTCCTTTAGGGCCCCTCCCAACACACACACCCTGCACATGCTCAGGGCTGCCAAGCTGTACACAGCACAGCACACTGCGGAGACCTTTATGGATCCTCAGCTGCTCCTCAAGGGGGATTTGCTCCAGGCCATGGCCAGCCTGCAGGCAATGCTGCTGGTGGCCATCCTCCAGCAGCATCACAGGACCAGTCACACAGGCCCAGTCCTGCCCTCTACTAAGGGCAGTTGCTGTGGTCCACCCCAGTGATCCAGCAACTTGGGGGTTTTCCCAACAGCACTCCGTGGGACGGTCTCATGCTGGGTGACTCAGACGATAACTGGTGGCTGCACATCTTCAGGATGACCAGGGAGACATTCGAGGAGCTCTGTGCCACTGGCTCGCCTCAGCCCTCCAGCACTGTGGACACCAGGATGTGGCCCACACCCCCTCCCAGCAAGATGGTAGCCATTGCCCTCTGGAAGCTTGCCATCCCGGACAGCCACCACTTCGTCAGACATCAGTTTGGGGTGGACAAGGCCACCGCCAGGGCAGTCTTGATTGAAGCTGAGGGGGAACTGCATGGGGACAGGTACCACCCACACCCACACGGACGCATCTGGGTTGCACCCCATGCAGGTAATCTTCTCTTCTGCTGGGTGGTCACCATCTGGGACCTAGACATCGCCCTCACCAACTTCGCGGATCTGGGCTTCCTGAATGCTTTCAGCACGCTGGACAGCACACACATTGCCATCTGAGCCCTGGACTGCAGTGCAGGCTCTTTTGTGAGCCAAATGGGGTAAGACACCCTGGTCCTCCAAGCCCATATCAGCACTTCGGTCCAGTTTGGGGATGTGCATGTGGGATGGTCAGGCAGGACCCATGACGCCCAGGTGTTTCAGAATTTGTGGCTCGGCTGTCGAATGCAGGACAGCACCTACCTTCCCCTGGGGGAGCTCCCAGTAAGAGACATCACCCCCTGCATTGTGGCTGATGCCGCTTACCCCCCAGCACCCATGGCTCATGAGGCCCTACACAGGATGCACACCCATGCCAGGACATGTTCAATGCACGACTGAACCAGGCCAGGGACACAGTTGAGCAGGTATTTGGGCAGCTGAAGGAGCAATTTAGATGCCTCCTCATGAGGCTGGAGGTCAGCCTCCCAAACATGCCTGGTTGTGGCCTGCTCTACTTTCCATAATATTGTGGAGAGCAAAGGGGAGCCCTTCTGCCCAGGGCTGGGCCACCGAGCCTCCTGACAAGTAAGAGCAACCACCTGCAGCCCCGTGCTGCCAGATGCACAGAAACAGAGTGCATGTCAGGGAGGTCTGGTGGGAAGCCTTTGCCCGGGGCCCAGGGTGACCGCCCCCAAGCCAACTCCCAACCATATACCCACTCCCAGCAGAATCCCACCTCCCCACCACCACACAATAAGGACACGGGAGATGGGATGGAATTTAAATTTTACTATTGCAAATAAAACTTGCATGTTTAAAAACCTCTAAACAACACGAGTGCCTACGACTATGTTCAAGGTGGGAACCACATACAAGAGGACGGGGGGGAGGCACTGGGGTAGGGGAACCAACTTGGAAGAGGGAGCCAGGGTGGGCGAGGCCTTATTTGTCCACCAGGATGGAGGGCCAGGACCAGCAGCCACCATAGGACTTCCTACTGCCCCAGATACAGGGAAATCATCGGGGCTGGGTTGGGGCCAGCACAACAGGAAGGTAGGGACTTTGGGGGAGGGGTATGGCGGTCTCAGGGTCAGTGGGAACCATAGGAGGGGATGGAGGAGCAGGTGGGGCGGGGGGAGCCTGCTTGCCCTGGATGGCACTAGCCACCAGCCACTGGCCAATTGTCAGGCAAGTGACAGGTCAGGCAAAAGCAGGTCAGTGGCTAACCAAGAAGCAGTGCAGGGCAGGAGAAGGGCTGCGGGGCAGGTAGGTGAGGGAGCAGGAGGTTGGATGAGGCAGGTGGCGACACAGGAGGTTGGGCAAGGCAGGTGGCCACAGCCTAGGTCAGGGTTTCCAGGCTGTCAGCCACCCACACCCACACCTCCTCCTCTATCACCAGCCAGTCCTGGGGCACTGCAGTCATCTCCTGCAGGATGGCCCTGTTGGCAGCCACGTCCTCGTCCCCACCTCAACAGCGACACCTGGCCTGTCGGTGACCACACAGGAACACAGAATCAGGTGGGGTGGCTGATTCCCAGCCCTCTGCAGCTACTAGATTGTCCCAGACGGGGCTGGAACAGCTCCTGGACAGAGGGCCTGTGGCGACACAAGGGGACAGGGGAACAGCCCACGAGTCCTGTGTCCTGACGCTGGGGCCCCACTCCACCGGCCCTCACCCTGCCCCCCCTGCTGCTGGATGTCCCAGGGGGCCTCCTGGGATCGAGGTGCAGAGGAGGTCCCACATGGTAAGGGTCAGGCCAGGATCGGTATCCCCGCCCCCCCACCCGATGTGTGGACTGTTGGGTTGTGCAGGGGTGGGCGCTGAGTGTCAGCGGGTATGTGGCCCCCTGCAGCAGGGTGTGGAGTCCCCCTCCTCAGGCCCCGAGGGATCCCGAATACCCCATACCTACCAGCTAGTACTTCCATGAACTCCGGTGATGCCTGGCTGGAGGTGTCCTGGCTCGATGTCCCACAGGGGAGGGCAATGACAAGGGTCCCGTTGCTTGAACCCTTATCCTTGCTCCAGCCTCTGTCCCCTGGTCGGGTGCTGGTGGCAGCTGAAAGACCTGGCTCCTCCTCGGTCTCTGTTGGGGGATGGCAGTGTCCAGGAGGTGCTCTGGAGGTTGTACCTCCTTTGGCCCCATGAAGTGGTGGAGTTCATCATAATGGGGGCACTGGGTGGGCTATGCCCCACCGGCTGGCAGTGTCCCAGGCTCCGCAGTAGCCTGCCGGAACTCCTTGACCTTTGTTCCGACATGTTCGCTGCTCCTGGTGAGGTGCCCCCAGCTGGTGAGGCCCCTGGCCAGCCAGTCACACACGTTAGTGTTCCATTGCCATGCACCGGTCTGTAGCAGTACCTCCTCCTCCCCACCACAGCACGAGGAGGTCCTGGACTTCCTGCTCCATCGAGGAGGGGTACCTTTTGTGCTGGCACTCGCTGGGCTTCTGGGACTCCTGGCTGGGCTCACAGATGGGCTCTGGGGAGGGTACGGGGCTCCTGGATGGACAACATGGCTGGCTGAGGGTGGCTGTTGCTGCGGTGTGGTCAGGGAGTGGTCATGCAGCAGGGAACTCATACTCACCCTGCTTGTAGCACGCTCTCAGCTTCTTGTCTAGGGTTGCTGGGTAGCTACATCTTTATGCATGATGGGCAGTGACCATAGAGCCCTGTCTGGGCTGGCTGGAGCATCTCTGGGTTCCTGTTAGCTGCTGCCATGGCGGACCTGCTACTTCAAAGTTACGGGATGCGCAGTATCTAAACACGTCCTAGTTCTACGTTACACTTCGAAACAGGGTGCTATTCCCTTTCCAAGAATGGAGTAAGGACTTTGAAGTTGGGTCCCCGTATTTCAACTGCTATTTTGAAGTAACGTATGATGTGTGTAAATGCTCTACACTTAACTTCAAATTTCGTTCATTGCTAGTGTAGACACTGCCTAAGAGAAGTTGCTTTCTAATGTCTTGATTTGTCACAAGTGAATTACTTTTTTAAACGTGTTAAAGGGTGAGTGTTACACAGCAGGATTACACATAATACTATAATGCAAGATTAAGTTCATATATTTCTTAGAGCACATGGTAAGAATCCTCACTAAGAACTGACCATTAGAAGGTATTTTTAAAGGGGATTTTGAGCATTTGGGTTAAAATCTATTCTAAGTCCCAGCTTCAAGTAGGACATTTCTTTTCAAGTTTTTAGCTAGCTGTTCTTCAGACTCCTTTTTAGCTTTTATCACATTTTTACACTTAATTTGGCAGTGTTTATGCTCCTTTCTATTTTCCTCAGTAGGATCTGACTTCTACTTTTTTTTAAAGATGCCTTTTTCTCTCTCACTGCTTCTTTTACATGGTGGTTAAGCCACATCAGCTCTTTGTTGGGTCTTTTACTATATCTTTTAATTTGGGGTACACATTTAAATTGGGCCTCTATTATGGTGTTTTTGAAAAGTTTCCATGCAACTTGCAAGGATTTTACTTCAGCCACTGTAAAATTTAATTTCCATTTAACTAACCGTCTCATTTTTAGAGCGTGTCCCTTTCCGAAATTAAATGCCAGAGTGTTGGACTGCTGAGATGTTCTTTCCACCACAGGAATGTTAAATGCTGTTATATTATGGTCACTATTTCCGAGCGGTCCTGTTAGTTATCTATTGGACCAGATCTTGTACTCCTCTCAGAACTAAACCAAGAACTGCCTCTCCCCTTGTGGGTTCCTGTACCAGCTGCTCCAAGAAGCAATCATTTAAGGTACCAAGACATTTTATCTCCGCATCTCATCCTGAGGTGACATGCATCCGTTCAATATGGGGATAATTGAAATCCCCTACTACTACTAAGTTTTTTATTTTGACTGCTTCCCTAATCTCCCTAACATTTCATAGTCACTATCACTCTCCTGCTCAGGTGGTCGGTGGTATGTCCCTACTGCTATATTCTTACTAAGTCATGGAATTTCTATCCATAGAAGTTCTATGGAACCTTCTGAGAATAGAACGGAGAACATCTTATTGCCCTCATATAAAGCCACAGTACACCCACATCTTGAATACTGTGTACAGGTGTGGTGTCCTCATTTCAAAAAAGATATACTGGCATCAGAAAGGTTCAAAAAAGGGCAACTGAAATGATGAGGGGTTTGGAATGGGTCCCATAAGAAGAGATTAAAGAAACTAGGACTTTTCAGTTTAGAAAAGAGGAGACATGGGGGAATATGAGGTATACAAAATTGAGTGATGTGGACAAAGTGAAAAAGGAAAAATTATTTACTTGTTCCCCTAATATAAGGCTAATTACATAAATGGGCAGCAGGTTTAAAACTAATAAAAGGAAGTTCTTCTTCAGACAGCGCACAATCAACCAGTGGAACTCTTCGCCAGGGGAGGCTGTGAAGGCTAGGACTACAACAGGGGTTAAAAAAAGAGCTAGATCAATTCATGGAGGTTAGGTCCATTAATGGCTATTACCCAGGGTGGGTAGGAATGGTATCCCTAGCCTCTGTTTGTCAGAAGATGGAGATGGATGGAAGGGGAGAGACAGACAGACAGAGATTGTGTGGTCGTTATCTGTTCAGGCCATTCTCTCTGGGGCACCTTGCATTGGCCATTGTTGGTAGACATGATAATGGGCTGGATGGACCTTTGGTCTGACCCAGCACAGCAATTTTCGTGTTCTTAACTCAAACCCTATTCCTTCGGTAGTGTGCAAAAGGTTTACTGGACAGTATGCCACACCAAAAATGAAAGACTGGGATATTTTTACTATATTGAGGTAGAAATGTGCCATAGGGAAACATGTTTCCATAGGCTACACGACCATCTAAAACATATCCCTTTAAAAATGACAAAAGACACGTTTAACTCTTCTTACATCCAGAAGCAATGGGTAATTTAAAAATTAATTCACATGTCATTTATTTTTACAATGATCAAATATCACAGAAGTTCACATCAACAGGCAGAACAACATCTTAATTTAGTAGGGAAAAACAAAGTTAAAGGGAGCATACAGCTATTACAGTTGAATAAGCTGATTTCAGTGCCATCTTCCTCACCAAAGTAACAGAGGGGTGGCTGTGTTAGTCTATCTTAACAAAAGAAACTGGCAGTCCCGTAGCACCTTAAAGACTAACAAAATAATATATTAGGTGATCACTATAGGGCTTATTTATTATTTTGGTAGCACTGCATAGTTGTATAAATTATTTTGTTAGTCTTTAAAGGGCTACAGGACTGCTGGTTTGTTTTCCCACCAAAAATGGTAACTCCATCCACCACTCCCCAAGACAACACAAGTAAAACTGATGCCTTAAATATAGCGTCTGCTGCTTTTCTTCATCCTTATCAGCCACTGATGTCCAAAGACATCTGAATGGACAAGATTTTCCAAGATGTAATGTGCTTCCCAGGAAATGGCTGGTAAGCAAAAGGAGGGACATGGAACAGCACTATACCCTGGGGACAACACTGGTCCCAAAACAGAAAGTCCAATGCTGGTCCACATTGCAATGCAGAATGTTCAGAGCCAGCAGAGTGGTCCAATTTGCTTATTAAGAAAACACAGTCCTTGGCTTTGCTCAACACACATTTTCTAGACTATGAAACAGGAAAAATTCTATCTTCAGAAAACTCACGCTATAATGCTGTATATTGACAGGATATAAAAAATACTCCTAATTAGATGCAGTCAGTCATTTCTGGTACACCAGAACAGTGTACTGCCTACTAAAAAACCACCATTTATGCAACGTTACAGCAATATTCACCTTGCTGCGGGAACGCAAACCAATACAAAGAAACCAACTCTTCTTTCCAGTTCATCATCAACAACAAACATGGGCTTGGTGCCTGTCGACGTCTGACGCCTCCCTCACTAGTTCCTTCCATCTTTCCCGGTCCAGTGTGGAGTGGCTTAGTTTCTGTAGACTAACTCTGCACCAGTCTACTGTATCATCTACCCATTCTCTGTGGAGTCTGCCTCTCCTATTTGAGCCATCCATTATGCCGAATACCACGGTCTTAATTTTTCATTCATTGCTCATTCTGCAGATATGCCCAAATAGATGTAACTTGCGTTGTATGACCTTTTGCATTAGGGTCTCTTTCAGCTGTATCTTCTTATATAACTCCCCTTTAGTGACCTTCTGCATCCATCCTATTCTCAGGATCTTTCTGCTACAACACCATTATCCTTCTGTTCAAATCTTTTATCATCACCCATTTCTCACATCTGTTTTCAAGATGCTCCGGTTTATTCCTAAGTGAATCAGTCTTCACGGACAAAGTCAACTTCCCCATGACGGTCCTAGACCATGCAGTATGGGAAGGTGGAGGGCAGCCATCTGTGGGGAAGGAACAAGTTCTGAGCTATCTAGAAAAACTAGATGTGCACAAGTCCATGGGTCTGGATTTAATGCACCCAAGGGTACTGAGGGAACTGGCAGAGGTCATTGCTGAACCTTTGGCCATTATCTTTGAAGACTCTCAGAGATCGGGGGAGATCCCGGATGACTGGAAGAAGGAAAATGTAGTGCCCATCTTTAAAAAAGGAAAGGAGGACAATCCAGGGAACTATAGACCCATCAGCCTTACCTCAATCCCTGGGAAAATAATGGAGGGAATCCTCAAGGAATCCATTTTGGAGCACTTGGAAGAGGGGAAAGTGATCAAAAGTAGCCAACATGGATTCACCAGGGGCAAGTCCTGCCTGACTAATCTGATTAGCTTCTATGACGAGGTAACAAGCTCTGTGGACATGAGGAAGTCAGTGGATGTGCTATACCTTGACTTCAGCAAGGCTTCTGATACGGTCTCCCACAACATTCTTGTCCATAAGTTAAGGAAATATGGATTGGATCCTTGGACTATAAGATGGCTAAAAAGCTGGCTTGATGGTCGGGCCCAACGGGTAGCGGTCAATGGCTCAATACCTGGATGGCGGCCTGTTTCAAGCGGAGTGCCGCAAGCCTCAGTTCTGGGGCCGGTGTTATTCAACATCTTTATTATTGACCTGGATGAGGGACTGGATTGCACCCTCAGCAAGTTTGCAGATGACACAAAACTAGGGGGAGAGGTAGATTCATTGGAGGGTAGAGAGAGAATCCAGAGGGACCTGGATAATTGGAGGACTGGGCCAAAAGAAATCTGATGCGGTTCAATAAGGAGAAGTGTAGAGTCCTGAACCTAGGGCAGAAGAATCCCAAGCATTGTTACAGGCTGGGGACTGACTGGCTCAGCAGCAGTACGATGGAAAGGGACCTAGGGGTTATGGTGGATGAATGGCTGGATATGAGTAAACAGTGTGCCCTTGTAGCCAAGAAGGCTAATGGCATACTAGGGTGCATTAGGAGGAGCATTTTGAGCAGATCTAGAGAAGTAATTATTCCTCTTTATTTGGCACTGGTGAGGCCACATCTGGAATAGTGTGTCCAGTTTTGGGCCCCCCAGTATAAAAAGGATATGTATTTGCTGGAGCAGGTTCAGTGAAGGGCAACAAAAATGATTAAGGGTCTGGAGCACAAGACCTGTGAGGATAGGCTGAGGGATTTGAGCTTGTTTAGTTTACAGAAGAGAAGACTTAGAGGTGATTTAATAGCAGCCTTCAACTTCCTGAAGGGGAGCTCTAAAAAGGAGGGTGAGAAACTGTTCAGTGGTGTCAGATGGCGGAACAAGGAGTAATGGTCTGAAGTTGAAGAGGGAGAGGTGTAGGTTAGATATTAGGAAAAACTACTCCACCAGGTGGGTGGTGAAGCATTGGAATGTGTTGCCTAGAGAGGTGGTGGATTCTCCACCCCTTGAGGTTTTTAAGTCCCAGCTGGACAAGGTCCTGGCTGGGATGACTTAGTGGGGGTTGATTCTGCTTGAAGCAGGGGGCTGGACTAGATGACCTCCTGAGGTCCCTTCCAGCCCTATGATTCTGTGAATCGCTTTGCTTTTCCAGATCTTATCCATTACCTTCAAACTTTTTGCTTTCGCTATTCTAGTCTCTCTTTCTTATAGTCTAGATCATACATTGTTGCTTCCCAGATATGTGAACTTCTCTACATTCTCTAGCTCGATCCCATCTACACTGATCTTCCTTCCTACTTCCTGATCTACAAATACCATCCTTTTTGTTTTATCGATGTTCATTTGTCCATACTGCTTCCCTTCCTTGTTTAGCACCTGCACCATTCTCGCTAGCTTCTCTTCATCTTCCTTGATAATAACTATATCATCTGTGAACCTCAACTTGTTAATTTTCATCCTTTCATCGATATCCCTTCTACCTCTTCCTTGATCTTGTCCATCGCTCTCTCTAGATGCTGATGAAGATACTTGGAGATATCGGATCTCCTTATTTTGCACCTCTACTCATTCTAAACCAGCCTCCCAATTCTCCGCACCTTCTCACCAGTGCCTCCACATTGTCCTTGATATCCTTCAACAACCATATCAGTCTGATACCCACTCCGTATGCCTCAGTTGAGTGATGAACTCCACCTGTTGATTTAGCACCATTTGGCAGGTTCACCAGAAAGCCAGGGGCTATTAAATGGGCCACAGAGACGAAACACTTCCTCTGTGCCACCCAAGTCAGGGAGGAAGCACAGAGGAAGGAATGCAGTGTTGTGGAAGCTTGCGTAGCTGTTGGGTACACTGTAGCCGTCCTGTGCCTAACCAGGTGATGTTCAATGGGCAGTGCTGCTAATATAGCTCTTTTCAGCAGCACAGCACTCACATAAAAGAAAAAGGGTGGCAAAAAAGCACATGAGTTTTATACCATCAGTACTGGAGGTGAATGATCAGACTGCTCAGTCCCATCAGGTTAAAGTCTCTCCTACTCAGCCCACAGAAAAACAGGCATCAACGTGGTCATTTACATACCTTGTACTTCTGCCTCAGCTCTTCCGTGTCTTCTTTCTCCACCTCCAGTACTCGCCTCCGTTCGGTGGCATCTTCAGCATAATCAAGCTTAGCAATAAGAACAGATGCAATTACTCCTGTAACTTCCTGATGGTACCCAAATAGCTTAGAAAATATTGTTTATTCAATTGTCTGAAAAGAGAATCTGTGTACATATTGTGGTAAACTTTTCATGCTTTGCCATCCTGTTGCCTACAAAACACTTCATCAATCTTTCGATGTTGCTGGTTTCCGTTGCCAATAACGGATTTAGCTTTACGGAAATCTAACTCTCACAGCCAAAGAATTAAAGAAGAGATTCCAGGCCTCCGTTAGTCATGGGTAAGTAGCGTATGTGTTCTGAGGAGAAAAGCTTGTCCTATAAGTGCAGATTTAAGACCACGCTTCTCTTCAGCTTTGTTGCCCAAAGTTTATACTTTTACATCAGTCTTGGACCTCATGTAAACTAAGCAATGCATTTTAGAATAATAAGATGTATCAAGATCAACTTACCTCCATTTCCATCCGGCCCATGCCCATGACATCATACTTGACAACAATAGGGATGGGATCTGTTCTACCTGTAACAGAAACATATAAACGAGGTGAGAGGCCAAGTCATCTCCAACAGCTCACTTTACACATTAGGCTTGGGTGGTTAGAGATCTTGCCTTTGAGTGCAGAGACCAGAAAGCTACAGTGAACCAAACACAAGCCATTCTCACAGCTTACATCCAAACCCGCTTCTCTCAGCTCCAAATCAGTTAAGGTTAAAAGTACTCATGAGCCCTTTGGTGCTTATTCCTGGGATTTACAGAACATTAGCCACAAATACATTTGTCATAACTGGCCAATGTTCAACATTGCCAAGTCCTGGCACCCAGAAATGAAAAGAATCATTTCTTACTTCCCTCACACCATTAGATCATTACTCTGATCCATCAGTGGAAAAACATGTACAACCACATCAGCTTCCCACCAAATTTTGTATGTTACTAAAAAATATTAACTGATGCCATGTCCAGAATTCTCAAAAAAAAAAAAAAGCACTAGATCCAAAACAGTTGCTTAATCACAGCTGGTTTTCCTAATGTTCCCACTAAGAACTGCTCCATTACTTACTGTGCAAGCTGTAAGCTGTGAAAAGGACTAGTTGCGAAGAAAACTGACTTTGAACTAATCAAACTATGCTGGAGGATTTTTACGTATCTTTTATCCACTCATAACCAGCCAAACAAAGCAAAATGGGGCAGACAAGCACTTTACTACCACAGCTTTTTTACATCACAACTTGCACTGTTTGTTGTGATGTAAGCCCACTGAAAAGTACTTACCTTATCCAGTGAATACCTTGAGTAAAAGAACAGAATGTTTACTTCCCTTAAGATTATTCTTGGGTCGGTGTAAACAATTGTTTTGTTATACACACATATACACATATATTATACCTTTGGGCTAAATGATCAAGTTTTAAATCATGCCAAAATTCAGACAATATTAGGACCACTACTTTAATCCACGTGCAAAAGAGAGGCTTACTTCTTAAGTGATGTCAGAAAAGCCTCTGATTTACAAAAAGTTTCTCTGTTCTCTTTCTAGCTCCTTTGAAAACTATTTAATCCATGGACCTCCAACTTTACAGGAACATCAAAGAGACACATTTTTAATAATTAAACTAGGAAATAAGAATGAGTAATTTCCACTTCAGATAAGTATTCAGTTTTATGGCAATTGTGTTTCTGTACACACGCCCAAGACCACTTAGAAGGGCATGCTATAAAACCAAAGATAAAAATATTCATTAACCCATCTCAGCCAGCCCTAAATAGCTTTCAGCTATTTAGCTTTCGGCTTTCGTGTTAAGTATTTAACAGTAACATTTTCACTCAAACACATCTCTTATGCCCAATGGTATAATAAGTAAGCAGTGACTGCAATTTTTAGCAAAAGGACCAAATTAAAAGACAGGTTATAAAAATGACTTCCTAAGTGCAATATCACTTTCATAACGTCTCAGCCAGGGATTTACTGGTAAAAGGTAGATCCAATAGAATGATTCAGAACAGCAGCAAAAAGAATTTGTTTCATTTTCCAGTTTTTGTTTTGTTTCTGCAAGAATCATAATCCTTATACGCAAGCTCATTACCTTGGTAAACCCCTGTATACAAATAATGAATCAGTACTTTTGCCTTCTAAGGCAGTCAAAGTTTTGAAAATTCATAAATTGCAGTAGCAAGTGCTAGTGCCCGTCATGTTGGGGAAAATCAAGTTTGGACAGTATTAGAATTTTAAGTTTAAACTGATTTTTGGCATTTCTAACACAAACAGAAACATCCCTTCTTAGCAATACCCTTTAATGAACAAGGATCAGACAAGTGTGCATAAAGAAAGGAAAGGAAATGAAAGACCAAGCAGAAGGATGAAGGCTACAACAGAGAAAGTAAGCCTAACGTATTGGTGCACTGATGACAAAAGGAGTAATTCAGTCTGAAAATAAAAAATTACCACTGCTAAGTTTACCATCACCACAACAAGTCCAGGATCAAAATGCTGTAAAAAAGAAACACCATTTGTTAGGCAGAAACCATTAGGGGCAGAAAATAGGCCATTTGCAGTAGGCAGACATGATGGGTTCCTTACCCCTCCAATCCAACTGCCACACTTCATCCTGTGGAGTGGGGGAGATGGGAGGTGGTCAACTTTGAGCATTGGTTTTCACAACTGCTCTTGCCTATGATTTATGAGGTTCTGGAGGATTTTTAGTTCCCGGTGATGAATTAGTTTGAAAAGATACTGATTTTTTCAAATTCAAAAATGTGTACTAAAAAAAAAAATATCAATATCGGAAGTAATTACAAGTATTTTAGAGGGTATCAAGTTAATAAGACATTCCACAAATGTACAGCATGTTCATAGCAGAGAAAGGAAACATTACTTTTTAACTACTCAAAGTGCCACCTTTGCTTTAAATGTAGCTACTACTATTTAATTTGGATAGTAACGGAGGAGTGGCCATGTTAGCCTGTACTCTAACAAAACAAAACAGCAGTCATGTAGCACTTTAAAGACTAACAAAATGATTTACTAGGTGATGAGCTCTCATGGGACAGACCCACTTCCTCCCATCTATAGAATTTCTAGTCCAGACCCAGATATATAGTACAGAGGTCCAAAAATTACAATAAAAACTGGCAAACCAAATACATGAACTAAAGGAAGGTGGTGAGGGGTGGGTGATGTTAAATGTCTTGCTGTTTTGTTTTATTTTATTTCATTTGAAATGAGCAAGCTGACCATGGAACCTGGTCAACCAGGCTGCACAGCTTGGTGTGTGTCCAACAAGCCACAGGTTCGAGTACAAACTGCAACTGCATACTGCTTCCATCACCGAAATAATGCCCTATGGTCTGAGGGGACACAATGTGCTGCCAGGCCAAAGTCCCGAATCTGGGTTCCCAGCTCTGAGCTCACTGGCTGCAATGTGAAGGTCAGTCAGGTAGAGAACTATCTAATGGGAAGAGAGGAATCTCTGACAACCAATGCAAGAAAAATAAGCACCACTGTGATCTTAACCCAAATCTACAGCTACTTGTGCTAAGTTTTTCTCCAGCGAGCTGTGTTTAGCCCTTCCTACTGAATCCTTTCTTGATAGGCCAACACCTCTCCACAAGGACAGTTATTTGACCTTTCAAGAAAGGGCAGAAACTCTATTATACAGCTATATAGAACTGGCACCACCAACTAGTTCACGTCAGGTGAATCAGAGGTGACAAAATATTAATTTTTTTCCCCAAGCAAATCAGGGAAGTTGTACTACCTCCAGGGTCACAAACCCTTTTCTTTTCAGACAGAGTTTACAGCAAAGACAATATCACCAAAGTCATGCAAGGGGGAAGGGGGGAAGAGGGTGAAGAAATGCATTGACCTAGTAAGAATGTCCTGGCCTAAATTAGCAGATCTCCTCATGGGGGAGGGAAGAGGAAGCAGCGTGCTTAAGTTATACCCTAGGAAGGTCAACCTCTGAAATGAAAGTATATGCAAGATATTTAATTCCCTGTTTCAAGAATGCAGGTGGCATTTCAGAACTGGTTAGATATACCACAGATTTATTTGCCTTTCCCCACACACACTCAAAAGAAAAGGGCCTTGAAAACTGTTCAGCCTTCAAAACTGTACTGCAAATTATATTCCTCACTGAGACACTGCATCTGTCCAGAGATAGGCAAACATCTGAAAGACAATCCAACAAGTGTGTGGGAGGAGGGATGGACTGATGGAAGACACCTTGTGCAATCAAAGCAGGTGTCAGTTCCTCTCAATTTAGCTATTTTTAAAGTCACACAAATTTCTTAAAGGAACATAAATGAAACGCTCAAACTACATTCATCACTCGCTATCAGAGCGCAACTGGTTCCCAACTTTCTGCTCATAGGCAAAAACTCATAAGAGGGACATTAAATTACCATTAAAATGCATGTAAAAGTCTCTGATTGGTTCCAAGTGCTTGGAGTGGCAGCAGGTGAGGCTGCCTTTGAAAGGTAAAGTGAACCTGGGGTTTGGGGTTAAAGGCTGGGGGCAGTTGAGGGCCACGAGCAGGAGGGAGGGTTAAAACCTGCAGGCAGCTCCAGTGGAGAGGTGGTGGTTTGTTCCTCTGGAGCACAGCAGAAGTACTTTGGGGGGTGGGGTGGGGGGTTCGGAACGGGATGGGGTGGGTGTTGGGACTGGGGGCGGGGTGCGCGCGCAGGAAGTTGCCACAGGGGAGTGCTAGGAGCGCACTGGGCAGCGCTGCAGGTCTCCTTGCCCTCTGGCTATAGAGACTGCAGCAGGCTCCGCTTCAGCCATGGGGCTGCGAGCCTGCCCCCAGGACTCTGTGGCCAGCTCCGCTCCAGTCACGGGTTCCGCCCCCCCACGACTTTGTCTGAAGCCTCTGGTGCTGGCTACTCTTGGAGTCTGGACACTTGACTAGATGACCTTGAGAATGATTTAGTCTGGCAATTCCTGCGCTTCTAACATCAGTGCATATTTCTAACATATGAATGCGAATGGTCACAGAATGTTAGTCTGTATCTTCACAGAACACAAAAGCAGTCCTGCAGCACTTTAAAGACTGACAAAATAATTGATTCGCTGATGAGCCTTCATGGGGCAGACCCAGTTCTTCAGATCTGGAAATAGTGCTGAAAGTGAACTCCCAGATCTGAAGAAGTGGGTCATCCCCATGACAGCCCATCACCTAATAAATAATTTTGTTAGTCTGTAAAGTGCTACATGGCTTTTTTGTTATATGAATAAAGGCACTGCAGCTAATGGATAACAATACCTCCACCCCACACTCCCAAATGTTTTTCTGACTGTTATTAACCTACCAGAGGCTCAAAAAAAGAGCAACAGCCCACAGAAACTAACTTGGATCCCACTAGGTCTTGTAAATAATTCTTATAACGTGTAAATGTCCAGTGCCTTGAATTTTAAAAACAGATTTAATATAAAAATCAGACTGTTCCAGGTAACAAGCATGCAACTATCGAGACTTGCTCGTGATCAAATTTTCATGCCACTTCACACATTCTCCTTACCATAAATTCTTTAATGCTTGGTCTGAACATGATATATCCAGCAAAAGGATATTGGCTGTGACCTGGATCATTGTGTGCCACTCTTAAGTAAACCTGAGGTTGTAATCCTCTTGATATCAAGAGTCTGGGATTTCTCTAGTGGTTAGGTCTCCTACACATAGAATAATTTTTTTAAAAAAAGATAACCAACTTGTAGCTATACTGTAAAGAAGGTGACTGCATTGAGGACAAAGGGCTTTTTGCTTTGTTAATGAAAAGAAAATTGGGGATAAGATGTATTTTTCATGGGGGGTTCTAAATTGGATGTTCTTAAAAAGTATTAAAACTTGGAAAGATGGTGAAAGCTAAGAAGCAAAAGCTGTCCCACGGCAGCTTAGAAGAATTAAGTCTGCTTGAAATGGCATGATTATGGTTTCATGTTCACTGTGTCAATTAATTTAATTTGTACAATCCACAGGTAAACAGCTGTTTTGAATTACTTATTCCACAAAACAAAAAAGCAGTCAAGTAGCACTTTAAAGACTAACCAAATAATTTATTAGGTGAGCTTTCGTGAGACAGACCCACTTCTTCAGACCACAGCCATACCAGAACAGACTCAATATTTAAGGCACAGAGAACCAAAAACAGTAATCAAGGAAGACAAATCAGAAAAAAATCATCAAGGTGAGCAAATCAGAGAGCAGAGAGGTAGAAGGGTTGGGGGGGTGTCAAGAATTAGATTAAGCCAAGTATGCAAATAGCCCCCGAGTCACTACAGGGGCTCATTTGCATACTTGGCTTAAGCTAATTCTTGACCACCACCCCCCATACTCCTCTACTCTCTGATTTGCTCACCTTGATCATTTTTTTCTGATTTGTCCTCCTTGATTACTGTTTTTGGTTCTCTGTGCCTTAAATATTGAGTCTGTTCTGGTATGGCTACGGTCTGAAGAAGTGGGCCTGTCCCACAAATAAATTATTTTGTTAAAGTGCTACTTGACTGCTTTGCTGTTTTGATAGTATATAGACTAGCACAGCTTTCTCTCTGTTATTATTCCACACACTCAGCTTGGACTCAAAGCCGAATTGGCTGGCTCAGTCCCACTGGAACACTAGTAGTAAGTCTGTGGCACTACTAGACCACACTGCCTCTGCAAAAGGATTTGAAAGAGTAAAGGTGGCCTTTATTTTCACAGAGTTTTTGGGTTTTACTCTGAAATGAAGATTTTTGACAGCACTCAGGACTCGGGTGTCAACAATATCTACATGGCACAAATGTGCTGTTAAGTTGCGAATTCCAGTTCTCTCATTTTGCATGCCCTTAAGGGATTTCCAAGGAAGACACAGGCCATTCTTACCAGAGTGCACCTGTCAGATGTTCAACTCCTACTGCCCAACCAGAAGCAGTACGATTGATCGCATAATAGAGCTCTTTAAGTCTCTAACCCGTGAGTGTGGTCATTGCAACACAAAGCAGCAGGTTGAAAAAAACACAAGCCTTTTTAATAAGGTGTGTAGATGTGATTAACCCCAAGCATGAGTTCTGGATATCCTGTCCAAATCACGAAGCCCTACAACAAAGGGCAGAACTAAGGAGCCATGCCACAGTAAGTATGCATGTCTATCTGGATCCTACTGAACATTTTTACCTATGTAAAATGTAAGCTCTCTGGGAAAGCAGCAGGGCCTTCCTTTGTCTTGTACAACAGTGAGCAGTGTTGGTATTTCGTAAGTAGACAGATCCAAGTAGAAGCTATGTGGATGTGGGATTACTTCAAAAAGGGGGTACAGTTTATCTGCAGTCAAACCAGACCTGGCCATTTGTACAATCCAATAATGATTCAATTTATTCCAAAGAATCCACAAAACAATATTCCATCATTAAGAGAAGGGTCTTGTACATTATAAAACAAACAGAAATTGCAACAGTTTTGGGCTCATAAGGCTCAGGCCGGGTGCATGAAGCCAAATTTCTCTTTGGTCCCTGTCATAACTCATACATTTTGACACACTGATGGAGACAGCTCTTGTAATGTGAAATATTTAGAAGTGTGCCCTCTAGTTTCTTTACTTCCTAATTTTGAACAGGAATCTATTAAAAGCATTTAGGTTTCTATGTCACGCACCTGAAAATCAAAGTATGCCAGAATTTAGGCCGCCCATACTACCGTCTTTCTGCTGCTGGGGATATGCATTTTGATACATTCAAGACTTTCTTTTTTTCCCTACAGGACCTCTGCCTCATTTAGTGCCCAGAAAAAAGAAACGTGGCAGTCATGTAGCACTTTGAAGACTAACAAAATGATTTATTAGGTGATGAGCTTTCCTGGGACAGATCCACTTCTTAAGATCAATAACATTTCCAGTACCAACTGGCAGCTATATAGTACAGAGGTCCAAAAGAATTGTAATAAAAACTGACAAATCAAGTACATAGGACTGAAGGAGAGGGGTGAGGGTTGTTAAGTGTTTTGCCCGAGATCCTTACGAACATCAAAGGAAGGGAATAAGTGAGGTAATTGTTGTCTTTGTTCATACCACCTGTTAATGTGTCAAATTTGCATATGAACCCCAGTTCACAAATCTACCTATGTTAGTTAAAGTCTTTTAAGGCCTCCGACATGTAGGGCAGCAACCAAGGTCATCCACTGTCTGTCTTTGGCTATTTTCTCCAGTGTGTCCCAGTAATCTGTTTTTGAAGTCTCTGTGTTGTAGGACACATTCTCAGGTCTTAACAGAATGGCCCACTCCATTGAAATGTATGCTGACAGGCTTATATGTACTGAGATTTCTGGTGTCTGCTCTGTGTCCATTCATTTTTTTGGAGAAGCGTTTGCCCAATTTGTCCAATGTACATACTGGCATATATAATATTGGTCGAGGTACATGAAAACGAGCCTTTGATCTTCTAATTAACATGGTTAGGTCCAGTGATGGTATCCCCAGAACAAATATGTGGACAAAGGTGGCAACGGGGTTTGTCGCAAGTAGAAGTTCCAGGATTAGTAATTCTGTGGTGAAACCTGTTCTCTCCTACAGACAACCTCCCAGCCTCATGAGGATCCTTAACAGCCGCCATAGTCTATACCCCAGGAACACCAGTCCTGGAACCTTTCCCTGCAAGAAAGCCCGCTGCCAGCTTTGTCCACATATCTTCTCTGGAAATACCATCACTGGACCTAACCAGGTTACTCACAGAATCACGGGCACTTTCTCATGCTCCTCCACTAACATCATATATGCCATCATGTGCCAACAATGCCCAGATGCTTTGTATATTGGACAGACTTCTAACTCCCTCAGACAAAGGGTCAACGGGCACAAAACAGACATCAAAACACTCCAGATCCACAAGCCAGTTAGTCAACATTTTAATGGAATGGGGCATTCTGTCAATGACCTCAAGGTATGTGTGTTACTGAAGAGACATTATCGCTCCGTTTTAGAAAGAGAAGTGGACGAACTGACATTTATATTCAAATTCGGAACATTAACACATGGTTTAAATCGTGATGGGAACTTTCTGAGTCACTATAGGGGCTCGTCTGCATATTTGACTCAATCTAATTCTTGATCTTCCCCCCCACCCCTCCACTCTCTGGATTTACTCACCTTGATTATCTTTTTCTGATTTGTCCTCCTTGCTTACTGTTCTTGGTTCGCTGTGTCTTAAATATTGAGTCTGTTCTGGTCTCAATATGGTCTGAAGAAGTGGGTCTGTCCCACGAAAGCTCACCTAATAAACTATTTTGCTAGTCTTTAAAGTGCTACTTGACTGCTTTTTGTTTTGTGGTGAAACCTGTGATTGCTAGTGAGAATCTTTCTTTGGTTGTCTATAGGAGAGGACCGGCCTGTCACCTTCAGTGAACATTTAGCGCCTGGGATAGACAATGCTCTGAGAATAAGGCGGCAGTTCAATATTTTTATCCTTATTCATAACACATGCTTTATTTATTCCCCACAGGTGCAGCAACACATGCTAAACTCATTGCCTCAGGGTTTTTATGTAGGGCACTTATCACTGTAGTATTTGAAGCCCTCCCCACCCTCCCCTCTCTCTCTGTGTCTCTCTGTATGAGGACAGCATTTACCACCTCCATTTTGCAGCTGGGCAAGCAGAGACAAATGCTTTTCTGAGTCCATTCAGTGAACCAGTTCGAGCCAGGACTAGAATTCAGGGCCTGCAGACTCATTTCTCCAGACCATGTTACTTTACCACCTGAGATGCTGAGCATCCACAGCATTCATTGACTTCAGTACCTTGATTGCTCAAAACTTCTGCACATCAGCCCCCAGACATCTCTAAGGTGGGTACCCAGAAAATGAGGTCTACATAATTATGACAACCTGTCAAAATGTGGTATTAGTGACTTATTCAGTAGCACATTTACACTGGAGACAAGATCACCGGACCTAACCATAACTGTTACACGATTGGACCTCATATTCCTGCACTTACATCAATATAATTTATGCAGTCATGAGCCAGCAATGCCTCTCTGCTACGTATACTGGACAAACTGGACAACCACTTCGCCAAACAATGCATAAACACAAATCAGACATTAGGAAACTGAATCCACATAAACCTGTCAGTGAGCATTTCAATCTAGCCGGTCACACCATTCAAAACTTAAAAGTCTGCATTCTAAAACACAGATACTAACACCAGATTACAAAGGGAGATATCTGAATTGGAGAATAGTCACAGCGAGGTAGGTGTGTTAGTCTGTCTTCAAAAACCAAAAAACCAGTCCTGTAGCATTTTAAAGACTAACACCACAATGTATAAGGCAATGAGCTTTCATGGGACAGACCCACTTCTTCAGATCTGGAAAATCCTGAGATCTGAAGAAGTGGGTCTGTCCCACAAAAACTCAACACCGAATAAATAATATCGTTAGTCTTTAAAGTGCTACAGGACTGTTTTTTTGTTACCGGAATTGGAGTTCATTCTCAAGTTTAGTACTTTTCATCTTGGACACACAGATGTCAATTACCTTACATGTTACAAGGACACTTGCCTCACTGATATTTGCAGTGATCAAAGGCAGCCCACTCAACTTAATAGACACTTGCAGAAACTATTTTTCTACCTTCCCCCCACATTCTATTTAGCTGATTCGTCAGTTTTTATTTCATTTTTTTCTATCTTTCAGTTAAATTCTCTCTCTCTCAGTTATTTATCAGAATTTTCCAGATCTCAAGAAGTGGGTTTGTCCCACAAAAGCTCATCACCTAATAAATTATACTGTTAGTCTTTAAAATGCTACAGGACTGCTTTTTGCTTTTTTGTGTTGTGAAGATGCAGACTAACACAACCTGTGATTACTCCGTAGCGTGTTAGAATACCATTAAAGGCCAGGAGACAGCCAAATTCTTCTACCCTAGCCAGAAGACCGCCGCTTCTTCTTTCAGTGCCCTGCCTTCTTCTGTATACACCTTTGAACTTTTTTTTGGTGTGATTATTACATATATAACACTATAGTTATACCCTGTGCTCTAAATGAGGAAAGGGTCTTGCACAAAAAACCAGGACTTATCTACACAAAATTTTTGTACTGACTCAGTAGTAATCACGTAAGTAAAATGCACCATAACATATGTGCACAAGCAGCAGAAGTAAAGCTGCATCCACAGCTTAAATCCTGACATTTTCTAACTTTCAAGCATTTGATTTTGCAACCCAAATAATGCTTTTAACAGCCGTTTGTATAATTCCTGAAGTTTTTATACAAGGAAAAAGCTAAAAAAACCCACCGTCCCTGTGAGACCTCCCAACCCCACACAAAACCACTACTACAGAAATGTTAGCTGAGCAGCAGGCAAAGGCAATTTGTCCTGGGCAAAGAGCTCAGGGCCCTAAATGGTACATTCAAGGAGGATGGGTTACAAAGTGTAGATTCAGGGTCCAGAGGCGGGAATATCTGAAAGCCCAGCATGGTGCTCTTCTTCCTCAATCCCAGAGGTGCTATTTGCTCCTGGGAATCCCAGTGCAGCATATACTGAGGCTGCAGGCAGATGAAACCGGCCTCTCAGACTATTATATTTGAAAACTCTAAGATCAGGAGAGGTCCCAGATGATTGGAAAAAGGCAAATATAGTGCCCATCAGAAAAGAAGGGCAATCGAGGGAACTACAGATCAATCTGCCTTACCTCAGTCCCCAGAAAAAACATTGAGGAAATCCTCAAGGAATCCATTTTGAAGCACTTGGAAGAGGGGAAAGTGATCAAGAGACATCAGCATGGATTCACAAAGGGTAAGTCATGCCTGACCAATCCGACTAGCTTCTATGATGAGGTAACTGGCTCTGTGGACATGGAGAAGTCAGCAGATGTATACCTTTAGCAAAGCTTTTGATACAGTCTCCCACAACATTCTTGCCCATAAGTTAAGGAAGTAGGGATTGGATACAAGGACTGTAAGGTGGATAGAAAGCTGGCTAGACGGTTGGGCCCAACAGGTAGAGATCAATGGCTCGATGTGTGGTTGGCCGTCGGTTTCAAGTGGGGCGCCCCAATGGTTGGTGCTAGGGTCAGTATTGTTCAATATCCTTATCAATGACCTGGATGAGGGCATGGGTTGTACCCTCAGCAAATTTGCAGATGACACTAAGCTAGGGGGAGAGGTAGATACGTTGGAGGTACAGATAGGGTCCACAGTGATCTAGATAAATTGGAGGATTGGGCCAAAAGAAATCTGATGAGGTTCGACAAGGACAAGCGTGGAGTCCTGCACTTGGGACGGAAGAATCCCAAGCATTGTTACAAGCTCGGGACTGACTTAGTAGCAGTGCAACAGAAAATGACCTGGGGATTACAGTGAAGGAGAGGCTGGCTACGAGTCAACAGTGTGCCCTTGTACCCAAAAAAGCTAATGGCATACTGGGGTTCACTATGAGGAGCATTTCCATCAGATCTAGAGAAGTTATTATTCCCCCTCTATTCAGCATTAGTGAGGCCACAGCTGGAGTACTGCATCTAGTTCTGGGCCTCCACTATAGAAAGGTTGTGGATGCACTGGAGCAGGTTCAACAGAGGGCAAGGAAAATGATTAAGGGGCTGGAGCACATGACCTATGAGGAGAGGTTGAGGGATTTGGGCTTATTTAGTTTGCCAAAGAGAAGAGTGAGGGTGGCCATCATGGCTGGCTGGGGGTGGCTGTTGCTGCAGTGTGCTCGTGGAGCGGTCATGCATCAGGGTACTCGTGCTCCCCCTGCTTGTAGCATGCTCTCGGCTTCCTGTCTGGGGTTGCTGGACAGCTACATCTTTACACAAGTCTGGCAGTGACCACAGAGCCTCATCCGGGCTGGCCAGAGTGTCTCTAGGCTCCTGCGGGCTGCTGCCACAGTGGACCCACTACTTTAAAGTTACAGGATGCAGAGCATCTGCACACAACCTTTTCCAAATTTACACTTCAAAAGAGGGCACTATTCCCATCCTGGGAATGGAATAAGGCCTCACTATCAAATCAGACTTCAACCTCCTGAATGGGGGCTCTAAAGAGGATGCAGATGAGCCGTTCCCAGTGGTGAGGGATGGCAGAACAAGGAGCAATGGCTTGAAATTACAGAGGAGGTGGTGAAGGTTGGATAGTAGGAGAAACTATTTCCCCATGAGGATAGTGAAGCACTAGAATGCGTTACCAGGCGAGGTGGTGGAATCTTCATTCCTAGAGGTTTTTAAGTCCCCACTGGAATGATTTAATTGGGGTTGATCTTGCTTTAGGCAGGGGGCTGGACCCGATGAACTCCTGTGGCAAGCGGGAGGCGGGGGAGGGCAGAGACCTGTTGGAGCTGGGAGCTACTTTCAGTGGCTACTCCATTACCCAACATCTCTAACATGGCGTTGAGCAGATTCTGAAAATGTGTCTGTGCTCGCTGCCTAAGAAGGTGTATTCTGCAGTGGCCTTGAAACGTTTAACAAATTTGATCTCTCTTTAGCTTGTTGTATGCACTACTATGCTGTAAATCACCCTAGTAAGACAGTAAATGTAACCTTTATGAACAATAAAGTCAGCTGAAAAAAGTGGGCATGTGTGTCTCACTAAAGCGTGACATGTTACCTAAAAGGTTGGGAACCACTGTCCAAAGTAACTGATAAGAAAACATACATCACTAGGTGTTGCTATGCCACCTGCATATTAAACACATTTTCTGCTTTCTACATTGACTTTCCAAAGAATATCAAATCAAGGTTAAGGTCTGGGTTCTTATTTTCAAGGCTCTCCCAAGTCTACGTGAAGATTTTGGTTAACAATTTTGCCCCTCTGGCACAACGGAACTGTGTAAGAAGTAAAGCTCAAATCTGCAGAAGATGGATTTTTTTTTTTTGGGGGGGGGGGGGGGCTGATTCTAGAGACTGTGAGGTGAACTCACCCTTCTCCCCTCCCTGAAACTAGGGACCACCAAAAATTTCTTCACCTCCCACCTCCTCAACACTGCTTTTCCTAAAAAATACATAGCAGTGTATCTCTCTGAAACCCAAACAAAATGCTCTACTGCACATACTTCTCCAGGGGAGGAGATGACAGAACAGACAAAATATGACGGACGTCATGTCACTTAATGCACTCAAATACTACGGTCATGAGAACAGTTAAGAAACTATAACAAAACAGAATGTACCTACGTATTTCCATGACAACAGTAAAGAGCTACCTCAGCCTCACACATACAGCCCTGTGAAAATACAAAATTGGTATCCACAGCTGCAAAAAGTTAGGGTTATCAGTTTGCTATTGGTTAGTAGCAAAATACTAAATTCTGATTCACATATCTTTAAGAGGCATCAGATTAACATTCTCTTTGGCAAAATGTATGGAAATCAACTGCCAGACCTGGTGTCTACAGTCAAGTGGGAACAGTTTAAAATCAACACTATGACATGTTTCAGTCACATTAACTAGTCATAATGCAAAACTGCATGTAAATGTAAACGGTTACTGGTGAAGAGAAGCTTAACATGATTGCAACCTTGAAAATTTGTCTTTAAAGATATTAATTTCTATGTTTTGCATGCAAAGGAGTAAAGAACATGTGTGTGCTACTAACACTACTTAAAATGACCCCATTAAAGAACTGTTTAAGGAGCGTTATAATTATGACACTGTTCAAAAAAGCAACCGGACTGTAGCAAAAAAAGTTATTCAGCGTGAAACTGAGGCAGGTACTCAGTGCAAAGTCAGCAAACATAATCCTGGGCTGTGTCTACACCTTCCCCCTTCTTTTGGAAGGGGCATGTTAATGAGACAGTTCAGAAGATGCTAATGAGGCACTGAACATGAATATGCAGCACCTCATTAGCATAAGTGGTCACACACGATTTGAAAGTGCCACTTTCGGAACGCACGCTGCCTGTGTAGCCAAGAGCCTTTCAAAAGGAAGAACAGGCTTTCAAAGTCATGGGGTCCTTCCGAAAGGCCCCCATCTACATGTCAGCGCCTCACTAGCATCTTTCAAACTGTCTCATTAACATGACCCCTCCTTTTGGAGGGGGCAAGTGTAGACACGGCCCTGTAGACTTACTTACAGTCCAAGAACAGATCACTTGAACCATACAGAATAATTACCTACATTTTCCACACTGCTCACAACATTCCAGCCAGTATTTTACCCACTGGTTCTCAACCTCTTCCATTCCATGATCCCAAGGCACAAAACATTTTCTGCAAGAACACCTGAACTGAAAGTCTTCTCTCTCAAGCTGCTTTTGCAATCCTACAGCTTCTAACAGAACCGATTCTCAGTGACAGGAGGCAAGTGCACTGTCCTAACCTCCTGTCTTTGTTAGTCAGCTTCAGAGCACTGACCACCACCGAGAACCCTGTTCTTCTGATGTCTAGATTCCACTTACCCGCCTCACAGTCCTCTTCTGGCTCTCCTGCATTCCTTTTCTAGCTCGTGTGTTCCTCAGGCTGTGCTTGGTCATCCTAATCAACCTCCCTTAGCACACTTCCAACGTCTTGAAATGAACGTTAGCTGGAGCCCCTCATTTGTATTCTGCTGCTTTATGTTCCTATACTAAGTTTACTGATTAGGCATCTACTCTGTCAAACAGCTGTGGCCACTGAGTGCTGTGCAACTCCTTTCACCCGCTTTCTTCCTGGGGGATTGGGTCCTGAAGCATCCCTGAGTTGGCGCCAGTGTTTCTTGTAAGCTGTGCACCTATGCAGCCACTAGAGACATTTCAATGCTGCCCAGCTGATCAGCAGAGTGCCCAGAGCTCGGGTTTGTTTTTCTACTCGTGGTGCATAGCCACACATGCCTCAGTGCACGGAAAAATGTATTTTGCCCATGGATGGAAAAGATTACAGGGAGCATTGATTGGTGCCTATGCTATTAGTGACTAATGTCTTTTCAGCTAGCCCGAATCCAGTCATCTTTCACAGACATTCCCCCACCTTCTTCTCCCACAAAAATGTTTACAGTTGCCACGATTTTGCTCCTGACAAAAACAAGCTTATGCAATCTGCAAGAAAATACCCACCTAAGCCGCTCTTTACTTTGAAGTGCTGATTCTGATAAGCAATCAATGAGCTCCCATTCTGTTTTTTGTTAAATATTTGTTAACTAACATGCCTTTACTCTATATGATAACGAAACCTGTTTGCCAAAAATGTATCAACATGAGAGAGATCTAGGCTGAGGGGACAAACGCTTAGAGTTAGGAGAAGCTATATTCTAACACTAAGAAAGCCCTTTTAGGAAGGGGATCTTCGAACACTAAGCATGTGAATTCTCACTTCAATTGGGATATCAGACAGATGTGTTTGTTTATGCAAGTAATTCTGGATTGCCTAGTAACATTACATAAACAGCTGCTGAGGTAGTGACTGGACCCACTGCCTTGTGGGTTATCCTGGGAAGGAGCAAGGCTAAGGGAGTAAACCTTGACAGAAAATCCGGAGGGGAGTCCTAAGGAGGTTCTGTGCCAACTTCTGGCATTGACCCGGCAACTCCTGCAGCTAAGCTGGTACCAGACGTAGAGGTTATCCTCTCCTTTGGACTATATAAATAAAGCTGAGGGGGGGACACTGGCGTCTGGGCAGCCCAGGGTCCCAAAAATTTGTCCAGGCTCTCGCCTGGAGAGGACTCCAGCATCACTTAACAGCGTTTGATCCATAGTCTATGTAGACTGAAGGATGCCTACTACTACTAGGTAGTTACCAAGGCATCTTGTGATCATCATATAATGACTCCACTCTGCACAGTGTTGTGCTGGTTTAAAAACTTTGGGGAGAATGTGAAGAAGTATGAAGCAGAATGTGGAAGAATCAGTACTATACCAGCTATGGTTAATTCTTCCCCGACTGTTGCAAAGTGGAAATTTCAGAACTCCTGGCTACTATCTAGGCAGGGAAGAGACAGAATTACACACTCAACTTGCAGTTTGTACCCAAAGTCAGCATGTGTCAGGGGCACAGCTATCTAGAAGCATAGCAAACTGTTCATTAAAAGAATTCAGGAGGAACTGGGTAGGTGAAAATAATGTTCTGATGCCTCTTCAAGAGGTATACTAGTTAATGATTGGCACGAAGAATGTGACATACACCTGTTCCCTACACTATTAACTAGAAAGGAGGAGAAGCCCTTGCTCATAAACCTAGAATCAGGCTTTAAAAAAAAAAAAAGCTTGTTGATAAGTAGCAACTTTGTAACTTGTAGAAGTCAAATCGTGGGGCTAGAGCAAAGAAGTCATCTCAGCTGACAACACACACAAGGCTACCTTGGCAATGTGGTTAGGTTGATCAATTTTTACATGTTTTAGGTCTCTGGTTGGGTATTTTTCATCCTGCTTTCATTGGGTTAAAGTCGAAGAGGATTCTTGAAGGGCACTGGTATGCATTCAGAGCAGAGGACCATACCATTTTAGAGAACACTAGGAGACCATTTCAGAGATCAGGATTTGACCATATAGGCAAAGGAAATATTAAAAAAATCTTTTAAAGGATTGCACATTTATATACCGATTAATGAAGTTCTTACATTCTATATACGTATTTTCTTACGCATGCCAACAGGGTTCTTTTTTTCCCCAGTATGAACATAACCAAAATTTCTATCGGTCTGGATTACATTAGACAGGTTGGGAGACCCCTGCTAATTGCACGGACAAAAAGTAGAGCCTAAGGTAAAACGTTTGCTCACCCCTGCTCTGCTTCCTTATTCCTAACATTCTTGGAAGTATGTTTGCTCATTTCTGTCTACATGTTTTTCTAGCGGTTCTCTTCCATCTTCAGCATATATTAAACTGACTTTACTTCTCAAGTTTACAGAGGAAGCTTGAAGGTTAGCCCTGCTACTACTTTTCCTGGATGTTCTTCCTTGAATTTTAGATTAGCCCAAAATTAAGTAAAAGGCGATTTGACAGTGGGATAAAAATACTTAAAGTAAGTATAGACAGTGCTACAGATACTATATACAAGTTCTCTTGTTACCCACCACCATGAAGAATGGACCTTGATACATCATCACACATAGGTCAAGAAATACTGAAGCAAAATAGTTCTCCACTCCAGCATTCTCTGTAAGCTGGATGCCCACAAGAGATTCAAGTGCCATCCAGCTGATCAGCAGAGCGCCCACAGCCACCCAGAGTGGTGGTACACACACAACTTATTCTGTACGTGGACCAAAAAAGTTAGAGGAAACACTGCTCCACACCTCAAGTTCCTGTTCATGTTCTCTGCAGTTAACAATTCTTTGCAATGCTAGAGCATCTTTCAGCCACAAACGTCAATATGCTCAGAAATGAATGAAATCAGACTCTGGACATCTGCTATTAAACCAAATTGCGGGGGAGGGGAACATACCTAACCTCCCCTCTGTATCCCTGCTGCCTCTATTTGTGATGCACAATGAAGTTTTGGACATAACAGGAACAGATTTGCTCAAACATTTCCTGTGTGTGCAGTAAACATCATTCTGGTACACAAGACCACGGTCTAACTATTACAACCAGCTCCTAAACCGAGGCTACAAGACTAGCACAGAGAACTGTATGAATACCCTGCATTAACATCAGAAACCAGTTTAAACTGACAGGTTAGAGGAAACAAAACTTGTTCTGATCACTAGATGCAGACTTGTTTATGATCACACACTGGAGAGGTCAACGTGCCTTTCATTTCTACAGGCTTTCAGCAGACATTTCCACGCTTCAGAAAGCCTTATCTCCTCTCCAATAGCCTTCCACAGCAACCACCAATCATCTCTAGTGGAGTTATTTCAGAGATATGGGTCCAAACTTGCAAATTCCCAGGCTTTTACCAAATTAATAAGGACCATATAAAGCAAATAAAAGTAGTCAGAGCCAATTTTTCCTTTCAGTTAAACTGGTGCAACCTACCACACTGATTTGAGTCAGTCCTCTAGTACAATTAGAAGAAGAATCTGGACTAGCCAAAGGAAAAGAATTCAAGAAGCTTAATGGTACCAGCTAGTACATAAAATGTCTAAACCAGACATGTTATACCCATACTAGCTATGTTTCTAGAGTTATAGAAATTAGTAGAATTCTTGAAGGAAATAAGCCTCTCCTGTCCCCAGAAAACCTCCACCACCACATCAGTCTTCAGTGGGCCCTTTTACTCACACTCTATAGCTTTGACACCATTCACCAAAATCATTACGTCTATTTTTAACTACAAGTTCCCTCAAAACACCAAATATCTGCATGTTCCAGTCAGACAAACACCCATGTAATTTTCAAAGTAGCACAGACTATCTGTAATTCCTCCAAAAAACAAACAAGGTTCACACAAATCATACATATCTGTATACTGAAGGGAGGCAGCAGCTTCCACTTGCAATTTGCTAAACATGAAAATTAACAGTACATTGGTTTGGACACATTAGCATTTGGGGAAGACGGGGTAGCAAAACTAGAAAAAACATCAGAAATAATTGAACTAAAAAATGAATCTGGTGTTGAATCTGTTTCTCAAATACAAGCTTCTGAACTTACCCTGGAGTGATTTTCCCAATCCCTGGCCCAGCTTCCACCCATGTTTCTGGAGTAAGCGGTGTCCAATATTATCCTGACAGACAGAACAGAGAAAACAAACCAAAAATATTCCAATAATATATTCTTCCCTTCCCACTGATGTTTAAACATGAGACAAGCAAGAGATTTTCTACATAAGTGCATGCAAAAAAAAAAGTGCTACTGAAAGGCAATATATGCCCAATAAAAGGGAAGACAAATGTCAAAAACTTGCTGGCTAGAATTTGGGGGGGGACCAGGTATAGGAAGGGTCATTTTCTGATGGTGTGCTGGGCAACTTTTGTGCAGAACATTTAAAATAAAAAAGCAATGTGGGAGAAAATAAAGTGTACCAATAAAAATTAATATTAAAAAGCATTTTAAAAAGCATAAACTCAAGTTATTTGTACAATTCTATCCATCACCTAGACAGCACCACTTTAAGATTGTTTTTGTCAAGAAAATCTACATTGTGTTTAGTCATTTTGTTTTTGTGTCAGGCTTTCATAATACCGAGTAAGTTGTAAGTGCAAGACTGCCCCACCACTAGAAACCAAAACACAATCATAGCAAAATCCAGGCTAGATTTGATTGGGTTTTTTAGATATATGTATATATACAAACTAGCATGCAGCAAATATTAAACTGAGAAAAACTGTGAGGTTAGTGAAACAAAAAAAAAAAGTCAAATAAAATGAGCTCAAGCACAGACTGGTGATGCATTTCACATGTACTCTAACAAAAAACATTTAGATGTTAGAATGAAACAGGCCTAGAAATAAGTTAATAGCAAGGAACCATTAGTGCATGTAGGGGAAACAATAAGCATAATGTCTCATCTTCCTACAGAAAGAGCTATTTCATGATAAAGTTGGAAGACACTGATGCAGCAATAAATATCAGCTTTTGACTTGGACTAAAGAAAAAGGGTTCCTTACATTTTACAAAAGAGTCTTTCACAGAAAACAAAACACAATGAAGAACATAATGGCCATGTTGGGTCCAACTAATGGTACCTCTAGTCGAGTAATCTGTTTCTGCCAGTGGTCAGTGCCAGACACTTCAGGCGGAACAAACAGAATATGCAATCTACTGAATGATCCATCCCTCATCATCCAGGACAGCTTCTGGAGATCAGAGGTTTAAAGAAACCCACGAGCCTGGTGTTGATTCAGTGAGTATCTTGGCCAACAACCTACAAGAACTTATTTCTTGTTTGAACCCACTTATATCTTTAGCTTTCACAACATCCCCTGGCAGAGAGTTCTACAGGTTGTCTGTGTTGTGTGACAATTACTTCTTTACGTTTCTTTTAAATCTCTTAATTTCATTGGGTAATTTCCTAGTTCATGTGTGATGCGAAGGGGGCAAATATTACTTTCTCCACACTATTCACAACTTTAAGTGGGTGTGCGGATATGATGGAAGCCTCTTTTCTAACTGAACAGTCCCAGGCTTATTAATCTCTCCTATACCAAAGGTATGCCATATCCCTATCATTCCAATGCCTCCCTATGAACTTTTTCCAATTTAACCCAGGATTTTTTAGATGGGAAAACACAACTGCATTCATTACTCAAGGTGTGAGCGCACCACGGGTTTATATGGCTGTATTACAATATTTTTTCATCTATCCCTTTTCTAACGCTAGTATTTTTGATTGTCACAGCATATCAAGCAACTGTTTTTAGAAAACTATCCCTGATGAGGCCAAGATCGCTTTCTAGAGGGATAACAGCTAATTTAGACCCCATTGTTTTGGATGTAAAGTTCAGATTGTTTTCAAATGCAAAGTTACGCAGATTGATCAACACTGAATTTTATCGGCCATTTTGTTCCTAAGTCACTGGATTAATAAGATCTCTTTGTAACTCTGCACACGGCTTTGGATTTAACTATCTTGAATAATTTTGTGTTGTCTGAAAACTTTGCCACCTCATTGTTTACCTCTTTTTGAGATTATCTGTGGATAAACTGAACTGCATGGTCCTAGTACACATCCTTGAGAGACCTAATAACCTCATTCTTACCCTTAGTTTCCTGTCTAATAACCACTTAATGACCCATGAAAGAATCTTTCCTTTTAGCACACAACTGCTTATTTTGCTACTGGAGACTTTTGTGAAGGGTGTTGTCTATGGGTGAAAGTCCAACTTCACTCTATCCATGGGGTCACCTTTGATCACGATTGTCAACACACACAGAGCTCAGACTGGCAAGGAATGATTTCGCTTCACAAAAGCTGTGCTGACTCTTCCTCAACGTTTATCTGATATCCTGAGTTGTTCTGAGCATTTTTATTAGCTGACTCTTGGATACATCACAATGTCACGATCTTACTTTAACTCAGCAATAAAGTCTTGAACACAACCCCCAAGTCAGAACAGCAGTGTTTTATCCTTAGTCCTCATAGGTTTACATGACTGAATAATGTGCATACCAATGGAGTATCAGACAAAGGCTAGGTCTACTTTGACCTGTTCTCCCAGCAGCTTCGTGCTAGCGAGCAGTCTCACAATTGCAAAGTCTGCTTGTTAGCATAATCCTGAGGTTAATTAGCATAGCCACGGGAGATCTCCTTGCAGGCAGAGGCTGCTACCAACATTAAACAGGCTGTGTAGACCTGCCTTTGTCAGCTAAAAGCCCTCTGTTGCCAGCTCCTTAAACTGTGTATGGCTACAATATCTCCTCTGCCCTCCCAGACAATTCTAGGTGACTAGAACCCTTTTTCCTCTACTCTGCAGGTAAAACAAGACATTTTTAGTCTCAGTTTTTTAGGACAAGAGTGTACAAAAATGTCCTTCCCACATTATGGGGTGGGGGTGTCTCTTTAAAACAGTAGTTAGTAGTACACTGAAAAACCAAGGAAGAGGAGTAAGGATATGCCAAGATTTAAACGAACAGGAGTGAAAGAGTTAAAAATTAACAATATGTTCTCCTGCTATCCATGGAAGAGTGTTTTAGATTTTAAGGTTTACAAGAACTTACCTGTGAGTGTAACTGCTGCAGACCATTTATGTCACAATCACAACTGCGTGTTCCTCTTGTAAAATGGAGCCACAGATTACCAGTTGTTTTGTGACTTTTATACTGTAGTTGTTTCTTCTATATTAACACGCTGACTGTAGCCAAAAAGGATTGTGGGAATCTAATTTGAAGATAATGCTGACAAAAATGGCTGCATTTTTTTTTAAAAAAAGGACAAGAACTACTGTATAATCTTTTGTTCAGTGGAGATGAGACATTGTGCTGACTGTGTTGTGTTATGAATGCACTAAAATAAACAGACAGATGAAGCAGTATGCTATTTCCAAAAGCAGTGCAAGTGGAGTGAAAGCATTTCCATACGAACCTGGCTTTAAAAACTGGGCTGTCAAAAGAACAGTTAAATGTAACACAAAGTAAGAAACTGTCCAATCACTAATGGTAGTTTTTCTTTTGCTTTGTTTAATTCACTGCTTGCAAGTAATGTATTTATTAAAGAAGAGTGAAAGCATAAATAAATATAACGAGTCAAGACCAGCTGGGAGATTCAAGAGTGGTGTGTTGTGACTGACACAGTGAAGGGTAAACAAAATGTTAAAGGGGAAAAAAAGAAAAAAAAAACAACAGAAGTTATACACATTAGCACCACTTTTACAAAAGCACTCAAGAGGATGGTCATGTTTTTCAACTTGAAACAAACCTACACCTCACTGCATCTCAGTTCCCATGAAAAAGGTGTCATCTTCCCCAAAATCATGGAAAATATAGTTATTTTCTGATGCAAAATAAATTACACACACTTTTTGGCACTGACTAGGCAGTGAAACTGCTAGATAGTTAGAAGCAGTCAAATGAAATGGCATATTTTCTGTTGCTATTGTGAATATAATGTTCCTGTGGGTCAGGTATTAAATTCCAGTGGGACTATACACTGAAGAGATTAACAATGATCCCCTTCCATTTTCCATCTCTCTCTTCATTCCACATCATTGCAACAGACGCCTGGCTGCGTAAGATTGGCACAGCCGCTCTTTAGATTAAATGCTGTGAGAACTGAGCTAACGAGCCTATTGAAGCTAATAGTGAGAGGTAAAATATTAACCAAATCAGAGTCTCCCATTCAGAAACACAAAATGGTTGCAGGTAGACTGCTGGCTTGTAACCTCTCTCTGGAATAATAAGATTGTTCATGTCTAGGGTTATCATCCCTTTTATTTAGAGGTCTTCCTCTTGGTACCAAAAACTGATAGCCCCTTTTCAATAAATCAACCCCATTTTGTAGTAGTTCTCCTTTCTAAGCAGGAGTGCTGGTCCCCAAACATGCCATTGGCCAGTCTAAGGAAACAACATCTTCCTCAGAGTACAGGCAGACATTATGCTTCTAACTAAGTAGCTATGTCACTTCAGAGCACCTTGCAGCAGAGAGTCACGTTAGCATTCAAGAGAACAAAATAACTTAATATGTTTGACTAAAATGGTAAGCCACCCAGGCAGTCAAAACAGTTTAGGAGGACTAGCGAGCTATGTATGCAAGAGCCATGCTATTTGTTCTCTTAACAATGAATTATGTGGTGCCATCTTATTTGTAACATTTTAGAGAACAGTTGACTACCTTTTAATGTGTTTTACTGTCAAGGTCTCTTAACAAAACTTTGACATTTACACAGAATGCTTCATCCCAAGATCAAAGCTCTAACGAAAGACTCAATCACAATTGCCTGCTGGGGAGCTCTGGGACACAGATTAAGGGTAACATTTTCAAATGGTCTTATGCAATTTAGAAGCTTAAGACTCAAGAGTCAATGGGCTTTGTCACTTGGCTCAGTCAGCTATAAACATGCCAAAGGTTAATTTTGCCAAACAGCCCCTCTCCTCCCAAGGTGCCAATCCACATGACTTTTTTTTAAACTACAGCATTAACCTGATTTCAACATGGATAAGAACCATACATCTCTTGAGTGGATTGTAAGCTGTGCTGACTGTGTATCAAGTTATCTATAAGCAAGGACTGGATGTCACTGGGTGAACCCATGCAAACAAGAGGTTTTAAAGATTTCCAACACAAAACCTACAGCTTACTACAGATGACACAATGAAAACTAGAGAGAAAAGCCAAACAGTAATGCTACACCATTCAGCTTCAAGACGCACATTATTTATAGTGCTATCCACTTATGGCTACTGCTAAATGTCAAACCAGCAGCCTTATCAGGTTACACTTTAGAACTAGTGGAGTCCACAGATCTGCACAGATATACCATGTGACAAAAGCCAACTTCACAAACTACTGTAGACTTCTAGCTGAGAGGATTGAATTGTCATGTTCAGCAACTAACAATTAGGAAAGCGAATGTCTACAAGGTTTCAAAGAACCTGTTTAGGCAGCTGAATAGAACTATACAGGAAAAGGATATTTATTAGTTATGGCAAAGATATAAAGCTTGGAGTAAGCAAATGATGTGTAGTCTCACTTCCAACCTGTGACAATGACAACTTAATTTTACTCTGCCATTCCACATTCTGTGTCTAGAGGACAAGACTAGTAGGTTTTTGAGTAGTTACTACACACTGAAGTTGACCTATGTTAGGCCAACTTACAGACACACAGTTCTGCGCAGGTTCCTGCTGGGAGACCAGCTTCCTCTACCCCTCTCTAATCTGGGCTCTCCTGTCAATTTCACACCTACAGTATGGATCCCTGAAACTGACAAGATAATCAAGAGCAGATGTAAGTAAAATGGTGTCTACACAGACCCCACGTTGCCCTAACTAAAACAGACAACCACCTCCATGAGAGGTAAGGCTTATGTTGGTGTAGTAGGGCACTTACACCATCAGGACAAAACTACAGTATATATACACTGACATAAGCAGGTCCACATAAGCTGCTTATGTTGAAGTAACTTTAGTATAGACCAGGCCCAAGACTACAACTGAACTCATGTTATCTTGACAAAATACTAAACTATCTTCAACAAGTTTATTTAGTAAAGGAGAGGATAATCAGGATTCTTATAAATCCACAGTACTTGGTAACTGCCCACTCCGTAACCTGGACATAATATACTTTCCTAGAATGTTTCAAACCAAATGTGTGCATCTCATTAAATAGCTAAAGACTCAGACTTCTTGTTTCAAAACTTAAAAGGCGCTGGCCACTAACAATTCCCATTTACTTCAGCATAAGGAACTGACAATGCCTAGAACTTTTCAAAACAGGACAACAGTCTTTACTTGTAGAAACTAGGGTCTACTGCCTTAAAGACAAACTCATTGCTGGTTTGAAAAAGCAAACAAACAATCTGATTCCAATTCCATAGTCATCTGATTTGTAAAATGTCCAATGAGCTGCACTAATGCATAAATCTATACTGAATATTTTCTCTCTTTTATGAAATGTAGAACAGTTGATTCTCATTTAACCCCTAAAGTTATTTTTCTTAAGAATTTTTTCTAATAAAACACCTTTCAAATAATTAAGTATTAAAATATTTTTCCTATTTTGGTTTGAAGAAAAAGTGTATCTTGGTATAATTTCACTAACTTGTAGAATTTTGGAACCTGGATGTCCTATTATGGCTTTAACTTTATTGTTCTACCTCTGACTTCCAAGTCACTAGCATCCTCTAATATTGCTTTCTACTAGCTTGCCCTAAATCCTACTTTTGTGAAAGAAGAAATATCTGGGTTCTAGTCTCATCATGTCTAAGTCCAGAGACATCTTTGGCCTATACTATCAGTACAACATAGGACTTCCATGGACACCAGCTGCTGCAGACTGCTTTTTTTTTTTTTAAATATGGAATACTGTCATTCGAAACGCAGTTAAACATTATAATGATCTGTAGACTCCCAAAACCTATGAGATTCCAGACACCTTTGAGTTGCATGCTGTAGCAGTACTGTCAGCATCTCTCAACAGATAATGCTGCAGAGATGGATCTAAATTCAGCAATGATACTCAAAATGTATGCTCCAAGCTAAGCCATTCTTCCTAGGGCTTTCCAAAAGTGGTCTACAGTTACTAGGCTTCAAGCAGTTTTTAGATTCCTATAATAGCCTAATGTTTTAAAGAAGCGTTCTTTAAATAGGATGTACCTTAATGCTGCTGATTCTCTGTACTAACACTAAAATGTACCTGAAAAACACTCTCTCACGATCAGTGCTTAAAACAAAACCTTTTTAATAGACATTTAGGGGTTCGGGTTTAGCGTCTATCGCAATAAATGGCAAACTGTGCGGTGATTTCAATGGTGCAGGACTGGGTTCTTCGTGCTGCTACCACCTAACCGTCTTTCCAAAAGGTGAGTTGAAGCACTAATCCAATTGTTTAAGATCATAAATCATTAACAGAACAAATTGGTAAACTTCAAAATTGCTGTGCACTTTTAAAACTAAATATTTAAAATTACTTCCCTTTACTTACCTCTCATGATCTAAGTTCCTGGTTGTTACTCTCTCTTCTGGAAGAGCCAATGATATAACACACCCAAAGCAGAGGAAAAAACCTGATGCCACTCACTGCTTTAGGTATGAGATACAACTCTCAGTTGGAAAACAGAACCCTAAACTCTGGTTTTAGCAAGTAAAAAGCCTACTCCCACTTATTTAAAATGCATTGGTAATTTTGCAATTGTAAAGATTACAAATATACGCCATTAAACAATTTGGGTACTTAAGCCGTTTACGTAACAAATTATATTAAGTTTAATAGTCGTAAACACAATTAACATATTGGCCATGTCCACGCTTAGAGAAAACTTCAAAATAGCCATGCAAATGGCCATTTCAAAGAATACTAATGAGGCACCGAAATGCACATTCAGCTTCGAATTAGCATGCCACCAGCCATGGCACTACGAAATTGCTGCTCTTCACTCCCATGTGGCTCATCCAGACGGGGGTCCTTTCGAAAGGACCCCGCCAACTTCGAAATCCCCTTATTCCTAACAGCAGGTATTTCAAAGTCAGTGGGGTCCTTTCAAAAAGGACCCCATTTGGACAAGCAGCACGGGAGTGAAAAGTGGCAATTTCGAAGTGCCACAGCCGGTGGCATGCTAATGAGGCACTGAATATGGATTTCAGCACCTCATCAGTATTCTTCGAAATGGCCATTTGCATGGCTATTTCGAAGTTTTTTTCTAAGTGTAGACGTAGCCATTTAGTGGAGAAGACAAAGAGGATTCACCTTTTTGAAAAATAAAAATTGGTTCCTAACCTAAAACAAGATTAGTTCCTTTAATTCCTGTCTCCACATAAAAAAATTAAGCCACCTGTCTCCCAAAACAACAACTGGCAATACACACAGTCTGGGAGAAATTCCACAATTTGGCTCCAAATGCAACAATTGCAGAATTCCCCCAGGATTAACACAGTTTTTTTTTTTTAAATAACTAGACTATGACGACACAGCATCAAACAACTGGTCACTAAATATTTTTACAGAAGCAAATATAAACACACTCCTAATCGAACAAATCACAAAAAAAATTTGTTTAGTCTGTCCTCTAAAGTATATATTTTTCTCTTTAATACAACATAATCCAGTTCTTGCATTCACAAATGTTTACGCTATTTTTTAAAAATAAGTCTCTCTCTGTAGGAGACAGAAGGAAAAATATGTAACCAATTGGGTCCTAGGGTATGAGCCATCATGTTTTTTTAAATATCCCCCGCCCTTACTCACCCTCCTCCAGCCCAAAAGGCTAATCATCTTGTCTTCCCCACCAAATGTTTTTAAATAGTGGTTATGTTATATATGAAAATAAAAAATTGACCAAATTAAAGAATTTAGATTTGATAACGTTCCTATATTTGTCTTACAATGTATATGTCATTAAGAAATACTTGTGGTTAAAATTTAATACAAGGTTTCTACTATTGTTGAAACTCCTCAAACTACAGCCAAATATTTTACACACTGGTCACCCAGGTAGAGTCTACATGACAGCCTAAACTTGAAATAAGCTGTGCAGTGTAACAAGCAGCGTAGTTCAAAATAGACTATTTCAGCATTTGGTGCTGTCTCCACCACACCAAACGTCAAAACAAAGCACTATCTCCTCCAGCAACAGGAACTAGAGGGATCCCAAAACAGCAAACCTATTATTTTGGGAAAATATTTTGAAATAATGAGGGCATTTCAAACAGACAGAGTAGATATTTTGGGATACTGACTCAGTGAGTAATCTTCCTAGACACCGTGTATTGTTAGGCATATGATGTACTACATTTTCTGCTTAATTTTGTAGCTGTGACCATTCCATAATGATGGTCAAAAGAGATTTAAATTTTGAACGTACGTACACTGTTTCCATTGTCACCCACATGCTTTGTTCCTCTATTCTGGGGAAAAACACCTGTAAAAATAAAATCTTGGTCTAGCCTATAGAGAACATTTGAATACTCTCTCTAATGACAATCCCCAAATGGTAGGAAGTAGATGCCAACTCTAGCTGTCTCTCAAGACATTTACACAGGGAAGTAGGCTTGGCATTGCAGCTAAGATTCTCATGTCACAACACAAAATTGAACTATTCAGAAGAACATCGAATGCAAATTTCCCCCTGCAGCATTATCTCATGCGTCATCAATTACTGCCATGCCTAAATCTAGCACCATGCCAGCACATTAAGACAATAGGTACCATATGCAGTGTTCACTGGACCAGAAGAACAGAAAAAAGAAGGGGAGAGGAAACCCTACAAAAATTAAAGAAGGCAGACCGTGCAATACAAACCAGATCAGGGCTGCTTAGCTAATATGGGCCAACTGCTGCGGAAGAAAAATGTCGAACACCCCAAGTTGTGTAAATTTCTGTAAACATCTAAACACACACAGACACACACAACACCAACCTAAATGGGAATATAAATATATATTGATCCTTTGCTAACGCTACATTTTAAAAAGTGCACACTAAAGTGATGAAATTTCAGAGTCAATTTCAGTTTTGCCCAGCAAAATGGTATCTGAAAAGAGCTAATCTAGCATAAATCAGAACACCAGCAAGCTTCCCTTTATTCTTCTATCACAGGTTTCATGCCACTAAGAATGCATCTAAGTACTAATATTAAATGCTGGACAAATTTAGGCAGCGTAGTAAGAAATGTTACTGTACGTCAGACGAGAAAGTGATGCTGTGCAAAGAAGTTGAAAGAAAAGCTACCCAAAAAAACTCTTTTCCCATTCTGCAGTTTGATATAATTCCCTTTACCTAATTCAACAAAGTAAAATGACAAACACATTCCTATGTAGTTCTTTTTTCTGTGAAATAATTTTATGGGAATTAATTAATATATCAATTAAAATTCAATATTCCTCACTGCTACTAGTAGTTTTACCATTTATTAAGTTGTTATGCCCACTAGTAGATCACCTGACTATTCAGAAAATGTAAGCCAAAAGGATCAAAATACATTTTACTCCTCTGCTTCATTATTAAAAAAAATTAGCTTCTCAACAAAATTTATCAATATTTAGCAAGCTGGCAGTCCATAAATAATGTGTAATTTCAAACAGATTTTTCAAATATCAAACAGCTATTTTTACAGTACCCTAGATTATAAAAAGTACTACTAAAAGATTAAAGCCTACGCCCACTAACATTAATGCAGAATATGCAAGCATATAAGAAAAGGATATCCCTGAACTGCTATTTTCACACCACTGCCTGGCTCTCTCAAATTTAACTGCATTCACAACAACTCCCAGCCAATCAATGTCTAATTTGCTGATGGGCCAATGATGATGGTATGTGTTTCTTACCGATTCTATTGGCTTGTCTAAAGATGCCTGTTCAATCTCCAAGTGTCCTTCTTCATACTGATCAAAATGATTACCCTGAAAAAGAAGAAGTAGTGTTATCTCTCTATAGTAATCAAGGCATTTCCCAAAACAATGCAATTCCTACTCTAATACAAATTGAACTCCAAACAAACTCTATATAGATTCCATAGCAAAATAAATTATGTAATTTAATAAGATTCAAATTATTAGGTCACAAAAATGACTGATGTAATCATAGCTATGCTAGACAAATGACCTTCATAAACTAGCATAGCTTCAGAACTGCAGACAACTATTTAAGATGACACCACGTGCTACCTGTAGTAAAGTAAATAAACATGCTGATCGTAAGAAATGCTGGGTTTCAGGAAATAATGTAAAATTAAAAAAAAACAAAATTAAACAGGCCCTTAAACACAACAGATGCACAGATGGAGTGCATCAGCATTCCCTGTAAGAACTAGACAGGACAGAGTCAGGTGCCAGCCATCTGATTAGCAGAACGCCACAGCCACCCACAGTGGGCAACATGTATTTCTATGGGTGATGCTCAACCAGACATGCCTTGGTGCACACAACAAAAATTTATACTCTGCCCATGGATGGAAAAAGTTAGAGGGAACAGTGGAGTGCAACACCAAAACCTGCAACTGGATGAATCTAAATGGTGTGAAATTGCATCTCAGCAAAAACAAAATTACATAATTTCAAACAGAAAACCATCTCCAACATTTGATGGTGAGAAACCTGACATTGGTCATAGCCAAAAGGCTGCTGTTAGAAATGCAGGAATCACTAATGGTCAAGGCAAGACTTCGCTCTCTAAAGCAAATCACCAGATTAAATCCATCTCTTCTCTTCTGGACCCAAATGCCATCCTACCTGCCCTTTAAGATATCAGGAGCAAATTGCTACTGTTTACCTTGAGGGTTACACCCGAAAAGTTCATTTATTGCCTGCAGATAGATCAGAATGACAGCTCAACCAGAAAGGCAATTGGCAGAAGGGCTTCCTACCTATCTACCATTGCCCTCTCTGCACCGCTTACCAAGAGACGGATCAAGTGTAACATTTCGGTTATAAAGGGTATGGTCAACTTGACATCTAGCTGTCTCCAAAAGAACTTCCTAGCCACTTTGAGGCCCTCCAACTATATTTTCCTCTAACTAAATGTTCCTCCCTCTGCAGCTGTGTGAAAGGCCCATAAGAACACGGAAAACGCTGACTGTGCATTGTAAAATGCACTATTGCCAAATACAATAATCAAATAAAATGAAAAAGAAATAAAAATACTAGCCTAATCTCAGCTGCAATGGCCTCAGCTGTTACCTACTTACTACAAAAAATTAAATCAAACCACAGTTTAATGAAGATGATCGCTACCCATTAACAGGAGAAGCTTTTATGTGACAGGGTCCCCTATGTCTTCTTGAAAGCATACACGGTGCTTTCAGAGCTTGGAAGAGTACAAACAGCTCGAGGTTGAATACCCTTTCTATCATCAATATCTTAATCTGATTTTTATTTCAAAAACCCTTCAATACAGCATATTAAAATCATATATTTTATATTTCTGTTTTTACTGTGTTGACAGACAGTCAAATATCATAGTATCTGAAAACACAGATTTAATATACCATAAATAATTTATACACATGTGCAGAATAATTGACATTTATGGCAACCTGGTTAAAAACAAACATTAACCTGACCACATTTTATCTGAATTCTCTTCATATCTGTAAGTCACAAAATAAAGGCTGTGTATAAAAAGCAATGTTATTCCACTCATAGCAATCAGGTGGACTTAATCCCAAATTGTCCCCTATTACTAAGATCATTAACCTGAAGATGTAGACACACATCATAGCCCCATTAAAGCAATGGGAAAATTCTCATTAACTACAATGGTTCTCCAGGATTCCACACTTAGGCTACATCTAGACTAGAGCGATCTGTCAACAGAAGCGATTTCAACAAAATATCTGTCGACAGATTGCGGCCAGACAGCAAATCACATCAAAAAAGTGATCCCCCCTGTTGACAGAGAAAGGTCAGACTGCCCAGCCACTCCCTCAATAGAACAGCCCCCGGAACACCATCAGACAGAGTCGCATGGCTGGCAATCCCTTCCGGAGCCCCTGGCAAGCACGCCCTTAAAGGCTCTCCCCCCCCCAGTGCCTGTTCTCTGCCCATGCTGAGGCATGCCTACCCCCTCACCGAGAGATGGCCCAGCTGCTGCAGCAGGGCTTTGTTGCTTGCTGAGAGGCACAATGCTTCCTAGCTAACCATGGTGACAGAACGGACCCCAGGCTTGCACTGACTCCACCCGGGGTGCTTCATCACCTGCTGCACATCCTTACAGCCATACTCCTCTTCCTCTGGGAGGGTGAGCCTGGCACCAGTTTGGAGGACCATGCTGTTGGTGCCGCATGGTCCCACCTGCATTCGCCACCCCCGCCACCCCCTCCCCGGGTTCACAGGCAGATCTAAAGGCACCACACCACTTCTGACTGGTGGGACCAACTGGTTATAGGGCAGTGGGATGAACAGCAGTGGCTCCAAAATGTGGAAGGACACCTTTCGAGAGCTCTGCAACTGGCTCACCCTCACCCTCCAGAGACAGGACACCTGGCTGCAGCCCACTATCCTGCAGAGAAGCAGGTCGCCATCATGCTCTGGAAGCACTCCGTGGAAACCTGCTTGGCACGAGGAAGTCCACCACCGCAGCCCTCCTCATGGAGGTAAGGCACTCTCAGGCTGTAATCCCTGCATGGGCGGGGGGGAAGGTTGTCAATCAATCCAGGGGTACCTCCCCAGGGAAGGGGAAAAAAATCAGTGCAGGATATGTTGCTTAAAAACCAGGCTACTTACAACCCCAGGCTGGAGGAGATTTCCTTCTCACTAAGGCAAATCCAACCAGCCACAACCAACCAGCCGCACTGGCCAGCCAGAAGCTGCACAAGCAAACCCACAGACTTCCCAGCTGCTCTATCAGCCCAGACCAACAACCCCGATCTCAGGTGAAGGGCTCTTAAGCCAGTGTTACCAAACAGCACACAGATTCTTCCAGACCCCAAAGGGCCCAGCCCCAGTTCCTGGTCAACGTATACTTGGATCTTATCCAAAACAACACACTCTCCAATCCTTTAGATCTAAATATCTAAATATTTATTAATAAAAAAGAACGAATAAAGTTAGAGAGAATTGTTCAAGCAGTACTTTACATCCATCAGTCATAACTACTGATGCAGCCAGCAACCTTATTCGCAGATTCTTGAAAGTCTCTGAAAGTTCATTTCAGGTCACAGAGATTCAGTTATTAGGGCAGTATAGATCTGGCCCACTGGGGTCCACATGCTGGGACACGGACCCTTGGAGACCAAAAGATCCAAGACGGACCCTGCTAAGTCCATTCTATTGTTCTCTTTTGTCTTGTGTTAAGGGACCAAGCCCCTTCTTCCATAGGCCCTTGAGCATCCGTCCCCACCTGACTCAGGTGGGCTTATTATGGCAGACTGCCATTGGACGAATCCCAAGAGACAGCCTCACATTTCTGAAATGGGCTTGCTCCTTTGTTTCAGTTCAGGTCATTTGACCATTGGGCAGCATTCCGTTGACAAGTTCCAAGCCTCTGGGATGTGAATTCGGTGTCTGAGCACCTGGTCTCTACCCTATTGTTCATCCCAATGTCCTGGCTGAGGCTGAGTTCACAACTCCTATTGTGAAGCTTAACACTGAACCATTTCCTAATACAGCTCATAGCTAAAATCTATCATTCTACCTATATACGTGATACAGACTTCAGTAGCACATATAGATTATGGGCACCATCTGCTTTCCTCAGACACCTCACACAGCCCCACTAGCACAATATTGGGGCCAATAGCCACTAAAATGGCTTCCAAACCCAATATAAAAATCCAGTCATGTGAAACCTATCAAAGGGGGACCCTCAGGAAGTGAAGTCTGGTGTGAGGGGGGGGAGTCCCATCCCTGGGGGACTATGCCATCCCAACCTCACACAGCCCTGTTGGGGGAGGGGGGGTGGCAGTGCCCTCATAAGGGGTGCTCCCAGAGAGCTCAGGGGGTGGAGGGAGAGGATGGAAGATGGGAAGAGGGATAGGGAGTCCCCGGGGGCCAAGGGGCTCCCTCCCTCAGGTCCTGAGGAGTGTCCAGTCCCCACCCTTTGCAGGTCGTGACGACCATGAACATGCTCCTGCTGTGGAGGGTCATCCGCTTGGCAGACTCAGACGCAGGCTTGGACAGATTCAGCACCCTGCGGTTCCTGAACCACTTCAGGGCTATTGATGGGACCCACATCCTGGTCTGTGCCATGGACCACAATGTGGCAAAGCATATCAACTTCAAGAGATGTATTTCTCCATAGTGCTACAGGCCCTGGTCAACCACCATGGACACTTCATTGACGTTTATGCAGGGTGGTCAAGCCAGGCACATGATACCCATGTGCTCTGCAACTCCAGCCTGTGCCACAGTCCCATCCTGTGCCCACAGTCAGAGCAGTGCCAGAGGATGGAGGCAGGCACCTTTGTCCCTCGTCCGGAGCTGGTGGTTGGGAACATGCACATGCCACTGTGCATCATGGGGGACGCAGCCTATCACCTCCTGTCCTGTCTTATGAAGCCATACGGCAGCCAGCTGGACCCAAGCCAGGTACTCTAAGGCCCGACTCAACTGGGCCCAGATGCAGGCCGAGCGTGCCTTCAGCTGCCTTAAAGCATGTTTTAAGTGCCTGCTCAAACATGTGGACGTGGGGGAGCACAACATCCTCAAGTTGTGGCCACATATTGTGCCCTCCATAACACAGTACAGGGGAAGGGAGAGGCCTTCCTCCTGGAATGGGGGCAGACACCAGACACAGCTCTCAGCAGCTGGGCATAGCTCCAATCCGCCAGGCACATCAAGATGGGCTGTGGATCCATGAGGCCCTGAGGGAGAGCTTCTCCTTTGTCCTGGGGAGCATCGTTGGGAGCCATTCACAGTGGGAGCCTTGGGCCCACAACCCCACCCCATGCCCACCATGACCCCTCCCTTCACCCACTCACCCCTCCCCGACCCCTGCAGAACAAAGGGGCATGCGGGTCTGGTGAACCAATGACTGTTCTACTGCACAAAAAACAAAAACAGAAGACAGACCCTAGTGCAAAAGAATCTGTAATATAAAGCTATTTACAACAAAGCAACGCACAATGAACTATTCACAGTCAGGTGAGTTTAGGATGGGGGTGGGGGCATCAAAATTTAAAGGGGGAACTTGGGACAGGGAACCTCAGTCCACAGAAGGGGTACGGGGGGGCCATGACCCTACGGGGCAGCAGTACCCCAAGTGGAGTCCTCCTCAGGATCCCCTCCAACTGTGCGTTTGAGGTCCCTGTTGGGGCTAGGTTGTGTGAGGGAGCATGTGGAGGTATGGAGGTAGTGAAGCTGGGATCTGGGTCAGCAGGGGGAGCAGGGAATGGCCCTCAGCCACTGCCAGAACTCCGTGAAACACTGCAGGATGGCCAGCGAGGGGAGGGGTGGGCATGGAGTGGCAGCCACAGGCAGCTGGGCCAATAGGTCCCACCAGACACCGATGGTAGCATCAGAGTGGGACATCAGTTTGTCCCCAGCCCACAACAGCCACTCCTGGTTGTCCCGCAGCCACTGCTCCAGGAGATTCAGCAGCCACCAGAGAGCAGCAGAGTAGGACCTCTGGATGTCATCCGCATGGTGGCAGCCACCCCGGCCACAGGCCCTCCCTCTTGGGGAGGGGGGGGTGTGTGTTTGCTGGCTCTCCCTGGCACTGGTTGGGGGCTGCCTCACTTCAGTGCTGGGGTGGGGCTGGCTCTGCACTCGTGGTGTGGGTCCAGCTGCAAGAAAGACAAGGAGGAGAGATGGTGAGTAATCCATGCAACACAGTTCCTAAGGCCCTGCCCCGCACCATGTACGGCAGCCAACACCCCCCCCCACCCACCCGATCAGGTAGTCCCTGGAGCAAAGACCCAGGACTGCACGGTGCCTCAGGGACCCAACTGACTCCTGCACATCTCCCCCCTTCCCCCCAAGCAGCGAAGGGGGTGGTGTTTTGCCAGAGGGCTCCTCACACGGGTGTCAGGTGAGCCAGGCACAGCCTGGCCCTCTCCAAAACCTCCCCCCCACACGTGGCTCACACAACTGTCTGTGGGAGTGGGTGCTGACCCTTGCCTGCAGGCATGCCCACATGCCGGAAGCTGACCTGCTCAGTGTGTCTGGGGTCAGGCCAGCCTCCTGTAAGGCTGGCAGCAGACTGGTGCTCGTGCCCGGTGGGACATGCCACCCGGTGCTGCAGTGTGAGGTCCTGCCTCAGCAACACTCACAGCACACCCCATCTGCAATCGCCTGCCATGCCCTGGGATGCGCAACACACAGGGTACTTACGAGAGGGACCCTTGTCCGGCTTGGAAGATGCCCTGGATATGCCGTGGCTGGCAGGGACTGACTCCAGGGTGATGAGCAGCATGGTGTTGCTGGCCCCACGTCCACCTCCAGCAGTGACTAGCCTGGGGTACTTCTCCTCCTCCTCAGGCTCTAGCTGTGTGGGGGGGGCCTTTAGGGGGCACCTCCTGCACCGTATCAATGGGAGTGGTCAGTGGGGAAGTGATACCTGGCCCCAGGACTGGTGCTGCTCCCAGAAATAGGGGCAGGTTGTAGGTCCTGCCCCAGATCTCTGCCAATCTGTCCTAAGGGAAAGTCCTTCCTGACCCCAAATATGACAATCACATTTTTCGTGTGTGATTGGAAAATGTAATCTCAATGTACATCATTCTGCATTTAATCAACAGAGAATTTAACTTGCCATTCTCTTCTCTCGCAGTTTAGTAAGATCTCTTCATAACACTTTGCAATTGGCTTCGGACTTAAATAATTTTGCATGGTCTACAAACTTTGCCACCACACTGTTTAATCCCTTTTCCAGCTATGTTGAAAAACACTGATCCAGTACAGATCCTCAAGGGAACTTGCTAAAGATCTCCCTCCATTGTGAAAACTGATCATTTATTCCTACCGTTTAGCCAGTTACTGATCCATGACAGAATCTCTCATGATGCAGGTTTTGCTTAAGAGCCTTTGGTGTGGGATCTTATCAAAGCTCCACTAAAGTACAAGTACATGGGTCCAACATCCACTGGATCGCTCTTATTCAACATAAAAACAATGACATTTTGTGGCACTTTAAGACTAACAGATTTGCTGGAGCATGAGCTTTGTGGGCAAAGACCCAACTGGTTAGATGCATGATGAAGAGGGTCTTAGATTTGCTGGAGCGTAAGCTTTCATGGGCAAAGACCCTCTTCATCATGCATATAACCACAGTTGGGTCTTTGCCCACAAAGCTCATGCTCCAGCAAATCTGTTAGTCTTAAAGTGCCACAGAACTTCTCATTGTTTCTGTGGATACAGACTAATATGGCTACCCCTCTGGTTCTTATTCAGCATCTGATTCATCCAATAGATTGGTGAGGCATGATTTCCCTTAACAGCCTCCTCCTCAGCATGTTGTGTGATCATCACATTGTTCAAGCATCTGTTATATCTGTTCCTTACAGTAGTTTCAATCAATCAGCTTGCACAGTATTGATATTAGGGTTACTGGCCAGGATTGTAACAGTATAACCAATATGGTTTCTCTAGCCATATTGAAAGGCCTACAGCTTGTCTGCAGCGAGACTAAAGAGCAGCAGCCGATAACTGTGAAGCTACAAGCCACATACTCACACTCCAACTACATTTCAGCACATTAGTATCATAACTGACTGTTAAGACGATGACCACATCCTAATTAATGTCACCCACTGTTTAACAGATCTCAGGATGGGTAAAGAAAACTTAGTTAACAGCATTTCGTCTCTCAGGCAATGACTTATCAATAGCTGAGGTTGTGGACTCACCATTCTATGATGATTGTCTTCACTTTTCTACTGTTTTCTGTATAGAATCATAGAATACTAGGACTGGAAGGGACCTGGAGAGGTCATCAAGTCCAGCCCCCTGCCCCAATGGCAGGGCCAAGTACTGTCTAAACCATCCCTGATAAACATCTATCTAGCCTGTTCTTAAATATCTCCAGAGATGGAGATTCCACAACCTCCGTTGGCAATGTATTCCACTGTTTGACCACCCTGACAGTTAGGAATTTTTTCCTAATGTCCAACCTAAACCTCCCTTGCTGCAGTTTAAGCCCATCCTCAGAGGCCAAGAATAATCTCTGCCTGGTTTGTAATTGCTCCCGCCTCCTATATAATTAATTTTGTTGGGTGTATATCAGTTAAGGTGGTGGGTTACGATTGGTTAGATAATTCTGTTACCATAAGTTATGATTGGTTAGTAAAATTATACTAAAATAATTGGTCATGGTATAGCTAAGCAGGACTCAAGTTTCACTACTTAAACTGGGGTCCAAGAAGGAAAAGGGGAGGAAAAGAAGAACAGAATATTAAGCAGGAAGGAAGACAGTTACCTGTTCCGTAACTGGTGCTCTTCAAGATGTGTTGCTCCTCTCCCTTCCAATTTGGGTGTGCGCCAGCGCATGCCCAGTTGCCGGAAGGTTTTTGCTCTAGCCAGTAGCCCAAGGGTCAGTGTGGAGCCCCCTGGAGTGGCACCCGCATGGCTGCCCATATATGCACCACCCGCCCCGCCCCGCCCCGCCCCCGGCTCAGTTCCTTCTTGCCAGCTACTCCAACAGAGGGGAAGGCAGGAGGATTTTGGAATGGACATGGGCAACACATCTCGAAGAAAGACAGGTTACTCACCGTAGTAATGGTGGTTCTTCGAGATGTGTCCCCGTGGGTGCTCCACAATAGGTGTCGGGCTCGCCCGGCGCCGCAGATCGGATCTTCCAAGCAGTTTCTGCCGGACCGCGCATGCACCGGCGCGCGCCGCTCCCTTGCGCGCTCCTGGCCACGTGCGCGATCGGGTCCCCGCCAGTTCCTTGACCAACCGCCTCGGATGCTCCTGCAAAACACTAGACAGAGATCCGAAGCGGGGAGGATGGGCGGGTAGTGGAGCACCCACGGGGACACATCTCGAAGAACCACCGTTACTACGGTGAGTAACTTCTCTTTTTTCTTCGAGTGTCCCCGTGGGTGCTCCACATTAGGTGACTACCCAGCAGTAACCCAAGATAGGAGGTGGGTAATCGGATTATGCGCAGCTTGTCCCCGAGAGGACCGCTGTCGAGAGACGGGTATCCTCGTGGAATACCCTGTGAAGGGCGTAATGTTTGGCGAAGGTGTCATAGGATGACCAGGTCGCCGCTCTGCAAATGTCTTTTAGCGCAACGCCCTTGAAAAAGGCTGTTGATGCCGCCACCGCCCTAGTGGAATGAGCTCTGGGAGTGGCCAGTAAAGGAGTCTTTTTGAGTTCGTAGCACATTTTTATGCAGGATACGATGTGCTTCGAGATTCTCTGCGAAGAGAGACCTTCTCCTTTCGATTTGGGAGCGAGAGAGACTAGGAGTCTATCCGTTTTCTGGAAGGACTTGGTCCTGTCTACATAGAAGGCTAGCGCCCTCCTCACGTCCAGGAGATGTAGGCGCGCCTCTTTGTTAGAGTTATGAGGCTTTGGCTAAAACGAGGGTAAAACAATAGGTTCGTTAATGTGACACTCAGAAGAAACCTTGGGAACAAAGGCTGGATGCAGCCGTATGGTTACCATCTCCTTGGAAAAAACAGTGCAGGGTGGCGTTGCCATCACTGCCGCAAGCTCGCTCGCCCTGCGAGCTGACGTAATTGCGAGAAGAAAGGTCGTTTTTATCGTAAGGAGGCGGAGGGAAACTGTGGCCAAGGGCTCGAACGGTGGTCCCGTTAGCACGTTAAGCACCAGGTCCAAGTTCCACGAAGGTGGAAGCGGTTTCCGAGGGGGTATAGGTTTACCAGCCCTTTGAGGAACCTGGTAACCATGGGATGGGCGAACACTGTGTGCCCTTTCTCCTCGTGTCTGAATGCCGAAATGGCGGCAAGGTAGACCTTTAAGGAGGATAGTGAGAGTCCTCCTCTCGAGGTCCAATAAATACTCTAATATTACAGGTATAGGCACCGAAAGGGGGGCCAGCTGTTTGGTAGAACACCAAGCCGTGAAGCGAGTCCATTTCTGCTTGAAGGTCTTCCTAGTGGAAGTCCTCCTGCTACTTTCTAGGACTTGCTGCACTTCCTCCGTGCATGTGCTCTCTAGGGAGCTGAGCCATGGATTAACCACGCTTGTAGTCGCAGGCCTTGGGGGTGCGGATGCACTATGGACCCCTGGGCTTGCGTGAGCAGATCCGGCGCCACCGGAAGAGGCATCGGTGGACAGTCCAACATGCGCAGGAGTAGGGGGAACCATTGCTGTCAATCTCGCGTTGGGACTATCAGGATCATTCGGGCTCCTTCCCTCCTGGCTTTCTGCAAGACTTTGTGGATCAGCACTGTGGGAGGAAAAGCGTAAAGCAGGGGGCCCCTCCACGAGATCACGAATGCGTCCCCCAGGGACCCCCGTCCCAGTCCTGCCCTGGAGCAGAATCGTGGGCACTTCTTGTTGTGTTGAGTGGCAAACAGGTCTATCTGGGGAAAACCCCATGCGTGGAAAATCAGTCGTAAGCAGATCGGGACGGATCTGCCACTCGTGCGTGAGTGCAAAACGCCTGCTCAGCTGGTCTGCCTTCACATTGTGAGCGCCTGGTAAGTACGAGGCTTTCAAGATTATATTGTTGGCGATGCACCAGTTCCACAATCGGACTGCTTCCGCACATAAGGCACGGGACCGAGCTCCTCCTTGCCGGTTTATATAAAACATAGTGGAGGTATTGTCTGTACTGATCCCGACGACTTTGCCTTGTATATGGTCTCGAAAGTGTCTGCAGGCATTGAACACTGCTCTGAGCTCCAGTATATTTATGTGCAGTGACTGCTCCGTGGAGGACCACAGTCCTTGCGTCACCTCTTCGCCCATATGTGCTCCCCACCCTATGAGGGAGGCATCTGTAGTAAGAAAAACCGATATTTGTGGTTGGTGGAAGGGTACCCCTGTTAGCAAGTTCTTGGGGTTTACCCACCAGTGCAGGGATTTGCGCACCTCTGCTGTGGGCGACACCACCCTGTGAATGGTGTGTGCTGCCGGTTTGTATACGCTCGCCAGCCAGTACTGCATGCTGCGCATGTGTAACCTGGCGTTCTGTACTACGAACGTCGCTGCTGCCATGGGGCCCAGCAGCTGTAAGCACGTCAGGACCGGCACCATAGGGCTGAAGGTGATGACCTGCATGAGGGAGCCGATGGCCCGAAAGCGAGTCTCTGGTAGATATACTCTCGCTGTAATAGAATTTATGCGTGCCCCTATGAACTCTATGTCCTGTGTGGGGTCTATCTTTGATTTTGCCAGATTGATAACCAGGCCGAGCGAAGAGAACGTGCCTGCTGTGACACGTATCATGCGTAGTACCTCCTCCTTCGAGGCCCCTTTGAGTAGGCAGTTGTCCAGATACGGGAATATAAATACCCCGTCTGTGCAGGTAGGCTGACACCACTGCCAAGGTCTTGGTGAAGACTCTAGGGGCCGAGGAGAGGCCAAACGGTAGGACCTTGTATTGAAAATGTTCTTTGCCTACCATGAACCGGAGGAATTGCCGGTGAGCCGGATGGATAGTTATGTGAAAATACGCGTCTTGTAAATCGAGGGCTGCGAACCAATCTCCATCGTCCAGTGCCGTAAGGATGGAGGCGATTGTGATCATCCGAAAGCGTTGCTTGCGCAGGTACCGGTTGAGGCCTCGAAGATCTAAGATGGGCCTCCAGCCTCCTGTCTTTTTCTCCGTGAGGAAGTACCTCGAGTAGAACCCTTTTCCTTGCAGTTGCTCCGGCACTCTTTCCACTGCCCCTATGAGCATGAGATGGTCTACCTCCTGCTTGAGCCTCGCTACGCGGGAGGCCTCCTGGAGGTGGGGCCTGGGTGGAGGTCGTGGCGGTGGGAGCGACTGGAAGGGGATGGCGTACCCCGTGGCTATGATCTCCAGCACCCATTTGTCTGTGGTGATCCTTTGCCACTGGTCGTAGAATGGTCGGAGGCGATGGTGGAATAGCCGCTTCGGATGACCTTGTGCGATAGTAGTGATGGCGCAGCCCTGGATCTGAGTGTCAAACTTGTGGCCTTTGGCCCTGCCCCGAGGACGCACGGCTCTGTTGTGAACGTCGCCTGGGAGTTCTGTACTGCTGGTGCTGTTGATGTCGCCCTTGCTCATAACCCCTGTGGTACTGGGGACGCTGTTGCTGGTACTGGTACCGTCTTTGTTGAGGGTAGTACTTTTTCCTTCTGTATGGAGGGGTATAAATCCCCAGGGTCCTAAGTGTGGCTCTTGAATCTTTACTGGAATGAAGGACCAAGTCAGTTGATTCAGCAAACAGCTTCTGCGAGTCGAAGGGAAGATCGACTATCTTTGCCTGCAGATCCCTCGGTATACCCGAAGTCTGGAGCCAGGACTCCCTTCGCATCACCACTGCCGTAGCTGTGGAACATGCTGCTGCGTCCGCAACATCCAGGGCGATCTGAACTCCCGTCCTCGAGGCCGCGTAGCCTTCTTGCACAATGGCCTTGAGCACCAGTTTCTTGTCCTCTGGAAGCGAGTCCATGAGGGAGGTTAACCTAGTGTAGTTGTCGAAATTATGGTTCGCTAAATGCGCTGCGTAATTTGCCATTCGCAACAGTAGAGTGGAGGAGGAGTAGACCTTTCTGCCGAACAGCTCTAGCTTCTTGGCATCTTTGTCTGTTCCCCCTGTCCTGAATTGAGATGTCTTTGATCTTTGTTGCGACGACTCCACCACCAAGGAATTTGGTTGTGGGTGGCTGAACAAGAACTCCATGCCCTTCGCCGGCACGAAATATTTCTTGTCCGCTCTCTTGTGGACAGGCGGAATAGTCGCAGGGGTCTGCCATATCGTAGTGGCGGACTCCAAGATTGCTTCATCAAGCGGTATTGCTATTTTGGAGGAGGCCGGAGGTCTCAGATTTTTGAGGAGCTTATGGTGTTTCTCTTGCACCTCTGCTGTCTGGATGCCTTGTGTGAAGGCCACCCTCTTAAACAGCTCTTGAAACTGTTTGAGATCGTCCGGAGGATGGACATCCCCCGGGGCTGTAGCCTCGTCCGGGGAGGAGAGCGAGGAACCACTGGGGTGCGCCTCTCTGGACCCTTCTGGTTCCTGTTGGTGATGGTACACCCTCTCGCTAGAGGCTTGCGAGGGAAAATCTCGGGGTTCCATAACCAGTCTCCCCTGAGATACTTGAGTCTCTGTCCCCGTTCGCGATTGCCCTCGGGGATACGAGATTGTCTGTGGGGATCTTTCCCTGGTAGATTGCCGGTGGTGTCTATGCCCCGCGTGATAGGGGCGACCATGGCAGTATAGGCACTGTTCTTCGGCAGGTGACCTAGACCACTCCCTTCGTGCATACCCTCTGCGTGTGGGGGAGCGAGATCGTCGAGAAATCTGGGACACTGGAGAGAGCGATTTTGGATAGTATTCCAGCAGCTCAAACCCCAGGAAGGGTGAAGGTGGTCCCAGCCAGGGCGAGGCTGGTTGTAAAAAATGGAGACGGGGGCTCCGGGTAGGCTAGGGGGGACCCCTGCCTTCTGGTTGGAGTCTGCAGCGTAAGTGGAGGGCTGAAAGAAAGCAACTCCGCAGCCCTGTCCGGAGAGGGGCTGCGGTGCCTCGTTTTGTGTGCAGCCTTCCCCCTCCCTTGCGGAGGTAACTCCGCCCCCTGGCATGTCGGGGATCTCAGCCCCGTCCACGCCGTGCTCGGCACGCTCATGGGCGGTGCCGCACAGGCGGTGTCCTCCGGTGCCTGCAGGCTGCGTGCCTGCGCACTCTGCACCGCCGGTTCCCCGGGGGTCGGTGCCGCTGCTTGCGGTGCCGCTGGTACCAGCACTTGTTTAGCCGCCGCCCTGCCTGCGGTGCGGGGCGGCTGTTTGATTATCGGAGGCTGAGCTGCTTCCACGTGGCTCTCCCTGCCGCCGCCGATCAGCTGTTGCTGCGGCTGGGGGCTGCGCGCTCCTCCCGTCTCGCTCGCTGTTGCTGCCGGCAGGGATCGGGCTGGGGAGGCTTTCCTCCATTTTTGCGCTGATGGGGTGAGGGAGGCGGCTTTCCTTTTATGGGCCCCGGAGGGTCCCTCCTGCTGCAGCCGCTCCGGCACGTCTGGCTGGAGGGCCTTGTCGAAGAGCAGCATTTTAAGCCACATCTCCCTGTCCTTCCTTGCTCTGGCTGTTAGTTTTGCACAGAAGGAGCATTTCTGCGTGACATGGGACTCCCCCAGGCACCTTATGCAGAGACTGTGCCCATCAGACGCTGGCATTGCCTCTCGGCAGGACTCACATTTCTTAAATCCTGAAGAGGACATTGTTGGTGAGTCTTTCAGTTGTTAATGGGTACTTAGCACCTTCTCTGTGCTGTTTTTCCCCTTCTCCGATAGCCTGCCGCGGCAGGAGGGCTGATGGCCCTAGGCTCCTGGCCTCCGGTATTCCGCTTGTTACTGGGACTGGACTGAATGCCGTCCCGCTTGTTGTTTTTTTGTTTTTTGTTTTTTTAAATAACAACTGGCTAACTTGCAGTAGCCTAAGAACTTGAAAACTTTAAAGAAAAAACAGTTAAAACCATTGAATACGCTAACTTGGCCTTAGCCTAGTTCGGATTCCGTCTGCAGCCGACGGCAGTTAAGAGGAACTGGCGGGGACCGGATCGTGCACGTGGCCAGGAGCACGCAAGGGAGCGGCGTGCGCCGGCGCATGCGCGGCCCGGCAGAAACTGCTTGGAAGATCCGATCTGCGGCGCCGGGCAAGCCCGACACCTATTGTGGAGCACCCACGGGGACACTCGAAGAAGAACCAACTTTATTGCTTTTTGTTCTCCAGTTAGTTATTTCAATGGCTATTTCGTTCAGAGCTAAGAAATCAAATGAAGAAACCTGACAAAAAACCATGTGTTCTCTGCACCTACCAAAAGGCTGTCAAAAACTGATTGTGTACTTCAAACTCTGGTTCCAGGTGCTTAGCCAATGACTTCCAGCAGTTCAGTGGGTTGACTGTTTAAAACTCAGCAAATAAGTACTAGTAAATACTATCCTTATTTTATCTGATCATAATCTTAGGCCTTAGCATAGGCTGTCATCATTTTGCATTTAATTTTAAATAGGCACATCCCTAGTCAACTGCAGGCACAACATGTACCTAAACCTTCAAACCCAAGAAGATAACAATAGAAGAGAGACTCAGAACTGTGACCTGGATACCTTCAGAGAAGCCACCAATGGGCTCAGGAAAACACTGGAGAGAGAGACTGCAAGAGTGTAGTACAAATCAGAGAAAGGAGTTGATCAAAAATAGCTAACCCGTGCCATCACAGAAGAGGGGGGGAAAAAAGCCATGGACCAATATTTAGAAGCTGAATCTGGATGCGCGGCCACCAAACTGCATTGTCAAAAATCTCTCCCAACTAAATCATAGACCAACTCATCCTACATGTTATATCAGCCCAAAAACCAAAGCAAAGAATGGAACGTGTTAAGCAAAAAACTTTGTGGACTTTGTAGTTGCTGCTGATTGAGCAACGAGCAGCTGAACATGCAGGAGCTGCCAATAGCCATGAAAAGAGAAGTTACTCACCGTAGTAACGATGGTTCTTCGGGATGTGTCCCCGTGGGTGCTCCACGGTAGGTGTCGGGCTCACCCCGGCACCGCAGGTCAGATCTTTTCAGCAGTTTCTGCCGGACTGCGCATGCACCGGCGCGCGCCGCTCCCTTGCGTGCTCCCGGCCGCGTGCACGATCCGGTCCCCACCAGTTCCTTGACCAACCGCCTCGGATGCTCCCGAAAAATACTAAACAGAGATCCGAAGTGGGGAGGATGGGCGGGTGGTGGAGCACCCACGGGGACACATCTCGAAGAACCATCGTTACTACGGTGAGTAACTTCTCTTTCTTCCTCGAGTGTCCCCGTGGGTGCTCCACAATAGGTGACTACCCAGCAGTAACCCAAGATAGGAGATGGGTAATCAGTTTATGTGCAGCTTGTCCCCGAGAGGACCGCTGTTGAGAGACGGGTATCCTCGTGGAATACCCTGTGAAGGGCGTAATGCTTGGCGAAGGTGTCATAGGATGACAAGGTCACCGCTCTGCAAATGTCTTTTAGTGCAATGCCCTTGAAAAAGGCTGTTGATGCCACCACTGCCCTAGTGGAGTGAGCCCTAGGCGGGGCCACTAAAGGAGTCTTTTTAAGTTGGTAGCACATTTTTATGCAGGATACAATGTGCTTCGAGATTCTCTGCGAAGAGAGACCTTCTCCTTTTGATTTGGGAGCGAGAGAGACTAGGAGTCTATCCGTTTTCCGGAAGGACTTAGTCCTGTCTATATAAAAAGCCAGCGCCCTCCTCACGTCCAGGAGGTGTAGGCGCGCCTCTTTGTTGGAGTTATGAGGCTTTGGATAAACGAGGGTAAAACTATAGGTTCGTTAATATGAAACTCTAAAGAAACTTTGGGAACAAAGGCTGGATGCAGCCATAAGGTTACCGCCTCCTTGGAAATTACTGTGCAGGGTGGCGTTGCCATAACTGCCGCCAGCTCGCGCACCCTGCGAGCTGACGTGATTGCAAGAAGGAAGGTCGTCTTTATCGTAAGGAGACGGAGGGAAACCGTGGCTAAGGGTTCAAACGGTGGTCCCGTTAGCACATTAAGCACCAGGTCCAAGCTCCAAAAAGGTGGAAGCGGTTTCCGAGGGGGGTATAGGTTTACCAGCCCTTTGAGGAACCTGGTAACCACAGGATGGACAAACACCGTGTGCCCTTCCTCTTCATGTCTGGAAGCCGATATAGCGGCAAGGTGGACCTTCCAACGAGGATAGGGAGAGTCCGCCTCTCTTGGGGTCCAGTAAATACTCTAGTATTACAGGTATAGGCACAGCAAGGGGAGCTAATTGCTTGGTAGAACACCATGCAGTGAATCGAGTCCATTTTTGCTTATAGGGCTTCCTGATGGAAGTCCTCCTGCTACTTTCTAGGACTTGTTGCACTCCCTCCGTACACGTGCTCTCTAGGGAGCTGAGCCATGGATTAACCATGTGTGATGGAGTGGGGGGAGTGCATGTGTGAGTCAGGCTGGGTGTCTGAGGCAAGCAGCAGCTCCCAGTGGCTAAGGATGACCCTGGGGCTATAACTGGCAGGTAACACCTCTGCCCTAAACAAAAAGGAGGGAGGAGCCGAGCTGGGTTTTGAATCAGGGGGCGGCAGTTTGAGGCTAGGGAAAGAGAAAGCTGGAAGGAGCCAGCCGGAGGAGGGGGAAAGCTACACCCCAAAGGGGCACCGCTCGGGGTCTTCGCCCCAGAATCGGTTGGAAAGACTGTCTCTGGCTGCTGTACTGTCGTTTCTGTGAAAAATTGGGCATCTGTTGCCTAATAAACCTCCTGCTGTACCTGCTGAGTGAGAGTCACTCCTGCCAGCGGACGGGGTGCAGTACAGGGGGACCCCTGAACCCCATCACACCATGCTTGCAGTTGCAGGCCTCGGGGGTGTGAATGCACTACGGACCCCTGGGCTTCCATGAGCAGATCCGGCACCACCGGGAGGGGCATCGGTGGACGGTCCGACATGCGCAGGAGTAAGTGGAACCATTGCTGTCGATCCCACCTTGGGACTACTAGGATCATTAGGGCTCTCTCTCTCCTGGCTTTCTGCAAGACATTGGCCGTGTCTATACGTGCACGCTACTTCGAAGCAGTGGCGCCAACTTCGAAATAGCGCCCGTCACAGCTACACGTGTTGGGCGCTATTTCGAAGTTGAAATCGACGTTAGGCAGCAAGACGTCGAAGTCGCTAACCCCATGAGGGGATGGGAATAGCGCCCTACTTCGACGTTCAACGTCGAAGTAGGGAACATGTAGACGATCCGCGTCCCGCAACATCGAAATAGTGGGGTCCTCCATGGCGGCCATCAGCTGGGGGGTTGAGAGACGCTCTCTCTCCAGCCCTTGCAGGGCTCTACGGTCACCGTGTGCAGCAGCCCGTAGGCCAGGGCTTCTGGCTGCTGCTGCTGCTGCAGCTGGGGATCCATGCTGCATGCACAAGGTCTGCAACCAGTTTTCGGCTCTGTGTAGCTTGCGCTGTTTAGTGAAAGTGTGTCTGGGAGGGGCCCTTTAAGGGAGCGACTTGCTGTTGAGTCCGCCCTGTGACCCTGTCTGCAGCTGTGCCTGGCACCCTTATTTCAATGTGTGCTACTTTGGCATGTAGACGTTCCCTCGCAGGGCCTATTTCGATGTGGTGCTGCGCAATGTTGATGTTGAACATTGACGTTGCCAGCCCTGGAGAACGTGTAGACGCTATTCATCGAAACAGGCTACTTCGATGTAGGGTTCACGTGTAGACGTAGCCTTTGTGGATAAGCACTGTGGGAGTAAAGGCGTAGAGCAGGGGGCCCCTCCACGAGATCGCGAATGCGTCCCCCAGGGATCCCTCGTCCCAGTCCTGCCCTGGAGCAGCATTGTGGGCACTTCTTGTTGTGCTGAGTGGCAAACAGGTCCATCTGAGGAAATCCCCCTGCATGAAAAAATCAGTCGTAGCAGATCGGAACGGATCTGCCACTCGTGTGTGAGTGTGAAGCGCCTGCTCAGCTGGTCTGCCTTCGCATTGTGAGCGCCTGGTAAATACGAGGCTTTCAAGGTTATATTGTTGGCGATGCACCAGTTCCACAATTGGACTGCTTCCGCACATAAGGCACGGGACCGAGCTCCTCCTTGCCGATTTATATAAAACACGGTGGAGGTATTGTATGTACTGATCCCGACTACTTGCCTTGTATATGGTCTCGAAAGTGTTTGCAGGCGTTGAACACTGCTCTGAGCTCCAGTATATTTATGTGCAGTGACTGTTCCGTGGAGGACCACAGTCCTTGCGTCACCTTTTCGCCCATGTGTGCTCCCCACCCTATGTGGGAGGCGTCGGTAGTGAGAAAAACAGATATTTGTGGTTGGTGAAAGGGCACCCCTGTTAGCATGTTCTTGGGGTTCACCCACCATTGCAGGGATCTGCGCACCTCTGTCGCGGGCGACACCACCCTGTGGACGGTGTGTGCTGCCGGTTTTTATACGCTCGCCAGCCAGTGCTGCATGCTGCGCCTATGCAATCTGGTGTTCTGTACCACAAACGTTGCTGCTGCCATGTGGCCCAGCAGCTGTAAGCACGTCAGAACCGGCACCGTAGGGCTGAAGGTGATGACTTGCACGAGGGAACCAATGGTGCGAAAGCGGGCATCTGGTTGATAAACCCTTGCTGTGATGGAATTTATACATGCCCCTATGAACTCTATGTCCTGTGTGGGGTCTATCTGATTTGCCAGATTGATGACCAGGCCCAGCGAAGAGAACGTGTCTGCTGTGACGTGTATCATGAGAAGTACCTCCTCCTTCGAGGCCCCTTTCAACAGGCATTTTTTTTTTCCCCCAGATATGGGAATATGAACACCCCGTCTGAGCAGGTAGGCTGACACCACTGCCAAGGTCTTGGTGAAGACTCTGGGGGCCGAGGAGAGGCCGAACGGCAGAACCTTGTACTGAAAATGTTCTTTGCCTACCATAAACCGGAGAAAATGCCTGTGAGCCGGGTGAATAGTTATGTGGAAATACGCGTCTTGTAAGTCAAGGGCTGCGAACCAATCTCCATCGTCCAGTGCCGCAAGTATAGAGACGACTGTGATCATCCAAAAGCGTTGCTTGCGCAAGTACCGGTTGAGGCCTCGAAGATCTAGGATGGACCTCCAGCCTCCTGTCTTTTTCTCTGTGAGGAAATATCTTGAGTAGAACCCTCTCCCTCGGAGTTGCTCCGGCACTCTTTCCACTGCCCCTATAAGCATAAGATGGTCTACCTCCCGCTTGAGTCTCGCTTCGTGGGAGGCGTCCTTTAGGTGGGGTCTGGGTGGAGGTCGTGGCGGTGGGAGTGACTGGAAGGGAATCGCGTAACCCGTGGCTGTGATCTCCAGTACCCATTTGTCTGTGGTGATCCTTTGCCACTGGTCGTAGAATGGTCGGAGGCGATGGTGGAACAGTAGCTTTGGATGACATTGCGCGATGGTAGCGATAGTGCAGCCCTCGATCTGTGTGTCAAACTTGTGGCCTTTGGCCCTGCCCTGAGGACGCACGGCTCTGTTGAGAACGTCGCCTGGGAGTTCTGTACTGTTGGTGTCGCCCTTGCTTGTAGCCCCTGTGGTACTGGGGACGCTGTGGTTGATACTGCAAACAGCTTCTGCGTGTCAAAGGGGAGATCAACGATCTTCGCCTGCAGATCCCTCAGGATACCCAATGTCTGGAGCCAGGACTCCCTGCGCATGACCACTGCCGTAGCTGTTGAGCGTGCTGCCGTATCCGCTACGTCTAGGGTGATCTGAACTCCTGTCCTCGAGGCTGCGTAGCCTTCCTGCACGATGGCCTTGAGCACCGGCTTTGTGTCCTCTGGAAGCGAGTCCATGAGGGAAGTCAGCCTGGAGTAGTTGTCGAAATTATGGTTCGCTAGATGCGCTGCGTAATTCGCCATTCTCAACAGTAAGGTAGAGGAGGAGTAGACCTTTCTGCCGAACAACTCTAGTTTCTTGGCATCTTGTCCGTTCCCCCTGTCTTGTACTGAGAAGTTTTCGACCTCTGAGACGATTCCACCACCAGAGAATTTGGCTGCAGGTGGCTGAACAGGAACTCCATGCCCTTCGTCGGGACGAAGTACTTCTTATCCGCTCTCTTGTTTATAGGCGGAGGGGACGCAGAGGTCTGCCATATTGTGGTGGCGGACTCCATGATTGCTTCATCAGCGGAATAGCTATTTTGGAAGAGGCCGGAGGTCTCAGGTTTTTAAGCAGCTTATGGTGTTTCTCCTGCACCTCTGCTGTTTGGATGCCTTGCGTGAAGGCCACTCTTTTAAACAGCTCTTGGAACTGTTTGAGATCGTCCGGAGGATGGACGTCCCCTGGGGCCGTGGCCTCGTCAGGGGAAGATAGCGAGGAACCACTAGGGTAAACCTCTCTGGACCCCTCTGGGTCCTGTTGACAGTGATACATCCTCTCGCTAGATACTTGCGAGGGAAAATCTCGGGGTTCCAGAATCAACTCCCCCTGAGATATCTGCGTTTCTGTCCCTGTCCGCGATTGCCCTTGGGGATATTGAACCGTCTGGGGGGATCTGTCCCTGGTGCATGCCTATGGTGTCTATGCCCCGCGTGATAGGGGTGACCATGGCAACACGGGCACTGTTCCAGAGATGGAGACCTGGACCACTCTAGAGGCGCATACCCCCTGCGTCTGGGGGAGCGAGATCGTCTGGGTGATTGAGATAATGGAGAGACTGATTTGTGGCAGTACTCCAGGGGTTCAAAGCCCAAGAAGGGCTATGGTGGTCCGAGCCATGGTGATGCTGGCTGTAGGAACGGGGATGGGGGCTCAGGGTATACTGCAGGTGACCCCTGCCGCCTCGTTGGAGTCCGCAGCATAAGTGGAGGGCTTAGAGTGAGTAGCCCTGCAGCCCTGTCTGGAGAAGGGCTGCGGTGCCCGGTTTTCCGTGCTGCCTTTCCCCTCCCCTGTGGGGCTGGCTCCGCCCCTTTCCGCGTCGGGGATCTCGACCCCGCTGTCTGCGCTGCGCTCGGCACGCTCCGCTGTGGTGCCGCGCAGGTGGTCTCCCCCGGTGCCTGCAGGCCGTTTGCCTGCAAGCTCTGCACCACCGGTTCCCCGGGGGTCGGTGCCGCTAGCTGCGGTGCTGCCGGTTCTGGCGCTTGCCTGGCCGCCGCCCTACCCTCAGTGCGGGGTGGCCGTTTGATTATCGGAGGTTCAGCCTCTGCCACGTGCATCTCCGTGCCGCCGCCGCTCAGCTGTGACTGCGGCTGGGGGCTATGCGCTCCACCCGTCCCGCTCACTGTGGCTGCCGGCAGGGATCGGGTTGGTGGAAGCTTCCTCCGTTTTTGCGCTGATGGGGTTAGGGAAGCAGCTTTCCTTTTATGGGCCCCTGCGGGTCCCTCCTGCTGAGGCCGCTCCGGCGCATTTGGCTGGAGGGCCTTGTCAAAGAGCAGCATTTTCAGCTGCATCTCCCTGTCCTTCCTTGCTCTGGCTGTGAGCTTTGCGCAGAAGGAGCATTTCTGTGCCCATCAGAGGCCGGCATCGCTTTGCGGCATGACTCACACTTTTTGAATCCTGAAGAGGACATTGTCGTGAGTCTTTGAGTTGTTAATAGGGTACTTAGCACCTTCTCTGTGCCTGTTCCCCTCTCAGACTCAGCCTGCAGCAGCAGGAGGCCTAATGGCCTTACGTCCCCAGGCCTCCACTGCTCCGCTTGCTACTAAGGCTGTAAAACTTTACTTTTTACTCTCTTTTCTTTTTCTTTTTTTTTTTTTTTTTTTGGAAAACAACAACAAGCTAACTTAAGCTAAAGACTGAAAAAGAAGCTCTAAACACTTTAAAAACATTGAATACTCTAACTCTGGCTGTAGCCTGAGCGGATTCCGTCTGCAGCCGATGGCGGTTAAAGAGGAACTGGCGGGGACCGGATTGCGCACGCGGCCGGGAGTGCGCAAGGGAGCGGCGCGCACCGATGCATGCATGGTCCGGCAGAAACTGCTGAAAAGATCCGACCTGCGGCGCCAGGGCGAGCCCGACACCTATCGTGGAGCACCCACGGGGACACTCGAGGAAGAACATTTGAAACATGGAAAGGCAGCTGGTATATCTAACAAACTACTTTGGCATGAGAGCACAGAGATGGCTGCTTGACTTCAATTCCTACAGGAGACAATGCAGATACCCAGGATGTGGAGACTGACCAAAGTAAGTGCACTCCGGAAAGTCCTAACTCTATAAACAACAAAAAGTCCTGTTGTCACCATATAGACTAGATATTCTGGAGCATAAACTTATTGTTTTTGAAGATACAGATTAACTCAGCTACCCCCTTGATACTAACTCCATGAAGAGTTATCATCCAACATCTGTACTCTGCTCAACCTACCAACCTCTAAGATCAGATTGTAATGAATGAAATGGTACCAATAATGGAAGCACAGCTGAGCAACAATACACCCACTCTCCACACAGGACATTAAAACTGTTGCCAAATAGTAAAGCTAATTCAACAGATTGAACACATGTTCAAAACTTGTAAAGTCACAGTGACTGTTTGGTGGTATGTCAGGGACCCTGACTCTAAACCACTGTGCACTTCTACTGAAACTGACAAAAATGTTGAGAAAAAACAGGACAATCCTGCTCATTTCCTCCCCACTTGGGAATCAACATTTTTTGAGACTGGAAAAGTCAATGGAATACCTACAAAATGGATTGCCCAAAGGCAATTAACTCTTGCTATTAAATGTGTACACAAATGACCAACCAGAATTCCCTGACGTGAAGATTTATGCATATGCAGATCTCTCAATCACTGCCCACCAGAGAGGATGCTGAACTCATTCCACCTGGCACCCTGAGTATGTTTGGAAAATACTATTGCACTTGATCCCTGAACGTCAACCTTCGAAGGACAAAAAGCATCAGACAAAGCAAAAATTGGGATATCATGGATGCTCCAATCCCTGAGCATTATTAACATCCAGTGTACCTAGTGGTTCCCATTAGACCAAATGTAGACATCCCAAAAAGCACATCAAGAATCTGAAAGAAGTGAATACCAATGATTGTGTTCCCTAGGAAACGGTTAATGCAAAATGGGGAGCTGACCCAAAACATAATGAGCAATCACTGTCATCCTGTGTAACTCTTGGTGAATACACACCCCCAAGGGTGGGAAGGAAGGCAGTCATGCTCAAATCATACATACAAAATGGATACTGACCTCAATCTGCAGAATCATCATAGAGATGACGACACTGACTCCTGCACTGTAGCTATACTTCCTCGCAGGGATTACATCACCAGTGAGAGCACATCAGCTTGAGTAAAATGGAGAGACAAAAAGGTGCATGTCCCCAGGGGCATTCTGCAGCCTGAAGAGGCTGAAGTCCAGAAAGAGCTTTGGATGAACAAATCCCTTATCCCAAAATACTCCTTAGCCTTCCAAGTGGTAACACAATGGCAACAAATGCAGATGACCCATCAGAACCTGGCTCCTTCCCAACAACTTCCCTGGGACACAGACCTTGGACAAATGCACTGCACTCTTAATCCTGTGACAGACTGGATGGCAAATACTGGTTACAACATGACCAAGAAGAAGGTGAAGAATGACAGCACAGCATGAATGCAGAGCACCTAGGCAAATACATGATGCAGTGCTCCTTTCTAACACGCTGTACTCCTGAGGAGCTACTTCAGAAAGTGACAACAGATCTTGCCTGCTATTCTGAAGGGATAAGTGCCGATGCAGGTGCAAGACAGCATCCCAGACAACGTACATACGTTTATGCAAGTTAGTACTTGTTGCAAGAGCAGGTACTATTTCTCCTAGTGTAGGTAAGGCCCAAGTTTACTATTCTAGTTCTGAGGATACTGTGGTATATTTACTGCTGCTGCCTATCCCTCCATCTAGCTAGCACTGTAACTCTGTGCTAGAGCATCTGAGGGGCTTGGACATGCTCAGTGAAGATGGGACGTTTGGAGATTCTTGTAGCAAGTCTCTAACAGGCACTAGGCAGCAACACTCTGCCGCATATTATACCTCAATGGTAGGTCTCCATTTAAAGTGAGAAATTCAGCCTGTACCCAGCTCATGTGCCTTGTGCTATAAAGTGCTTTGTTTATTGTAAAGAAGAGTTTATTCTGTTGTTTACTGTATATTCTGTAACGTCTTCCCCTTTTTAATGGCAAAGGCAGCTGGAAGCCTGTCTGTGGTCTCTGCCCCCACTCCAGCAGTTAGACTGATGCAGACCAGAAGGTGGAAAAAAAAAAAAAAAGTACACAGGATGAAACATTTAACAAGCTCATGCAATCAGTCCTCACAACGGGCACAACTCCATGCGCGCAGGCACACGCTGCTAGAGGTCATCTGCACCAAACAAGGGGACAGGAGAACGTGCAGGAAACAAGCATAAGGTAGGATGAAATGTTGTGGCTCATGAGGGAGCAAACAGATCTGATGCGAGACCTCACAGACAGCACAACGCCCACCTGCACCAATTGATAAAGCACCTGCCCTCCTCACCAAACTCCACACCCTCCTCTCCCAGACATGCTAGAATGGAGTGGGGGGGCGGGTGGAAGTCTCAGGAAGCTCTTCACTCAACTCACATGAATTACTCCATGAAGTCCTGGAGCAGAAGGGAGTCATTCCCACAGCTCTGATTGCTACACACAGCAACTGTAATAAGCTGCACATCCTTGGGCACTCCTCCCACGTTATCAGACCTTGTTATGCCCACAACTCCTTTTCTTTTCAGTGTTGCCTGTGCTCATTGTGCTGCCTAAACAAAAATGCACGATGTCAGAACAATAGCTTCTTTATTCAGTGCAGCTACTATGGGGAGGGGGAGGGCATATACAAGGAAACACACATATAAACAGGAGCCAGCATGGTAATGAACACCACACAACCATTGCATCACTGGTTGGTCATTCACCAAACTGGTTTTTAAAGCCTCTCTGATGAGCTCTTAATTGCCCAGGTGTCTGGCAGCTCTTAACTGGCTGGCAGGCAACCTGCCTCCGCTCTTCTCTCTGCTCCCCGCCACACCAGAAACTTCTCCCCTTTTCTTTCACAGGTGTTATGCAGCACATAGGAAACAGCAACAATGGAAATATTACTTCTGCTGGGGTCTAACCCATGCCCTTTTTAAATAGCCAAAGACACATTCTACCTCCATTCTGTGCTTGCTCAGCCTATAGTTGAACTGCTCCTTACTGGGGTTCAAGCTGCCCATGCATAGCTTCATAAGCCATGGGAGCAAGGGTAGCTATTGGCCTATCCACATCATCAATGGCTATTTCCTGGTCTGGGAAGAAAGCTGTGTGTTGCAGCTTTCTGAAGAGACCGCAGCTCCTAAAGATGAGCACGTCATGCACCTTTCTCAACTACTCAACACTGATGGCAACCAGCCCTCGTGATGCACCAGCACCACCACTGAGAAGCACCCGTTGTGGTTTATGTACCCTTTGGCAAGGTGGCCTGATGCCAAGATAGGGACATGCATTCTGTCTCTCACCCTACCACTTAGGGAAACCACTGTGACAAAGCCACCCATTATGTCCTGCACGTTCTCCAAAATGATACTGCTTGCCTTGGCTACTCGAACCACAGAAATTTCCACTGTAGATTTACTCAGTCTAAACTAATTCCCATCTGACCAGTGGCAGTCTGACTCTGCAAGCTTCTGCAGAACTAAGGTCACTGTCTTCTCAACTGTTAGAGTGGATCTCATTCTGGTATGCTGTGATTCAGGGAGGGGGAAAAAGCAATTCAGAAAGCATCACAAAAGTGGCCTTATGCATGCAAAGGTTTTGCAGTCACTGGCTCAACTGCTGCCTAACTATGCAGTCCCACCAGTCCATGCTTGTTTCCTAGGACCACAATAGGCCTTCCACCGTGTAAACATGCCTGACTGCCACCAGCATATGCCAATTACTCCATTCAAAGGATTCCTGCAGGTCTGTGTGCATGGCCACCTCACATTCTTCCTTACTCAGGAGGCTCCTGGCTAGGCTCTGGTCAAACTGCAGGATAAGGCATGAGGCAGTGCTGGTCACAGCAGTTTACAGCTAAATAGGGTCCACGCATGCACTACTATGACTGCAAGGTTAACCGGGGAAAAAATGGTGCAAAATGATAGTTTGCCACTGCTTTCAACGAGAGAGGGAGGAGAGAAGTGCAGTGGGAAGCCGATGACACATACCTAGAACCATCTGCGACAATGTTTTTGTCCCATCAGGCATTGGGAGCCTAACCAATAATTCAAATGGGCAAGAGGAACTGTCGGATGGCTACCCACAATGCACTGCTCTAAGAATCTACAGTAGTCATGCCAGTGAGTATGCACTCCATCAAATAAATGTGTTTAGTGGGGACATGTGCCTCAACATTATAATACTGGATGCTAAAAGTCAACCTAAATAAATTTGACCTAATTTTGTAGTACAGACATACCCAGAGGCTTTATATCTCAGGCAAATCAGGGTGCATTTTCTTGGCTACAGCAAAATGCATTTTGACTCCAGACTATACATTTGCCAAATTTTAACCTCCTGCTGCAGATATGAGAGTCCTTCTAAAAAAAAAAAAATGGTTGAAAACTTTTTAGCCTAGATGAGGCTCTCTCTTCAATACAGGAAATTAAATGGTTTTGTTGAAGGGCCCAGTCTTTCAAAACTTTCCCTCAGTTGTTTTTTCTTCAAGCTTTGGGAATGGTGCTTAGGTCAGGATCACTGGAGGGATCAGAGCGCCTGAGAAAGAGCAGCCATTTTGAATGAAACTAACACAAAGGGTCCAAAAAGATTCTGTTCTAGTACAGAGGCCCAACTGAAAGCCAAGGCATATGAGGCCAGGAAGGAAGCATTGTGGGCTACACCCAAATGTTGTGTGTTGTGTTATTCTTAATTTTCATTTAAACAAATATTTTCACTGATCAACTACTATCATGTCTCACCTAATTTAAGGTTACAAAAAATAAATAATTGCAGCTGATGTCTGGATATCACAGAAAAATAGAATTCTAGGACTGGTAGGGACCTTGAGAGGTCATCAAGTCCAGCCCTCTGCCCTCATGGCAGGGCCAAGTACCGCTTACACCATCCCTGATTGACATTTATCTAACCTGTTCTTAAATATCTCCAGAGATGGAGATTCCACAACCTCCCTAGGCATTTATTCCAGCGTCTGACCACCCTGACAGTTAGGAACCTTTTCCTAATGTCCAGCGTAAACCTCCCTTGCTGCAGCTTAAGCCCATTGCTTCTTTTTCTATCCTCAGAGGCCAAGAAGAACAAGTTCTCCCTCCTCATGACGCCCTTTCAAATACCTGAAAACTGCTACCATGTCCCCCCTCAATCTTCTTTTTTCCAAACTAAACAAGCCCAATTCTTTCAGCCTTTCTTCACTGGTCATGTCCTCCAGACCTTTGATCATTCTTGCTGCTCTTTTCTGGACCCTTTCTAATTTCTCCACATTTTTCTTGAAATGTGGTGCCCAGAACTGGACACAATACTCCAGCTGAGGCCTAACCAGTGCAGAGTAGAGAAGAAGAATGCTTCTCATGTCTTGTTCACAACACACCTGTTAATGCGTCCCAGAATAATGCTTGTCTTTTTTGCAACAGCATCACAATGCTGACTGACACTTAACTTGTGGTCCACTATAACCCTTAGATCGCTTTCTGCCATACTCCTTCCTAGACAGTTGCTTCCCATTCTGTATGCATGAAACTGATTGTTCCTTCCTAAGTGGAGCACTTTGCATTTGTTTTTATTAAACTTCATCCTGGTTACTTAAGACCATTTCTCCAATTCATCCAAATCATTTTGAATTTTGACCCTACCCTCCATCTGCAAACTTAATAAACATACTTTCTATGCCAATATCTAAATAGTTGATGAAGATATTGAACAGAACCAGGGCCAAAACAGACCTCTGCAGAATCCCACTTGTTATACCTTTCCAGCAGGTATAACATTGAGAACCATTAATAACTGCTCTCTGAGTACGGTTAACCAGACAGTTTTGCACCTGATAGTAGCCCCATCTAAGTTATATTTGCCTAGTTTATTGATCAGAATATCATGCGAGACTGTATCAAATGCCTAACTAAAGTCTAGGTAAACCACATCTACTGCTTCTCCCTTATCCATAAGGCTCGTTATCCTATCAAAGAAAGCTATCAGATTGGCTGGTCACTTTACAAATCCACACTGACTGCTCCCTATCACCTTACCACCTGCCAAGTGTATGCAGATGGATTTCCTTAATTACTTGTTCCATTATCTTTCCTGGCACACAAGTTAAACAAACTGGTCTGTAGTTTCCTAGGTTGTTTTTATTCCTCTTTTTATAGAATCATAGAACAATAGAGCTGGAAGAGACCTAAAAAAAAAAACCCATCGAGTCCAGCCCCCTGCCCTAGGCAGGACCAAACCCATCAGATCAGCCCAGCCAGGGCTTTGTCCAAGCAAGACTTAAACACCTCCAGGGATGGAGACTCCACTACTTCCCTGGGCAGACCATTCCAATGCTTCACCACCCTCCTTGTGAAAAAGTTTTTCCTGATGTTCAACCTGGACCATCCCAGTCACAACTTGAGACCATTGTTCCATGTTCTGCCATCCGTGACCACTGTGAACAGCTTCTCTCCAGACTCTTTGAAACCTCCCTTCAGTAAGTTGAAGGCTGTTATCAAGTCCCGCCCTCAGTCTTCTCTTCTGCAGACTAAACAGGCCCAATTCCCTCAACCTTTCTTCATAAGTCATATACTCCAGGCCCCTAATTAGTTTGGTCATGCTCTACTGGACCTTCTCAAGTGTATCCACATCCTTCCAGTAATTCGGGGCTCAGAACTGGACACAGTACTCCAGATGTGGCCTAACCAAAGCCAAATAAAGAGGAATAATCACTTCTCTGGATCTACTGGCAACGCTCCTCTTGATGCAACCTAATATGCCATTAGCCTTCTTGGCTACAATGGCACACTGTTGACTCATGTCCAGCTTCTCATCCAGTATGACTCCCAGGTCCTTTTCTGCAGAACTACTACTGAGCCAGTCGGACCCCAGCCTGTAACAATGCTTGGGATTCTTCCGGCCCAAGTGCAGGACTCTGCACTTGTCCTTATTGAACCTCATCAGATTTCTTGCAGCTCAGTCTTCCAATTTGTCTAAGTCACTCTGGACCCTACCCTCCAGTGTATCTACCTCTCCCCCTACCTTACTGTCATCTGCTAACTTACGGATGGTGCAATTCAACCCCTCAACCAGGTCATTAATATGTTGAACAGAACAGGACCCAGAACCGAACCTTGGGGCACGCCACTAGAAACCGACCGCCATCCCGCCATCAAGCTGTTGATCACTACCCGCTGGGCCTGACCATCCAGCCAGCCTTCTATCCATCTTACCATCCGTTTATCCAAACCACAGTCCTTTAACTTGCCAATAAGAATATTGTGAGAGACCATATCTAAAGCTTTGCTAAAGTCAAAATAAATCACATCCATTGATTTTTCCCCCCATCCACAGAGCCAGTTATCTCATCATAGAAACTAATCAGATTGGTCAGGCATGACTTGCCCTTCGTGAATCCATGCTGACTATTCCTGATCACTTTCTCCTTCTCCAAGTGCCTCAAAATTACTTCCTTGAGGACCCCCTTCATGATTTTTCCAGGGACTGATGTAAGACTGACCAGCCTATAGTTCCCTAGATCATCCTTCTTCCCTTTTTAAAGATGGGCACTACATTTCCCTTTTTCCAATCATCGGGGGTCTCTCCTGATCTGCACAACTTTTCAAAGATAATGGCCAAGGGCTCGTCAACAAAATGTGCCAACTCCCTCAGAACCCTTGGATGAATTAGGTGTGTGCCCATGGATTTATGTACATTTAGATTTTTTAGATAGCTCCTAACCTGTCCTTTCCCCACCTTCATCCCACAGTGCATCACTTACTGCTTTAGTCTGGGAGCCGCCCTTGTCAGTGAAGACAGAGGCAAAGCAAGCATTAAGTACTTCAGCTTTCCCTACCTCATCTGTCACTGGGTTACCTCCCTCATCCAGTAGGGGCCTCACACCCTCTCTGATCACCTTCTTCTTCTTAACATGCCTGCAGAAACTTTACTTGTTATCCTTCACATTCCTTGCGAGTTGCAATTCCAGTAGTGTTTTCGCCTTCCTGATAACTGCCCTGCAATCTCGAGCTATACATTTATATCCCTCCCTCGACATCTGTCCCAGTTTCCACTTTTTGTAAGCTTCCTTTTTATGCCTAAGTTTTCCAAGGATTTTCCCAGTAAGCCAGTCTGGTCTCTTACCATATTTACGTCTCTTGCTGTGCATCAGGATGGTTTCTTTCTGCACCTTCATTAGGGCCTCCTTAAAATACTGCCAGTTTTCCTGGGCTCCTTTTCCCTTCCTGGTGGCATCCCAGGGGATTCTGCCCATCAGATTCCTGAAGGAGTCAAAGTCTGTTTTTCTGAAATCCAAGGTGTGTAGTTTACTGCTCTCTTTCCTTCCTTTGGTCAGGATCCTGAAGTCTACCATCTCATGATCATTGCTTCCCAAGCTGTCACCCACCTCTATCTCCCCTGTTAGTTCCTCCCTGCGCACAACCTCTGGTCGGGTCCTCCAGCACTTGTACCAAAAAGTGATCCCCAACATTCTCCAGAAACTTCTTGGACTGCTTGTATACTGTCGTATTGGTCTCCCAACAGATGTCATGGTAATTGAAGTCCCCCCATGATAATGAGAGCCTGAGATCTGGAAATTTCTCTCAGTTGTCCAAAACAAGCTTCATCTACCTCATCTTCCGTATTTGGCGGCCTGTAGCAGACACCAACCACCGCATCTCCAGTGCTGCCTACACCACTAAGCTTGACCCATAGATTCTTAACAGGATTTTCTCCCTCTATGTACTGGAGTTCCAAGCAATCACAGTGCTCTCTTACAAACAACGCAACTCCTCCTCCTCCTCTTCTCCCTTGCCTGTTCTTCCTGTTCAGTTTATACCCTTTCATGACAGCGCTCCAGTCATGCAAGTCATCCCACCAAGTCTCCGTTATCCCAATCAAGTCATAGTTCTTGGACTGGGCCAGGGCTTCTAATTCCTCCTGCTTGTTATCCAGGCTTCTGGCATTCACGTACAAACACCTTAGATAACCAATCAATCTCCCTGCCCTCTCTACTCAAACCAGGGGTCGGCTTTTGTTGTACATTCCTCTTTGCATTTCTTCCCAGTCTCCAAGTTCCTTTCTCCCCTCAGGGTTTGGGTCACCATCCCCCAGCGAACCTAGTTTAAAGCTCTCCTCACTAAGTTTGCAAGCCTACTTGCGAAAATGCTCCTTCCTCTCTTGGTTAGGTGGAACCCATCTCTGCCCAATAATCCTTGTGTCCAGAACAGCGTCCCATGATCCAAGAATCCAAAGCCCTCCCTCCGACACCACCTGCGTAATCATGCATTTGTACCCTCAATTCGACGGCCCCTACCTAGCCCTTTCCCTTGACAGGAAGGATGGACGAGAACACCACTTGTGCTCCAAATACTTTGACCCTTCTTCCCAGTGCCACATAATCCGCAATAACCCGCTCAAGGTCATTCTTGGCCGTACTGTTAGTTCCCACATGCAGAAATAGGAAGAAGTAGTATTCTGAAGGCTTGAGCAGTTTTGTAACATTTGTTGGGAGACCAACACATCAGCGCACAGACAATCCAGGAAGTTTTTGGAGAATGTTGAGGATAACTTCTTGGTACAAGTGCTGAAGGGACCGACCAAGGGCCATGGGCAACTTGACCTGCTGCTCACTAACAGGGAAGAAATAGAAGTGGGAGGGAACCTGGGCTGCAGCGACCATGAGATCATAGATTTCAGGATACGGACAAAAATAAGAAAGGTGAGCAGTAATATACAGACCCTTGATTTCAGAAGAGCAGACTGACTCCCTGAGAGACCAGATGAGCAGGATCCCTTGGGAAATGAAGATGAAGGGGAAAAAAAGAGTTGAAGAAAACTGGCACTATTTTAAAGAAGGCTTACCACCATCCAGCATACTCCATCAAGCTCTCACATGGAACCCACAAGGAAAATGCAAAAGAGGAAGACACTGGACAACATGAATAAGATCTACTGAGACTAAAAGACAACATCTGGGGTACTCCTGGAGGACAATTCCTTCCTGAGTCTTAAATAAGATGCGCCTATTAATTTATCTGAGATTAGCCTTTTTTGCAACTGCATTACATTGTTGACTCACAATTTGTGATCACCCAGACCCTTTCAGAGGTACCACTGCCTACTATATCATTCACACATATGGTAGCCGTGTATTTTATTTTTCCTTCCTACATGAACTACACTGCAATTGACTTCGCTGAATTCAGACCAATTCTCCAATTTCACAGGGTCATTTTGAATTCTAATCTCACCCTCTGGAGCGCTTGCAACTTCTGCCAGTTTGGTGCCACATGCAAAGTTTATAAGCATTAGCTCCACTCCATTATTTAAGTCAATAATGAAAATATGGACTCGTACCGAGACCAGAACTATTATCCATAAGAACCATTGTCCCCATCCATCCTCTGAACGGGACAGAAGCCCGCAGGTTAGCCACATGACCACGAACAGTATCTGGGATTACCTGGGAGGCCTGGCACAGGATGGCAGCAGGGGTCCAGTCCTCCCACTCTTGCCACAGGAAGCAGAGTGACCCAGCAGACTGCTCTGTACTTCTCCACCTCCCAGCCAACTGCATCCTACCTCACTGCAGTGACAGGAAGCAGAGCAACCCAGCTGGGAGATGGGTGGCACAACAGAGCAGGCTGCTTCCTGCTGCTCCTGCCACCACAGTGAGTGCAGGGGGGGCCTGACCCATGCGACCACCCCACACCAGGCACCCCAGGTAACTCCCCAGTTTGTGTGGCTCAGCCTTTCAGGGTGGGGTCAGGAGAGGGCAGATAAGCAGTGAGGCTTGACGGAAAGGGTGGAGTGGGGACAAGACAGGAAAGGGGCAAGGTGCAGAAGGGAGCACCCCTGGGCCCTGCACCTTGCTAGGGACAGCCCTGCCTGATACTGACCCTTGCAGGACACCACTAGGTATGCCTTCCCATTATTAGCAGTCAACCACTAATAATTACTCTAAGTAGAGCCTTGCAACAAGTTAGAAATCCATCTTAAACCAATTTTATTTAGACCACACTTATTTAGTCTGTTTATGAGACTTTTGTATGGGAATGTGCCAAAAGACTTACTGAAGAAGGTGTCTTGATTTTTTTAAAATAATATCAAGTCTACTGCTTCCCTATGCTGGTCCCCACTAGGTCTGAAAGCCTGTCAAAGGAGGAAATTAGGTGAGAGATGATTTGTTCCTGACAAATCAGCGTTGCCTATGTGTTACAGCCTTCCCATCCTTCAGCTCTTGATAAATTATTTTTTCCCCATTATCTTTCCACTGTTTAATATTGTCTGACTGGTCTGTAACTACCCAAGTCTTTTGCTCTTCTTTTTTAAAGGCAGGTACTGTGCCGGCCCTTCTCCAGTCCTCCAGGACTTCACCCACCCTTCACAAGCTCTCAAAAAATAACTGCTTCTAGTTCTGGGATTGTTTCAGCTAGCTCCTTAAGTGAACTAGGCTGAGCTTCATCAGGCCCCACTGCCTTGAAAATATTTAAATTTACCAAACTAATCGTTAACCCACTCCTCCCTCCCTGCCCCGTTAATACAGCTGAACTTCCTTCATCCAACCAACTCAGAAAAGAGGCTGTGACAGAATATGGAATTGTCTGGACCACGGGTTTCTGTGCTGGGGGTGGGCGTGCAGAGTCAGAGAGAGGGAAGGAATGAGAGAGGACGGGGACACAGTGCTTAGATGTGGCTCCCCCACATCCCCCTGCCACTATGGGAGTAGAAGGGAAAAGAAGCACTTTTCTGCACTGCTGTCCCCCAGGTGGGGCAGAGAGGAATGGCAGCACAAAGCCACTTTCCCCTTCTCATCAGGATCCAAACCACAGTGGGTGCTCCCAGATTAAGGACACCCACATCACGAAGTTCAAGTGCACTAATTGTTGAGTATGTGGTCAACCTGAACCTTTTTAGAGATGACTGAAACAAAACTGGTATTAAGCATCTCAGCCTTCTTGATGAGCTCAATCAGCTCTTCTCACCTCCTCTCCCTCAGCAAAGTACAGGGCCTACATTCTCCTCTCCTTTTGCTTTCCCAACAAACCATGTTCCCACCCCCTTTTACTTCTCTTTCTGGTGCAACTAATAAATTAGCCTTTTTGGTTTTGTTCCTACCTCTTTGTACTTGACTTCTTTCTTGGCATCTATCCATGTTTTCACTTTCTGTAGGATTCCCTGTTTATTTTCAAGTTATAAAATTCCTGAGAGAACCATATTGACATTATTTTTCCTGTCTTTTCTTTACAGTGGACTAGTCTGCAGATATACCTTTAATATCATTTGAGAAATTGCCAGCTCTCCTAAACTCCTTTTCCCCTCTGATTCTCTTTTCACGGGATCTTACCTACCAGTTTTCAGATTTTGCTCAAGTCTGCTTTTTAAGTCCATTGTTCTAATTCTGCTGCTCTCATTCCTTCCTTTTCATAGAAATCATGAATTCTTATAATTGCATGATAAATTTCACTCACGATACTGTCCACCTTCCAAATTCACAAACCAATTCCTCCCTCTTTGTCAGAATCAACTCAAAAATGGTGCTCCCCTGGTCACTTCCTCCACTTTCTGAAACCAAGTTATACCCAGTACATTTCAAGAACTTAATGGAAATTTTGTCTTTTGCCTGATGTACAGTGGCTCCCAACCTGGTGTCCACAAGGGTACTGCACGGGGTCCATTAAAAAAAAAAATGGACATCTAAATAAAAATGCTCATAGAAAATAAACTTTAAATAAATTGCAATGTTACAATCAATTAGGCTGTGTCTACACCGGCACAGTTCTTTAAAAGAGCCATGCTAATGGCCATTTTGAAGATTACTAATGAAGCACTGAACTGAATATTCAGCACCTCTTTAGCATTAGCACGCTTCAGGCCGCGGTGCTTCAAAAGCATCACTTTCGAACACTCATGGCTTGCAGTAGCTACACGGGGGTCCTTTTCGAAAGGACTCCACACATTTTGACATCCCCTTATTCCCCTCATCTGAGAGGAATAAGGGGATCTCAAAATGTGCAGGGTTCTTTCAAAAAGGACCCCCACGCAGCCGCTCCAAGCCGCGATCATTTGAAAGCGGTGCTTTCGAAGCGCCATGGCTGGAAGTGTGCTAATGAGGCACTGAATTGAATATTCATTAGTAATCTTTGAAATGGCCATTTGCATGGCCATTTCGAAGGTTTGGCCAAGTGTGGCCACAGCCTTATTTTTAAATTAAATATCTTCCAATTACGTTATTAATTGATGTCCATCAATGCTGCAGTATCATTTTTCATTTAATGAAGTGTACATAGTGGCTACATCTACACTTGCATTCCTCTTTCCAAAGAGCAATGCAAATGAGGGAAATCAAAAAGGCAAATGAGGCACTGATTTCCATATTGTGCACTTCATTTGCATAATCTCTTTTCGGAAGAGATTCTTTCAAAAGAAAGCAAGTAGCGTAGACAGAGCTCTTTCGAAAATAAACCCCATCTTAGCAAGAACCCTTTTTCCTATTTTGTTTCAGGAAGAAGCGCTCTTTCAAAGATGGGGTTTATTTTCGAACAAGCCCCGTCTATACTGCTTTCTCTTTCTTTCGAAAGAACCTCTTCTGAAAAGAGATTATGCAAATGAAGCACAAGACATGTAAATCAATGCCTTGTTTGCATTTTCGAATGGAAAGCAGTTATATTCACCGTAGGTGCCTCTACAAGCTCTATTATACGTGAGGCACTCTTAAAAATAGTTTTTGGAGTCATTTATGTGTAAGAAAGATGACTATAACTAGTCAACCATAATTAGTCAGCTCTATATGACAGACATCACGGAATCAAAAGCTACGGGCTTTACTACTTCATCACAACAGCCAGATTACTTGCTACGTGCAAAGCCACCTGTTTAAAATAACCGCCTGCACGTTCCAGACTAACAAAGCTTTATGCTGCTCCTACAAGCTAAATACAATCATAGTCAATAGGCAGATGGGAGACCTCCAACATCATTTAACTGATGTAGAAAATGGAGTTGATGTTATAGAAATGTGAGACCTAGATCATAGAATCATAGAACACTAGGACTGGAAGGGACCTTGAGAGGCCATCAAGTACTATCTAAACCATCCCTGACAGACATCTATCTAACCTTTTCTTAAAATATATCCAGAGATGGAGATTCCACAACCCCCCTTGGCAATGTATTCCACTGTTTGACCACCCTGACAGTTAGGAACTTTTTCCTAATGTCCAACCTAAACCCCCCTTGCTGCAGTTTAAGTCTGTTGCCTCTTGTTCTATCCTCAGAGGCCAAGAAGAACAAGTTTTCTCCTTCCTCCTCATGACTCCCTTTTAGATACCTGAAAACCGCTATCATGTCCCCCCTCAATCTTCTCTTTTCCAAACTAAACAAACCCATTTCTTTCAACCTTTTTTCACAGGTCACATTCTCAAGACCTTTAATCATTCTTGTTGCTCTTTTCTGGACCCTCTCTAATTTCTCCACATTTTTTTTGAACTGCGGTGCCCAGAACTGGACACGATACTCCAAATGAGGCCTAACCAGCGCAGAGTAGAGCGGAAAAATGACTTCTCGTGTCTCGTTCACAACACACCTGTTAATGCATCCCAGAATCATGTTTGCTTTTTTTTGCAACAGCATCACACTGTTGACTCATATTTAGCTTGTGGTCCACTATAATCCCTAGATCCCTTTCTGCTGTAGTCGTTCCTAGACCGTCTCTCCCCATTCTGTATATGTGAAACTGACTGCTCCTTCCTAAGTGGAGCACTTTGCATTTGTCCTTATTAAACTTCATCCTGTTTACCTCAGACCATTTCTCCAATTTATCCAGATCATTTTGAATTATGACCCTATGCTCCAAAGTAGTCGCAACCCCTCCCAACTTGGTATCATCTGCAAAATTAATAAGCGTACTTTCTATGCCAATATCTAAATCATTGGTGAAGACATTGAACAGAACCGGTCCTAACACAGACCCCTGCGGAACCCCACTTTTTATACTCTTCCAGCAGGATTGAGAACCACTAAGAACTACTCTCTAGGTACGGTTATCCAGCCAGTTATGCACCCACCTTATAGTAGCCTCATCTAAATTGTATTTGCCTAGTTTTTTTTATAAGAATATCGTGAGAGACCGTATCAAATGCTTCACTAAAGTCTAGGTAGACCACATCTATTGCTTCTCCCCTACCCACAAGGCTCGTTATCCTATCAAAGGAAGCTATCAGATTAGTTTGACAAGATTTATTCTTTACAAATCCATGCTGGCTGTTTCCTATTACCTTACCACCTTCCAAGTGCTTGCAGATGATTTCTTTAATTACCTGCTCCATTATCTTTCCTGGCACTGAAGTTAAGCTGACTGGCCTGTAGTTTCCTGGGTTATTCTTATTCCCTTTTTTATAGATGGGCACTACATTTGCCCTTTTCCAGTCTTCTGGAATCTCTCCTGTCTCCCATGATTTTCCAAAGATGACAGCTAAAGGCTCAGATACCTCCTCTATCAGCTCGAGTATTCTAGGGTGCATTTCATCAGGCCCTGGTGACTTGCAGACATCTAATTTTCCTAAGTGATTTTTAACTTGTTCTTTTTTTATTTCAACTTCTAACCCTACCCCTTTCCCACTAGCATTCACTATGTTGGGCATTCTTTCATCAGACTTCTCAGTGAAGACCGAAACAAAGAAGTCATTGAGCATCTCTGCCATTTCCAAGTTCCCTGTTACTTTCTCCCTCCTCACTGAGCAACGGCCCTACCCTGTCCCTGGTCTTCCTCTTATTTCCAATATATTTATAAAAAGCCTTCTTGTTTCCCTTTATGCCTGTAGCTAGTTTGAGCTCATTTTGTGCCTTAGCCTTTCTAATCTTTCTCCTGCATTCTTGTGTCATTTGCCTCTATTCATCCTTTGTAATTTTTCTTTGTTTCCATTTTTTGTACAATTCCTTTTTTATTTTGAGATCCTGCAAGATCTCCTGGTTAAGCCAAGGTGGTCTTTTTCCATATTTTCTATCTTTCCTACACAGCGGGATAGCTTGCTTTTGGGCCCTTAATAATGTCCCTTTGAAAAACTGCCAACTCTCCTCAGCTGTTTTTCTCCTCAGCTTTGCTTCCCATGGGACCTTACCTACCAGCTCTCTGAGTTTACCAAAATCTGCCCTCCTGAAATCCACTCTCACTATTTTGCAGTTTTCTGTTCTACCCTTCCTTAGGATTGTGAACTCTATGATTTCATGATCACTTTCACCCAAGCTGCCTTCCACCTTCAAGTTCTCTACCAATTCCTCCCTATTTGTTAAAAATCAAATCTAAAACAGCTTCCCCCCAGTAGCTTTTTCAACCTTTTGGAATAAAAAATTGTCTCCAATACAATCCAAGAACTTACTGGATAGTCTGTTCCCTGCTGTATTAGTTTCCCCAACATATATCTGCATAGTTGAAGTCCCCCATCACCACCAAATCTGCTTGACTTTGCCCTGCTTGACTTTGTTAGTTGTTTAAAAAAAAGTCTCATCCACCTCTTCCACCTGGCTAGGTGGCCTGTAGTAGATGCCTATCAGGACATCTCCCTTGTTTTTTTACCCCTCTTAGTCTAACCCAGAGACTCTCAACACATCCATCTCCTACGTCCATCTCCACCTCAGCCCAAGTGTATGCATTTTTAATATATAAGGCAACACCTCCCCCCTTTCTTCCCTGTCTATCCTTCCTACGCAGACTGTACCCTTCAATGCCAACACTCCAATGATGTGTATTATCCCACCAAGTTTCTGTGATGCCAACGATGTCATAGTTATATTTATTTACTAGTACTTCCAGTTCTTCCTGCTTATTACCCATACTTCTTGCATTTGTATACAGGCATCTAAGGTATTGATTTGATCTTGCCTCCCTGTTTTGCCCTGACCCTCTTTTTACTCTGACATTGTTGCCCATGCTGCCTCCCAATTCTGACCCATCACCCAGGTTTCCATGTTCTCCACTCACCTTTGGGCTTGGTTCCCCTGCCCCCGTCGAACCTAGTTTAAAGCCCTCCTCACTAGGTTAGGCAGTCTGTGTCCAAATATAGTCTTTCCCCTCCTCGAAAGGTGAACACCATCCCTGCCCATCAGTCCTTCCTGGAATAGCATCCTGTGGCCAAAGAAGCCAAAGCCTTCCTGGCGACACCATCTTCAAAGCCAGGCATTCACCTCTAGGATGCACCTGTCTCTGCCTGGGCCCCTACCACTGACAGGCAGGACTGAGGAGAATACCACCTGAGTCCCAAACTCCTTCACCCGTGCCCCCAGGGCCCTGAAGTCACTCTTGACCTGCTCATCATCATACCTCACAGTATCATGAGTGCCCACATGGATGAGAAGCATAGGATAGTAGTCAGAGGGCCTGATGATCCTCGACAACGCCTCCGTAACGTCTCGGATGCGGGCCCCAGGCAGGCAGCATACCTCCCGAGATGAAATGTCAGGGCGACAGATGGGTGCCTCCGTCCCCCTCAGAAGAGAGAGTCCCCGACCACCACTACTCTCCGTTTCCTCCTTGCAGTGGTGGCAGCAGACTTCCCAGCCTTGGGGGTATGAGGCTTCTCCTCTGCTGTACGGGGCGAATCTTTGTCTCCTGTATCAAGTACAGCATAACGGTTTCCCAGTACCATAGTGGGAGGGTTCTGAGCAGGGGTGGAACACTGCCTGCTGCCAGAAGTAACAAGCTGCCAGTGTCCACCCTGATCTACCTCCTCCTCCACCAGTGGTTTCTTAGCTGTCCTGTGTACTGGGACAGTTACCTCAGCTGTCTCCACATGACTACTATCCAGGAACTGCTCATGGAGTCGGATACTCCTCAACCTGGCCACCTCCTCCTGTAGCTCCTCCACCCATAGCCTGAGAGATTCCACCAGCAGGCACCTTCCACACTGGATGGTCCCCCCCAGGCTGGATATCAGTGAGTAGGAATTGCAAGCTACCGTCCCTCCAAAGCCACACCAGGATCTGGGTAGAGGCATCCATGGTCAGGCAGTCTGTCTGGCTACAGGCACAGGTGGAGGAGACAGCAGTAGTGCTGGCACAGGTGTTGCGGGTCTTCCTAACCATCACAGGCCTCCCTCTCCCAAACTCCCTCTTAAACTCCCCTGTCTGCAGCTCCCTGTTCACCCTTGCCTCTGGCTTTTAAAGCCTCCTGGCCTGGGTCAGATCCTCCCCCTGTGAGTCACACAGGGGAAGGCCAATCAGGGGAACAAAGGTCAGTCAGGCAGATGACTGAAATCAGTCAGTCAAAAAAAAAAAAAACACCAAGGTTTAGAACTAGAGTTTCTGGAATACTCACCATCTAGACAGACTAACAGATAGTACTCTATAAAACCAAAAATTAAATCTATGAAAACAAATGTAGGCAATGGATGGGATACATTAGAACTACTCTATTTTTAAAACCCAAGTTACTTCCGTTATGTAGAAAAAACAAAGATTCCACTCAGACATGGAAATATTTTGTTAAAGCCTCACAGAACAGTACTAGACATCTCTTTCCATTACTCTCCTGAAATGATATGAAGGTACCAGATGGCTTAACTTGTACTTTTCTGACAGGAAAAAAAGTGCAGAAAGCAACAGTGAGTTTTCTTATGCCCTCCAGGGAATTTATTCTTAAAATAATACATTGCTTTGTTTCCATTGTAAATAAGCAGTACGCAAAGTATTGACACGTACATCTATGAACAAAAATAATGTAAAAATTACAAGTTTTTGTGAAAGCTGCAGCAAGCCTTTGAGTTTCAGATAACCATATATACAGGGTGGACAATCAGTAACCTATGGACTGGACATAGTTCACCAGTGATTGCCCCTGCCAGGCCAGCAGACCCTTCACTTACCTGCTCATCTGTAGGTACAGCCCTGGTTCACTGTCTCCTGTATCAAGTACAGCATAACAGTTCACACCTCCAGATCAACTGCTGATAGTAAGCCTCACCCTTGCTGACTGAGCTAACCTTGTTATCCCCACCCTTGCTCTGGCTTATTTATACCTGGCCCTGCAGATTTCCAAGACCAGCATCTGATGAAGTGAGTCTTTGCTCACGAAAGCTCATGCTCAAAACTTTTCTGTTAGTCTATAAGGTGCCACAGGACCCTTCGTTGCTATTTCAGGCCCTGTTTTCCTGCAGCTGCCAATGCTTCCCTCCCTTCTCACCCTCCCACAATTCTTCTTCCAACCCACACTTGGCTCATTCTTCCTCATACCTTCCTTCCCTGGATCCAGTCTCCTCTTTCCAACTGATGGCCAACTGGAGAGTCCCTCCAATTTCCCTCCAAGAGAACAGACCTGAAACCATTTACAGAGAATTTTCCTACACTGCTCCTAATCCCACACCCATCTTCCTCTGGCCTCCTCGCTAACTACAGGGTGTCTCTCTTTTCTTCCAACCCATTAAGTGTTTCCTTCACCTTCCTACTGCCCCCCCGCTTAAACACCTTCTGTGATGTCACAGAGCCTCTTCCATGACCCCTCTCCTTTGTATCATCCAAGGCTGTATGATGGTTATTTTGGCTTGTTTGGAGCAAGATCTTGTCTTTATCAAGCTCATCTATGTCACTACATGCTAGTAGTAGAGACAAGTGGCCCCACCAACAACTAGTATTAGCAGATAAACGATTGATAGCTACACTGTTGCACCTGCTTAAATTGTAGAGAATTTTGCCCCATGTCGCTAACATTAATTCGTTGAAGAGCATGCCACACACAGACACTAAGCAAAAAAATGCAGACAGCTACTTTATAAACTGCCATGCAATCGAATGCTCAACAAGTTCAACCACAGGTTTTTAACTGAGACCCCACTCTACACCTCAGAGATTCACAGATCCTGAAACCAATTTGTGCAGGTTGCGGCACACCTCCGTGAGAGACATTTTAAGTAGCCATTGGAAACAGTAGTGTAGATGGGCTTCTAAGGAGAATATTTAGAACAAGCTAATTTAGTTACCACACTGAATCATTCAGGAAAGGTTATTTTATGATTTCAAGATCATTACTGAATACTGCTTATCAAAAATTAGAAAAGTGTAGACTACCGCATGTTTTAGTAGATATTCAAGTACAAGGTAACTTCACAATATATTTTGCAATTAAAAGGTTCGATGTACTCAGCTGCTTCCTCTACCACTGGCTTTACTCCATCCCAGTCTTATACCTGGAGTGATCCTATTAAGACATCAGGGGAAAAAAAAAAAAAAAAAAAAAAAAAAACCACAGAAACATGCTTTCATAAGATGCAATTACCTTGAATGCTAAAGATGAGTGCAACTGAGAAGCTGTAAACAATTCAATGTCTTACTATGAAAACAGATAATTCTTAAGGTGCAATTTGATTAGAACCAAGTACTAGGAATCCTGTTCTCCACTCCTCACTCTTGCCACAAACCCAGTATGACTTGGCCAACACAGTCTCATTCCCTCCCCCACACCCCAATCTCCATTTTCTGTAAACTCCAGAGATCATGCTAGGTCTCTCCAACCCCCTCCCACGCACCACCTCCGAGAGGGAAATCTTAAAGGCAGAAGAGAAAATTCCTCCGTCAATTTGTAATTTTGGGGAGAGGCAAGGGAAGGTAGGTCTACCTCAGTGTAACAGTAACACTAACCTCCCTTTATTTTTTAAGCTGAAGCAAAAGTGGCTGATATAGTCCTCATTAAGGACAAGTGTCTTCTCTTAGTTTTATAGGAAAATAAAACTTATTGAATAATAATTTCTGAGCATGATCAGCTGATTTTAGTAGATGGTTAATGGAGATCTGCTCCCTTTTTGACATTATTATATTTTTGCCAGAATGACCAGAACAGGGAAATGAAGCAGTAAGGAAACCATCTCACCAACCTACCAAAAAGTCCTTGCTTACCAGGAAAACAAGAAAACTACAAACACAAAATAAAACGGTGGAACCCATGAGTTTGAGCATTTTTTTGGCTGAATGCTGCAATATTTTTCATGATCTACACTTTTCAAAAGGTATCAAATAGGTGAAAGATTTTTATCCATCCCATGCATTCCCCTCAGAAACGGGACTGAAAGTCTCATTTAAATAAAGTGTTTCTAATTTTTAAAGTGATGGGGAAAAAAGAAAAACTTGTGTTAAGGCAGCATTTAAAGCACAGTGTTAAAAAATTCAAAAAAAAAAAAATCAGAAAATGCAAGAGCTGACAATCCAACAGCCTAATTCACGGGAGTTTGCACATTATATTTTCCCTTCTTGTTTCTAGCTGAACACACAGCTTGAGGTGTTCTATATAGTAACATATTACAATTACATATAGAATACACAGCATGACTGAATTACTACCATATTTCTTGTTTGTTTTTAAATGTGTAATCTTAAAGCATTAACTAGATTTGTATGGGTTTTGATTTGGTGTTTATAAACACTCTTCAGGCTTCGTGGATGAAAAGCAGTATTAAACAAGTGCAACACATTTCAGTAACCTTAAATCAACATAAGGATGATCTCAAACATAAAAGCTACTATATACTCTCTAATTGACATTCACCCTCAATAGCTGTATATTTATTAGAAAATAAAATGTGTCATTACGCTTCAGCTAGAGAATACCAATTGTCATTTCCTGCAAAATGAAATTACCAATTCTCTTCTGAAATTGATTTTCATTTACTTGCAAACCGTATTAAAATTTCAGTTTAACACATGGTGCCAAATGTTAATTTTATGGAATGACTCAATGAACGTTTATATGAGGAAAAAATGCTCTTTGTTGTTAAGTTAGGAGCCTCAGCAAACGCCAAGGCAGCTGAAGAAACACGGAAACCCTTCTCGCTTTCCCCACACAGACGGGCAGGACAGCAGGACACACGCAGCAGCAGATGAGAACCTCAGATAACCCAGGCAGGAGACCGGGCGGTCCCTCTCCTCAGCGTTCCCCATGAACGCCCAGCCCAGTGACCAGGGAACAAAGCGACTGTGGACACCCGATGGGTTCGTTTACAGGGAAACCCGGATGACCGGCTCTCGGGTAACTCCGCCGCCAGCGCCTGGTCCCGGCTGCGGTGCCGCCCTCTGAACTGCGCCTGGGCGGGCGCGTTCGCTGCACTAACTCCGCAATACTCCGCCGCCCCCGGCAACGGGACACTCCGGGCGCGGCCCTCGGCGAGACTTCACCGGCCCGGCCCAGGCCACCCGCCGCCCGGGCAGAGGCGCTCCAGGCCCAGCCGCAGGACAGCGCACGGGGCGCCGAACGCTGGCGCAGGAGTCCGAGGCCCGCGCGCATGCGCAGCACGAGGCGGAAGAGTCCCCGGTACCAGCCCATCACCCTCCCGCGGCGACTCCTTTGGCAGTAACCGCCGCAGGCCGGGTACGGCCCCGGCACCGAGGGGTCCCGGGCCGCGCACTCCCACAGGGCCCGGCCCCGCCCCGCCCCGCCCCGCGCGGGACGAGCAGCGGCAGCGGCCCCCGTCGCAGCGAGCCGGACTCGCGCGGGTGCTCCGGGCCAACTGCCGCGGTGCGAGCGCGACCCTGCGCGGCCGGCGGCGGGGAGGGGCCGGAGCTCCCGCGGGAATGGCCGCGGCCCTCGGGGCGCACCGCGGCGAGCAGCTCCAACCGGGCCGCCGCGAGCGCGCGGAGCGGCCATTCCGCGGGGGGGGCGAGGCCGGCAGCCCGCTGCTCTGCGGGGAGCAGGGAGGAAGCGCCAGGCCGCGCGGAAGGGGGTCGCAGCAGCCGGGACCCGGCGGGGCGGGGGTTCCGCGGGCCGGGCGGGCGGCGAGATATTACCTGGAAGTCCCGCTCCTCGTTGAAGCGGGAGAACCGGTCCGCCATTTTCTGCTGCCGTCTCCGCCGCAGCCACCGCCCCCGCCGGCTCGGCCTCAGCGCGCATGCGCCCTGCGCCTGCCCCGGGGGGGGTCTGCTCCGCCTGCGGGCTGAGGGAGATGGGCGGGGCTGAGGGAGAGAAGGGGCAGAGGCATGGCCGGTGGGGGCGGGGAAGTCCCAGGCTGGGAGGCAGGGAAGGGGCGGGGGAGGGAAAGAGGTGGGAGCAGGGAAGAGGGGCAGGGGTGGGAAGCCCCAGGCGGAGGTGGGGGTAGGGGGAAGGGCAGAGGCGCAGCGGTGGGAAGTCCCAGCCGGGCGGGGGAGGGGGGGAAGAGGTGGGGGCAGGGAAGCCCGAGGCAGGGGAGAGGGGCAGGGGTGGGGAAGCCCCAGGCGGAGGTGGGGGTAGGGGGAAGGGCAGAGGCGCAGCGGTGGGAAGTCCCAGCCGGGCGGGGGAGGGGGGGAAGAGGTGGGGGCAGGGAAGCCCGAGGCAGGGGAGAGGGGCAGGGGTGGGGAAGCCCCAGGCGGTGGGGGGAAGAGGTGGGGGCAGGGAAGCCCCAGGTGGCGGGGGCAGATGAGCAGGGGGGAAGCCCCAAGCCGGGGCGGGGGGGCAGGGCTGGAGGAGACTGATGAGGAGAGGGCAGGAGGGGTCTGGACACTTTCTGCCTTTTCACAGCCCCCTCCCATTGCAGGCGTCAGTGGCGCTGGTGTTACTACTTGTGGTCTCTGCCTGGCCTAGCGCTTAGTACAGCTGGTCTCAGCCCTCCAGCCGCATGCAACCCCGGTGGCCCACTGCTACAGCCCTGCTGAAGGCCGGGAGCTGCCCGGCACAACGGGATCTTGTCTGCCCTGCTGTTCCACAGGGTCATGCTCAGACCTGCTGTCCCACAGGAGTCTGGGGTCAGGATCCAGGCTCCCAGCCAGCCCTGTGGGGTTGGGGGTGTCCAATGCAGCAAGGGTCTGAGCTCAGGGTAGCAGCCGAGCTCTGCATGGTGAGGGCATGGGGCAGCCACCTGGAGAGAGTCTGGTGTTGAGTCGCTTGCCTAGGCCCATAGCCTCTGGTGCAGCCATCCAGACCTGCAAGCTGTGGGGCAGTTATCCAAACCTGATGCACGGCAAGCAGGTGGCTGGGGCTGCTGGCTAGCCCTGTTGGGCATAGGGCAACAGTGCAGCATTGGTCCAGGGTGAGAAGCCAGGAGGCTTCACACAGTGGGGTCCAGGTTGTTGCTGCTTTGCCAACCACAACTGTTGTAACATACAGGCCATATGTGTAGTCCACAAGTTGAGAATCACTGGCTTAGCACTCCAGTCGCAGACAAGGACTCCACTGCGCCATTCTGTTCTAACAGAATAAAACAAGTCGCCACTCCAAAGCGCTGGCTAGCTGTGACCAAGTGGGGTGTGCGTGCATGTGAGAGAGAGGGAGAAAGAGCCAGACAGTTTTCAGGATGCTGAATAGCTCATGTAGGGTACGGAATCCCCACCTAGGCCTGGCTATTGGTAACTTAGACAGCCAACAGCAACAAAGGGTCCTGTGGCTCCTTATAGACTAACAGAAAAGTTTTGAGCATGAGCTTTCATGAGCACAGACTCACTCACTGTGAATGGCTGGCTAAATACAAAAGCAGCTTCCCCTCCCTTGGTGTTCACACCTCCAGATCAGCTGCTGGTAGTAAGCCTCACCCTTGCTGACTGAGCTAACCTTGTTATCCCCACCCTTGCTCTGGCTTACTTATACCTGGCCCTGCGGATTTCCAAGACCAGCATCTGATGAAGTGAGTCTGTGCTCATGAAAGCTCATGCTCAAAACTTTTCTGTTAGTCTACAAGGTGCCACAGGACCCTTCGTTGCTGTTACAGATCCAGACTAACACAGCTACCCCTCCGATACTAAGACAGCCAAGTGACACCTTTGCTTCCCAGGGACCCAGAATGGAGGGGAGGAGCCTGGCTGGTTTTGAATTAAAAGCCCAGGCAGTTAGGGGGAGTTAGTCTAGAGGCAGGAGAGGAACAAAGGAGGCAGGATCCCCAGGCCTCGGGTTCCTTCTCAGGGCCACCACTGCAAATCAAGTGCCTCATACCCCTCGAGGTGAATGGGAGGAAAGCCATGGGGTTCTCAGACATGGGTGCGGATGTGGTGTTGGCCCAGCCCAGGGTGGTGGCACCAAACCAGATGATTCACAACTCCCAACTAACTGTGACAGATATAGACAGGACACTTTCAAGGTGCCCATGCCAAGGGTGTGCCTGAAATAAGGGACTAAGAGAGGCCCCAAAGGGGAGGTAATGCACCATTATTGTCTGCTGATGTTGTAAAATGATGGAGTTTCTGGGCACAGCTGAGTCAGGCAAACCAGGATATCTTTGGTTAAATCCAGGCCATTTAGAGCCCCAGGCTGGGATTTCCTTCTTACTAAGGCAAATCCAATCAGCCACAAAAGTATCTCTGGCAGCCCCCTGGCTAGCCAGAAGCCACACAAGCAAACCAAAAACTTCCAAGCTGTTCTACCAGCCCAGACCAGCAACCCCCAAAGTCAGGTGAGTGGTTTTTAAAACCTATTTCCCCAAAGGCATAGATTCTTCTGGGCCCCAAAGGATCCATCCACAGTCCCCAGTCCATATACACTGGGATCTTACCCAAATCACATGAAAATGCCCAAATCCCTCAGACCTAAGCCTCTGAAGTTTTATTTACAAAGCAAGCAAGAAGCGGCTTACAGAGAGAAATAGTTAAAGCAACGCTTTATGTATAACTATTACAGCTATGGATGCAGACCAGCAGTATTCTATGCTGATTCTTGAAAGTCTCTTAAAGTCCACCCCATAAGGGATAAGATTCCAGGTTACATAGTTTTAATTACTGGGGAATTGTAGATCTGGGCAGCTGGGGTCAGCATGCTGGAACATGGATCCTAGGAACAGAGACACAATACTTTTCCCCCTGGATAACACTGCTAGGCCCCTTTTATAGTTTTCCCTTGTGGAGAGAAAATCCCTTCCTCCTTCCCATAGGCCCTTGAGAGTCAGTGTCATCTGACCCAGGTGAGGCGCTGGGGCAAAATGCCATTGGTTATTGGTTTTGCCAGCACGCCCCGCATGGCAGGTGGAATGAACGTCTGGGTATGTGATTTCAGTTCCTTCACTAAGCCCAGCGGGCTGAATTGCACTGCCAGGTCCCGCACTTCTGAGATGTGGATTCAATGTCTGAGCCTTTGTTTACAGTCCATCATCTTGGCTGGGGAGGTGATCAGCTCCCAGATAAGCGATGCTCACATAAATACCTCGCTATAGCACAGACCACTATGCTTATCTACACGCCTCCAGCTTCCATCCAGGGCACACTACATGATCCATTGTTTACAGCCAGGCACTAAGGTACAACCGTATTTGCTCTGATCCATCAGACAGAGACAAACATCTACAAGACCTCTACCCAGCTCTCCTCAAACTACAATACCCTCCTAAGGAAGTGAGGAAACAGACTGATAGAGCCAGATGGGTACCCAGAAGCCACCTGCTACAAGACAGGCCTCGCAAGGAAAACAAGAGAACACCACTGGCCATCACATACAGCCCCCACCTTAGGCCTCTCTAGTGCATCATCAGTGATCTGCAACTCATCCCGAGCAATGATCTTCCACTCTCACAGACCTTGGGAGGCAGGCCTGTCCTCGCCCACAGACAGCCTGCCAACCTCGAACAAATCCTCACCAGCCACTACAGACCACAAACCAGTGACTCTAGGCCTGGAACCAGCCCCTGCAACAGTCCTCGCTGCCAGCTCTGCTCACTTATCTACACCAGTGACATCATCACAGGACCGAACATCAACCACACCATCCGGGGCTCCTTCACGTGCACATCTACTAATATAATATATGCCATTATGTGCCAGCAATGCCCCACTGCAATTTACATTGGCCAAACTGGACAGTCTCTCCATAGAAGAATAAATGGATATAAATCAGACATCAGGAACGGTAATGTACACAAGTCTGTGGGGGAACACTTCGATCTCCCTGGACACTCCATAGCAGATTTAAGGGTGGCAGTCCTGAAACAAAGAAATTTCAAAATCAAATGGAGAGAGAAATCTCTGAGCTGCAATTTATTTGCATATTTGACTCCATTAACCATGGATTAAACAGAGACTGGGAGTGGCTCGCACCTTACAAAAGGCGCTTCTCTGCCCTAGGCGTTAACGTCTCCACATTAGACTGCCGATGGGCCACACCCCCGCCCCCCCGCACCCCGTCTTCATACATGCTACTGACAATGGGCCTTTTCCACCCTCACTGTATAGACCTTGTCAGCTCTGGCCCTCCCTTTTTCTAGGACTCCACTCTTTAAATACCCCTCTGAAACCACGCCTCGACTCATGCATCTGATGAAGTGGGTCTTTGCCCACAAAAGCTTATGGTCCAAAATATCTGTTAGTCTGTATGGTGCCACAGGACTTCTTGTTCTTCAGCTCCTATTGTGAATCTCAGCACTGAAACATTTCTAATGCAGCTACAGAGCTAAAAATCTATAACCTTACGTACAAACATGGCACAGACATATAAGTAGCATGCATAGATTCAGGGCATCATGAGCTTTCATTAGACACCTCACGTTCCCCACCCGGCACAATATTTGGGGCCAAAAAATACAGTGGGCACATAAAATCCAGTCACGTGATGGATGTACTAATGGGGTTGACCTGGAACACTGGCCGGGTGACTGTCCCAAGACCCTGGTCTTGCCCAACAGCCAAAGGAAATGAGGGGTGCTCTTACCTGTCCTGGAGGGGAGGATGCCCAGCTGGAGCCACAGGGGCCTACCTTGGGAGACAGGGGGCCCCCAGAGTGGGATGTCCCAGGCCGGTGGCCTTGGAGCCAGGCCGGGTGGGGGAAGTAGTTCCCACCCCTTCCCTAGCCACTGAGTTCCAGGCCAAGTTGCAGAGAGATCCGTTCTTGCAGAAGCTGAGGGAACTGGCTAGCCTCAGCCTGAACCCACCACTGGGGAGAGGGCTGCAGGGAGAGATCCCTGTAGGAGAAGGGATTCCTATGCCAGGAATGGGTTCCCGCCAGCAAAGAAGAGCTGTGTGGGGGTCCAGAGGCAGCTAATCCTTCCCCAAAAGTACCACCGCAGGCTGCTGTACCTGGCCCACAATGTCCTGGTCACAGAACACCAGGGAGTACAGAGTACCAGGAAAAGGCTGTTACAGAATTTTTTCTTGGCAAAGAGTCTTCAGTGCTGACCATTTTCAGCAGGGTGGGGTTCTCCAAAGGTATTTACTGACCCACCTCCAGCTTCATGTCAGTCCGCCTGCAAAGCTTTTGTGGAAGTGTGGGGTCTGGCACACTGGGCCACAGCCCACCACCCTGAGACCAACAGGCTGGTGGAGAGGGTTAATGGGACCCTAAAGCAGATTCTGAGAACCTTTATGAGCCAGCACCCATGAGACTGGGACAAGGACTTACCCCACCTGCTGTTCACATAGAGGGAGGTTGCCCAGGAATCCACAGGGCTCTTCCTGTTTGAGCTGCTGTATGGGAGGAGGGTGTGGTGACCCCTGTACTTAAGAGAGGAGTGGGAGGGGAAGGGCTCTCCTGAAGGGGAGTCAGTGGTAGAGTATGTATTGGCCTTCTGGGAAAAGCTCATCAAGCTCATGAGCCTGGCCAGGGAGAATCTATCCAGGGCCCAAGGGAAGCAAAATGTCTGGTATGACTGCAACACCCTGGTCCAAGCCTACACCACTGGGGACCAAGCGATGGTTCTCATACCCGTAGGACAGAGCAAGCTGCAAGCTGCCTGGGATGGTCCTTTCAAGGTCATCAAACAGCTGAATTAGGTGAGCTATGTGGTAGAACTGTCGAACTGGGCTTAGAGCCACCAGGCGCACCATGTCAATATGATAAAGCTGTACTAGGACAGGGAGAATTTGGTGCTGGCCATATGCAGGCAGTGGAAGGGACAAGGGGATGATCCCTTGGTGATCTGCTCACTGGGACGAGCTGGCTCCTTGCTATGTTACTTACCAGCTCTGTATTTCTCTGTGTTACCTGTCAGCCCTGTGTTCTTGGGGAGCATGGGAAACAAACCCCCCTACCCCAGGCCTCTGCTTGAATCGCACAGCACTGAAACTAACAGGGGTGGACACACCTAAATCCCACCAACAAAGGTGATTGGATTAAGGAAACACCCTTAGCCTCATCTGCATTGAAGATAAAAGACATCTCCATTAGCATTAGATTGACAGAACCAGACGGGTACCCAGAAGCCACCTGCTACAAGACAGGCCTCACAAGGAAAACAAGAGAACACTGCTGGCAATCACATACATCCCCAGCTAAAGCCTCTCCAACGCATCATCAATGATCTGCAGCCTATCCTGGACAACAATCCTTCATTCTCCCAGACCTTGGGAGGCCGGCCTGTCCTTGCCTACAGACAGCCTGCCAACCTTAAACAAATCCTCACCAGCAGCTATAGACCACAACACAGTAACTTTAAACCTGGAACTAATCCCTGCAACAAACCTCGCTGCCAACTTTGCTCACATATCTGCACCAGTGATATCATCACAGGACCGAACATCAACCACACCATCAGGGGCTCCTTTATCTGCACATCTACTAATATAATATATGCCATCATGTGCCAGCAATGCCCCACTGCAGTTTACATTGGCCAAACTGCAAAGTCTCTACGTAAAAGAATAACTGGACATAAATCAGACGTCAGGAACGGGAACATACACAAACCTGTAGGAGAGCACTTCAATCCCCTGGACACTCAGTAACAGATTTAAAAGTAGCAGTCCAACAACAACAAAAATTCAACAATCAAATGGAGAGAGAAATCTCTGAGCTGCAATTCATTTGCAAATTTGACTCCATCAAGCAAGGACTGAACAGAGACTGGGAGTGTCTGGTCCCTTACAAAAGCAGTTCCTCTGCCCTGGATGTTCACACCTCCACATTACAATCTGACAATGGGCCACATCCCCCCGACTGATCTGACTTGTTTTCTCCTCTCTTGATGTATAATACCAATAATGGGCCATTTCCACCCTGACTGAATAGACCTTGTCAACTCTGGCCCTCCCTTTTACTGGGACCCCGCCCCCACTTAAATACTCCTCTGAAACACACCCCCTCCCCACTCGTGCATCTGATGAAGTGGGTCTTTGCCCATGAAAGCTTATGCTCCAAAATATCTGTTAGTCTATAAGGCGCCACAGGACTTCTTTTTGTTCCATTAGTATTATGAACAGAGAACAGCTCTTCCAAAGCAGGAACTGCTCCCAACTATGGCATACTGAAAACAGAGAAGCACTGCCTGATGGGAAATTTCTGCTCCAGATGCTAATGAACCCAGGCCTGCTCACACCCAAATTAGTCATTATCAGATCAATTCTACTGATACCCAAGACACTGAAACTGCCTAGTTGCATTGTGAACTTGTGTAAGGAACACCACCCATAGCCAGGCATGATCTTCCTCTATTGTCTTGCCTCTGTTTACCCATAATCACATCCAGTGTTCTTCTTGATCTATTGTCCTAGTCCTACAAAAACACCTACTGGTGCTCAAGAAACTGTTCTGATGCCTGGATGTAAACTCAGTTCCATTGAGAATTCATCATCTCCAGTGTGACAGTGCTGGGACCTCTGCTTGTCTCCTGCCCTCTGGACCCCCAGTTACCATCACTATTTGGGACCCCCAATCAGTGCAAACTCCACAGAATGGTGAGATCTCTCTCTTTCTCTCTCTCTAGGCATAGCCTCCTAACCCTGCCTTGTGTAATTAGTTTAGTTTGCTAGCCCTAACATTTGCACCCTAGAATACTCAAGGAGCTGATAGAGGAAGTATCTGAGCCTTTATCTATCATCTTTGCAAAATCATGGAAGGCAGGAGAGATTCCAGAAGACTGGAAAAGGGCAAATATAGTGCCCATCTATAAAAAGGGGAATAAGAATAACCCAGGAAACTACAGGCCAGTCAGCTTAACTTCAGTGCCAGGAAAGATAATGGAGCAGGTAATTAAAGAAATCATCTGCAAGCACTTGGAAGAAGGTAAGGTAATAGGAAACAGCCAGCATGGATTTGTAAAGAATAAATCTTGTCAAACTAATCTGATAGCTTCCTTTGATAGGATGACGAGCCTTGTGGATGGGGGGAAGCAATAGATGTGGTATACCTAGACTTTAGTGAAGCATTTGATACGGTCTCTCATGATATTCTTATTAAAAAACTAGGCAAATACAATTTAAATGAGGCTGCTATAAGGTGGGTGCATAACTGGCTGGATAACCATACCCAGAGAGTAGTTCTTAGTGGTTCTCAATCCTGCTGGAAAAGTATAACAAGTGGGGCTCCTCAGGGGTCAGTGATAGGACCGGTTCTGTTCAATGTCTTCACCAATGATTTAGATATTGGCATAGAAAGTACGCTTATTAATTTTGCAGATGATACCAAGTTGGGAGGGGTTGCGACTGCTTTGGAGGAGGTTAGGGTCATAATTCAAAATGATCTGGATAAATTGGAGAAATGGTCTGAGGTAAACAGGATGAAGTTTAATAAGGACAAATGCAAAGTGCTCCACTTGGGAAGGAACAATCAGTTTCACATATACAGAATGGGGAAAGGACTGCCTAGGAACGACTACAGCAGAAAGGGATCTAGGGATTATAGTGGACCACAAGCTAAATATGAGTCAACAGTGTGATGCTGTTGCAAAAAAAGCAAACATGATTCTGGGATGCATTAGCAGGTGTGTTGTGAACAAGACACGAGAAGTCATTCTACCGCTCTACTCTGCACTGGTTAGGCCTCAGCTGGAGTATTGTGTCCAGTTCTGGGCACTGCAATTCAAAAAAGATGTGGAGAAACTAGAGAGGGTCCAGAAAAGAGCAACAAGAATGATTAAAGGTCTAGAGAATGTGACCTATGAAGAAAGGCTGAAAGAATTGGGCTTGTTCAGTTTGGAAAAGAGAAGATTGAGGGGGGACATGATAGCGGTTTTCAGGTATCTAAAAGGGAGTCGTAAGGAGGAAGGAGAAAACTTGTTCTTCTTGGCCTTTGAGGATAGAACAACAGGCAATGGGTTTAAACTGCAGCAAGGGAGGTTTAGGTTGGACATTAGGAAAAAGTTCCTAACTGTCAGGGTGGTCAAACAGTGGAATAAATTGCCAAGGGAGGTTGTGGAATCTCCATCTCTGGAGATATTTAAGAACAGGTTAGATAGATGTCTATCAGGGTGGTTTAGATAGTACTTGGTCCTGCCATTGGGGCAGGGGGCTGGACTCGATGGCCTCTTGAGATCCCTTCCAGTCCTAGTGTTCTATGATTGTATGATTTGTAATCAGTTTATTTACTATAGTAATTGTTAAATAGTTGTTCACTACCCAAAAATAAATAACTTTCATTGTTACACTGGTTGCTTCTCTCTCTTTTTCTTCTTCTCTGGCTCACTCTCCTCAGGGGTAACAACAAGAAGTCCTGTGGCACCTTATAAACTAACAGGTATTTTGGAGCATAAGCTTTCATGGGCAAAGACCCACTTCATCAGATACATGAGTCGGGGGGTGGTTTCAGAGGGGTATTTAAAGAGTGGGATCCCAGTAAGAGGGAGGGCCAGAGCTGACAAGGTCTATTCAGTCAGGGTGGAAATGGCCCAGTATCAACAGCACTTATCAAAAGAGGAAAAACCAAGTCAGATCAGATGGGGGATGTGAGCCTTTGTCAGAGTGTAATGGGGAGATATTAGCACCCAGAGCAGAGAAACTGCCTTTGTAAACTGTGAGCCACTCCCAGTCTCTGTTTAATCCATGGTTAATGGAGTCAAATTTGTAAATAAATTGCAGCTCAGAGATTTCTCTCTCCATTTGATTTTTTAAATTGTTTTTGTTTCAGGACTGTCACCCTTAAATCTGCCACTGAGTGTCCAGAGAGACTGAAGTGTTCCCCCACAGACTTGTGTACATTACCGTTCCTGATGTCTGATTTACGTCCATTTATTCTTCTAGGGAAAGACTGTCCAGTTTGGCCAATGTAAATTGCAGTGGGGCATTGCTGGCACATGATGGCATATATTATATTAGTAGATGTGCACGTGAAGGAGCCCCGGATGGTGTGGTTGATGTTCGGTCCTGTGATGATGTCACTGGTGTAGATATGTGAGCAGAGCTGGCAGCGAGGACTGTTGCAGGGGCTGGTTCCAGGCCTAGAGTCACTGGTTTGTGGTCTGTAGTGGCTGGTGAGGATTTGTTCGAGGTTGGCAGGCTGTCTGTGGGCGAGGACAGGCCGGCTTCCCAAGGTCTGTGAGAGTGGAAGATCATTGCTCGGGATGAGTTGCAGATCACTGATGATGCACTAGAGAGGCCTAAGGTGGGGGCTGTATGTGATGGCCAGTGGTGTTCTCTTGTTTTCCTTGCGAGGCCTGTCTTGTAGCAGGTGGCTTCTGGGTACCCATCTGGCTCTATCAGTCTGTTTCCTCACTTCCTTAGGAGGGTATTGTAGTTTGAGGAAAGCTTGGTAGAGGTCTTGTAGATGTTTGTCTCTGTGTGATGGATCAGAGCAAATACAGTTGTGCTTGGCTGTAAACAATGGATCGTGTAGTGTGCTCTGGATGGAAGCTGGAGTCGTGTAGATAAGCACAGAGGTCCGTGGGTTTTGGTGTTGGATGGTGGCATGCGGTATGTATGTCACATGTCTGTTAGTCTATAAAGTGCCACAAGACTTTCTTGTTGTTCTCGAAGCTACAGACTAACACAGCTACCGCTCTGGTACTTCTCCTCAGCGGTGGTGTTTGGGCTTCCCCAGTCTCTCTGCAACAGCACTTCTTACACCCAAGCTAAAAGATCCCTGTGGTGCCCAGAATTCCTGTGGGGTTCGCCCATTGAGTGGGTCACCAGTAGAATGATTGTGCTGTGAAAGTGAGGTTTGGGGAGGGGGTGCTGAACCGGAGTGGTGGCATATGAGGGTGGCACCTGAGAGTGCTGTTTAACCCAGCCACTGAGTTCAAGAGCATGGGAGTGGCACTGCTGTGCAACCCAGCCCACTCAGGGGTGTGTGTGTGTGTGTGTGTGGTCAGGGAGAATAGCTCCATAGGGGAAATTGGCAGAAGGGAGAAGAAATGCTCCATAGGAACGCTGGCGTCACAATCAGCAGACTAACAGAATTACTCACAGACTAACTCGACTACCTCTGACACTTGTCACTCCCCCCCGTGTAACCCCAAATAAATGGGCGGACCCCAGAGTAACGGGCAAATCGGGAAACAGCTGGAATCTATTCCCCTCTCTGACCAGCTGACCCCTGCCCAGCAGATGGAGCTCAGGGACGTGCTGTGTTCACACCAATGGCTGTTCTCCAACCAGCCCGGACTCACTGACTTGGCTGTCCACCGAATAGAGACAGGCACCCACACCCCTATAAAGTGTGCACCGTTCAGAGCCACAGGGAAAACAGCCCAGGACCTAGAATGGGAGATTCAGGACATGCTGGCCCTGGTGGTGATCCAGCCATCCTCCAGCCCCTGGGCCCCTCCTGTGGTCCTGGGCCCCAAAAAGGACGGGTCTATCCAGTTTTGTGTGGACTATCGCAAACTCACGGCCGTCAGCATGTCTGATGCCTACCCCATGCCCAGGCCTGATGACTTCCTGGACCAGCTCGAGGGAGCCTGCTACTTCCCCACCATAGACCTCACCAAGGGGTACTGGCAGATTCCGTTGGACCAAGATGCTCAGCTCAGCTTTCATCATCCCTGTGGGGCTGTACAAGTTCCTGGTCCTGCCTTTCGGCCTCAAGGGGGCACCTGCCACCTTCCAGAGCCTGGTGGACCAGCTGCTGAGAGGGATGGAGAGCTTTGCCCTGGCTCACATGGACGACATTTGTTTCTTCAGCCAGACGTGGGAGGACCATGTGTCCCAGGTCAGACAGGTGTTGGACCGACCTCAGCAGGCTGGGCTGACTATCAAGGCAGGGAAGTGCAAGGTGGGGATGGCTGAGGTGACCTACCTGGGCCATAAGGTGCACAGCGGCTGCTTAAAGCCAGAGCCAGCTAAAGTGGAGGCTGTCAGAGACTGGCTGATGCCCCAGACTAAGAAGCAGGTCCAGGCCTTCCTAGGGATGGAGGGGTACTACCAGAGGTTTGGGCACCTCCTTAGCTCCATCGCAGCCCCCCTCAATGAAGCTATGTAAGAAGGGAAAATCCAACAAGGTGGTCTGGACCAAGCAGTGCCAGGATACTCTCTGTGCACTGAAGGAGGCCCTGGGCAGGGCTCCAGTGCTGGCAAACCCAGACTTTGATAAGTCCTTCATGGTGTTCAGTGACACCTCAGACACCGGGCTGGGTGCTGTGCTAATGCAGGTGAACAATGTTTTGTACCTGAGCAAGAAGCTGCTGCTCAGGAGCAGAACTCCGTGGCCACAGAGTAGGAATGTCTGGCCCTGGTGTGGGCTCTGGGGAAGTTGCTGCTGTACCTGTTTGGATGCCGTTTCACCATGTACACCAATCACTCACCCCTGACCTGGCTGCATCACATGAAAGGGGCCAAGGCCGAGCTTCTGTGGTGGGGTTGCTCCTGCAGGACTATGACATGGAGGTGGTCCATGTCAAGGGGAACAACATCATAGCTGATAGCCTGTCATGGAGGGAGAGCTTCGAACTTCCCCAGGTCACTGGCTAAGTGACCCCGCTCAGTTTGGTCTGGAAGCAGGGAGAGATGTGACAAAATGGGGTGTGTGAGAGACAAACTGTTCTCAGGATGCTGAGTAGCTCACTTAGGGCATGGAAGGCCAAGCTAGGCCTGGCTATTTGTAACCTGGGCAGCCAGGTGACACCAGGTGACAAAGGGGACGGGAGGAGCCTGGCTGGCTTTGAATTAGAAGCCCAGGCAGTTAGGGGGAGTTAGTCTAGAGGTGGGAGAGGAGCAAAGGAGGCCGGGTGCCTCGGCTTGGGGTTCCTTCTCAGGGCCGCCTTCCTCTGGTACGGATCAGACTGTCCACTTCTGGTTGCTGGAGTGAGAACTCTGTACCACACTGCATCCCTGTCGCCCAATAACCCTTCTGGTCCACCTGCTGAGTGAGAGTCACTCCTGGCAGCGGAGGGGGTCCAGAGCTCGGGGACCCCTGAACCCCAATACATCCCCCCACCTGCCCAGCTACCATCCAGCCTATCAACCTCCTCCAGCCCCACCTGCCTTAGCCCAGCCCATCGCCATGGCTTCTGACCACCCAGCTCCTGCAGCCCACGCTGGGGCTGACTTCCTGTGCCCCAGCACCCTGGTTCAGGGCCGCACATGCTGCCAGGTGCAGGCAGAGGGGCTGCAGCCCAGTTCCCTGGGGGTTGGGAGCCTCATGGTCCATTTCTTCTGGCCATGATGGTCGGCAAGACAGAGACACCCCCAACCTGCCCACTCACTGGTTCCCCTGTCCTGAGCGACGGCGCTGAGCCCCAGCCCAGCCCCCCAGTCTTCCTGCCAACCCCATCAGGTGTAGCTGTGTGATGGGAAGTCGGGGGCCAGCCCTGTGCTGGAGGGGGTGGTGGCACCACTGGCCAAAGCCCTGGCCCGTATCACTGCTGCGATGCCCAAAAGCTGCTCTGAGCGGGTCTCAGCCCTCCTCCACCCAGGTCCAGCCTGGTGTCCTTGGGCCTCGCAGCGGGGCTCAGCCCCAGGGATCACCTGGCCCAGGCTGCAGGGGCCCCTCTCGGGCAAGCGATGGGGGCTGGGGAAAGGGCTCTGGAGCCCCCAGCAGCTCCAACCTTTCTCTCTTGGGCAGGGTCAATTCCAGCAGCCCCTGCAGACAGGGACCCCCACCTGCAGGGCCACCTGCTGTCCCTCAGCGTCCTTCCCAGCCCAGCCATGGCCCCCCAGGGCTGTTCCTTCCCTGAAGCGCTTGGGGACTGCAAGCATCTCTGCGGGCTGGTTCCCGAGGCTTGTTGGGAGAACGCGGGGCAGCTCAGCCTCACCCCAGACCTCCCCATCTTCACCTGCCAGCTTGTCAGAGCCCCAGCCTGCAGGTGCTGGGCAGGTTCACACTAACCAACAGCAGAGCTCCAGCCTCTTTAGCCAGGGCCGCTCCACCCCGGCTGGCTGGCCTCTCACCCGCGGCTGGAACCCACTCGCCCCGGTGCACCTCTGCTGCACCTGGCTGTCCTCAACACTGGGGCGGTGCCACACCCAGCACAGCGGCTCTGGGACAATCCCCAGCGCTGGGCTGGGTGCTCTTATTGGGGTGTAACACGGCTGGGATGGCTTCCCAGGGCCGCCTCCAGAGCTGTGTTGCACCCAAGCCAACAGCAGGGGTTTCTATTGGTGGTGCACAGCCACACACACCCATGGATGCAAGAACTTCGTAGGAGCCCTGCTCCAGAGGCAGGATGCTGGCTGCCCTTCCCCACCCAGCAGCCTTCGGCTCAGGGCCCCTGGCAGGAGGAGTGGGGGAGAGCCCCACAGCACCTCTCCTACCCATTGCACTGTGCAGCTCCGGGCACTGGACAGACAGGTGGGAGTGTCCCCAGCGCCCCCCAGGGGCCTCTCCCGACCATCACATTCTGCAGCATCAGGAGCAGGGCCCACGGCGGCCTCTCCCACCCATGGCATTGTGCATCACCAGTGCCCCGGCCTATGGGTTAGAGTGCCCCACAGCGCCCCCAAGAGGCTTCTCCAGCCAGTTGCACTCTGCAGCACCGGGTGCTGTGCCCAGGGCTGGGAGTGCCCCACAGTGTCCCCCAGGGGCGTCTCACCAGCATTCCATTGTGCACCACTGGTCGCCCAGCCCTCGGGTTGGAATGCCCCATAGCGCCCCCAGGGGCCTCTCCCACCTATTACACTCTGCAGCACAAGAGGTAGTGCCCCACAGCGTCCCTCCCATCCATTGCACTCAGTGTCACAGGGCGCCGGGCACACAGGTGGAAGAGCCTCATAGCAGCCCCACGGCGTCTCTCCGACCCATTGCACTCTGCAGCACGGGATGCAGGGCCTATGGGTGGGTGTGCCCCACAGTGCCCCCCTGGGCTTCTGCCACCCATTGCAATCTGCAGCACTGGACACAGGACCCCAGGGTGTGAGCGCTCCACAACACCCCCCAGGGCCTCTCCCACCCATGGGAATCTGCACCACCAGGCACTTGGCCAATAGGTGGGAGTGCCCCCCCAGGACCCTCTCCCACCCATTGCAACCTGCAGCACAGGTAGCCGTGCCCCAAGCTCCCCACAGGGCCTCTCTCACCCATCATGCTATATAGCCCTGGTCGCTGGGCCCAAGGGTTAGAGTGCCCCATAGCGATCCCCAGGGGCCTCTCCTGCAAATTGCTGAGCTGGGAGAGAGAGACAGAGGAGGGGGCAAGGCCCCAGCTCCGGGGGCCCCTCAGGGCCTCCTCTCCCCAGCATGGATGGGACTGGCTGTCTCTGCCGGCTGTACTGACTCCTCTGTACGACACTCTGTGCTGTCAGCTAATAAACCTGCTGTTCTCCTGCTGAGTGAGAGTCACTCCTGCCTGCGGACAGGTGAAGAGCTTGGGGACCCCTCAACCCCATCACAGGTGTGTGGGGGTGTGGGGGACTATCAGGTGATTGGGGATCAGGATGAAGGTGGGTTTGGGGTGCTGGGGCTATCAGGTCAGTGGAGATAGAGGAGAAGTTGGGTTTGAGGTGTCGGGCTATCAGGTCACTGTGGATGGGGAGAACCTGGGTTTGGTGTGTCGTGGGCTGTTGGGAGAGCAGGGATCCTGGAGAAGCTGGGTTTGGGGTATCGGGTGAGTGGGATGGGGAGAAGTTGGGTTTGGGGTGTCGGGGGTATCGGGTGAGCGGGGATGGGGAGAAGTTGGGTTTGGGGTGTCGGGGTATCGGGTGAGCAGGGATGGGGAGAAGTTGGGTTTGGGGTGTCGGGGGTATCGGGTTTGGGGGGATGGGGAGAAGTTGGGTTTGGGGTGTCGGGGGTACTGGGTGAGGGGGGATGGGGAGAAGTTGGGTTTGGGTGTCGGGGGTGTCGGGTGAGGGAGGATGGGGAGAAGTTGGGTTTGGGGTGTCGGGGGTATCGGGTGAGTGGGGATGGGGAGAAGTTGGGTTTGGGGTGTCAGGGGTATTGGGTGAGTGGGATGGGGAGAAGCTGGGTTTGGGGTGTTGGGGGTATCGGATGAGGGGGGATGGGGAGAGGCTGGGTTTGGGGTGTCGGGGGTATCGGATGAGGGGGGATGGGGAGAAGTTGGGTTTGGGGTGTCGGGGGTATCGGGTGAGCGGGGATGGGGAGAAGTTGGGTTTGGGGTGTCGGGGGTATCGGGTGAGTGGGGATGGGGAGAAGTTGGGTTTGGGTGTCGGGGGTATCGGGTGAGGGGGGATGGGGAGAAGTTGGGTTTGGGGTATCGGGTGAGTGGGATGGGGAGAAGCTGGGTTTGGGTGTCGGGGGTATCGGGTGAGGGGGGATGGGGAGAAGTTGGGTTTGGGGTGTCGGGGGTATCGGGTGAGTGGGGATGGGGAGAAGTTGGGTTTGGGTGTCGGGGGTATCGGGTGAGCGGGGATGGGGAGAAGTTGGTTTTGGGGTATCGGGTGAGTGGGATGGGGAGAAGCTGGGTTTGGGGTGTTGGGGGTATCGGGTGAGGGGTGATGGGGAGAAGTTGGGTTTGGGGTGTTGGGGGTATCGGGTGAGGGGGGATGGGGAGAAGTTGGGTTTGGGGTGTCGGGGGTATCGGGTGGGGGGGGATGGGGAGAAGTTGGGTTTGGGGTGTCGGGGGTATCGGGTGAGGGGGGATGGGGAGAAGTTGGGTTTGGGGTGTCGGGGGTATCGGGTGAGCGGGGATGGGGAGAAGTTGGGTTTGGGGTGTCGGGGGTATCGGGTGAGTGGGATGGGGAGAAGTTGGGTTTGGGTGTCGGGGGTATTGGGTGAGGGGGGATGGGGAGAAGTTGGGTTTGGGTGTCGGGGGTATCGGGTGAGTGGGGATGGGGAGAAGTTGGGTTTGGGTGCCGGGGGTATTGGGTGAGTGGGAATGGGGAGAAGTTGGGTTTGGGTGTCGGGGGTATCGGGTGAGCGGGGATGGGGAGAAGTTGGGTTTGGGGTATCGGGTGAGTGGGATGGGGAGAAGCTGGGTTTGGGGTGTCGGGGGTATCGGGTGAGGGGGGATGGGGAGAAGTTGGGTTTGGGGTGTCGGGGGTATTGGGTGAGTGGGATGGGGAGAAGTTGGGTTTGGGTGTCGGGGGTATTGGGTGAGGGGGGATGGGGAGAAGTTGGGTTTGGGTGTCGGGGGTGTCGGGTGAGGGAGGATGGGGAGAAGTTGGGTTTGGGGTGTTGGGGGTATCGGGTGAGTGGGGATGGGGAGAAGTTGGGTTTGGGTGCCGGGGGTATTGGGTGAGTGGGAATGGGGAGAAGTTGGGTTTGGGTGTCGGGGGTATCGGGTGAGCGGGGATGGGGAGAAGTTGGGTTTGGGGTATCGGGTGAGTGGGATGGGGAGAAGCTGGGTTTGGGTGCCGGGGGTATTGGGTGAGTGGGAATGGGGAGAAGTTGGGTTTGGGGTATCGGGTGAGTGGGATGGGGAGAAGTTGGGTTTGGGGTGTCGGGGGTACTGGGTGAGGGGGGATGGGGAGAAGTTGGGTTTGGGGTGTTGGGGGTATTGGGTGAGTGGGGATGGGGAGAAGTTGGGTTTGGGGTGTTGGGGGTATTGGGTGAGTGGGGATGGGGAGAAGTTGGGTTTGGGGTGTCGGGGGTACTGGGTGAGGGGGGATGGGGAGAAGTTGGGTTTGGGGTGTCGGGGGTATTGGGTGAGTGGGGATGGGGAGAAGTTGGGTTTGGGGTGTCGGGGGTACTGGGTGAGGGGGGATGGGGAGAAGTTGGGTTTGGGGTGTCGGGGGTATCGGGTGAGTGGGGATGGGGAGAAGTTGGGTTTGGGGTGTTGGGGGTATTGGGTGAGTGCGATGGGGAGAAGCTGGGTTTGAGGTGGCATGGGGACCTGCAGCAGTAGTAGGGCTGTTAGCCTCTGAGGGCCGCCAGCAGGGGCTGACGTGCAGCTTTTCGTACACACTCATCCCTCACTATCCGATCTCAACTTTCTGCTCGTAGGTGAAAACTCGTGCGAGGGACACTATGCTCCTGTGAAAATACATGTAAGCCTCTGGCTGGTTCCGAGTGCTGGGAGGGGCAGCGGACGGTGCTGCCTTTGAAAGGTGAGTGACCCCGGGGCTGGGGAGGGTGAAAGGCTGGCGGCAGTTTGGGGCCGTCAGCAGGAGGGAGGGTTAAAATCTCGTGGGGGGGAGGTTTAGGTTGCCATGGTTTGGGGCTGGCGGGGGGCGGTTAAACTGTGGGACCACGCGGGTCAGCCAGCCGGGCGGGGGGCTGGGGGCTGTGGCTGCGAGGCTGAGCGGGGGTACAGGTGGCAGGGATTTCAGGCTGTGGGGCCAGTAAGGGGGTCCGGCTGCCGCGGTTTAGGGCTGGGGGGGTCAAGTGGAGCTGGGGGGGGTCCAGCCATGGGGCTGGCAGGGACGTCAGGCTGCCGTGGCCTGGGGCTGTGGAGGGGTCAGACTGGGGGCTGGAGCCACGGGGGCGGTACGGCTCGTCTTAGCAGGGGGAATTCACTTGTGCAGTGAGCAAAGAGAGGTAGATGCCTCCCTCCTGTAAGCGAGTAGGCGTGAGTAAAGCGCTCGTTTAAGGAGGGTTGAGGGTATCATAGAATTATAGAACACTAGGACCGGAAGAGTCCAGTTCCCTGCCCCGACAGCAGGACCGACCACTATCTACACCATCCCTGATAGACATCTATCTAATCTGTTCTTAAATATCCCCAGTGAGGGAGATTCCACAACCTCCCTTGGCAACTTATTCCAGTACTTGACCACCCTGACAGTTAGGAACTTTTTCCTAATGTCCAACCTAAACTTCCCTTGCTGCAGCTTAAGTCCATTGCCTCTTGTTCTCTCCTCAGAGGCCAAGAAGAACAAGTTTTCTCCCTCCTCTTTATGACACCCTTTAAGATATCTGACAACCACTATCATGTCCCCCCTCAATCTTCTTTTTTCCAAGCTAAACAAGCCCAATTCTTTCAGCCTTTCTTCATAAGTCATGTTCTCCAGACCTTTTATCATTCTAGTTGCTCTTCTCTGGACCTTCTCTAATTTCTCCACATCTTTCTTGAATTGGGGTGCCCAGAACTGGACACAATATTCCAGCTGAGGCCTAACCAGCGCAGAGTAGAGCGGTAGAATGATTTCTCGTGTCTTGTTCACAACACACCTGCTAATGCATCCCAGAATCATGTTTGCTTTTTTTGCAACAACATCACACTGTTGACTCATATTTAACTTGTGATCTACTAGAACCCCTAGATCCCTTTCTGCTGTACTACTTCCTAGACAGTCTTTTCCCATTCTGTATGTGTGAAACTGATTATTACTTCCTAAATGCAGCACCTTACATTTATCTTTATTAAACTTCATCCTGTTTACTTCAGACCATTTCTCTAATTTATCTAGATCATTCTGAATTATGACCCTATCCTCCAAGGTAGTTGGAACCCCTCCCCAGCTTGGTATCATCTGCAAACATAATAAGCATACTTTCTATGCCAATATCCAAATCATTAATGAAGATATTGAACAGAACTGGTCCCAAAACAGACCCCTGCAGAACCCCACTTGTTATGCTTTTCCAGCTGGATTGAGCACCATTAACAACTACTCTCTGGGTGCGATTAGCCAGCCAGTTATGCACTCACCTTATTGCAGCGCGATTTAAGTTGGACTTGCCTAGTTTGTCGATAAGAATATTATGCGAGACTGTATCAAATGCTTTACTAAAGTCTAGGTATTCCACATCCACTGCTTCTTCCTTATCTACGAGTCTCGTTATCGTGTCAAAAAAAGCTGTCAGGTTGGTTTGACAAGATTTGTTTTTTACAAAACCATGCTGGCTGTTCCCTATCACTTCACTACCTTCCAAGTGCTTGCAGATTACTTCCTTAACTACCTGCTCCATTACCTTTCCTGGCACAGAAGTTAAGCTGACTGGCCTGTAATTTCCTGGGTTGTTCTTGTTCCCCTTTTTGTAGATGGGCACTATATTTGCCCTCTTCCAGTCTTCTGGAATCTCTCCTGTCTCCCATGACTTTCCAAAAATGAGAGCTAATGTGGAGGGCCTGCAAGGCTGTATGTGGAGGGCCTGCAAGGCTCCTTGCCGGGGTTTGTGTTGCCTGGCCGGAGCTGGGCTTTTCTGTTGCTGTCCCCGGGAGCACCTCTTCCCCGCCCCGAGTTTGCCACTGAACCCTCTGCTGAATGCCAGGTTGGCGGGGGAGAAGGGGACCTGCTCTGTGCCCTGGATGTGAGGCTGAGCTGGCGTTGTGCCCCCAGCTGAGACAGGACAGCATGACGCAGGGAGTCCTCACGCACGCTCCCCCCAGCTCCCACTGAGGTCCTGGTGTGATTCCACGCACCGTGGGTCCCTGGCTCCCCCGCCCCGAAGCGCTCTGAGGCCATGTCTCTGAGCCAGGATGGGCCCGCTGCGGTGGGGAAACTCCTGGCTTCTGCGCGGTCCCAGTGGACCTGGAGTCTGGCAGGATACGTGATCCTGGCTCCAGCTCCCATCCCCCAGAGGCCAGCCTGCCCTGGAGGGTGGACAGATGGCAAAGTCCTGGTGATCCCGAAGCAGCTTGGCCTAGGATCCTTGGGGAGCACCCCCGGTCTTGCTGTGGTTACTCAGGCCAGGAGTGACGGTGTCCTCTCCCACCCCCAGGGGAATGACCCTGTCCCGTAGCGCCGGAGCACGTGTGGGCACTGCCAGCACAGGGTCTGACCTGGCGCTGGGGTGGAAGTGTGAGGGGCACACAGTGAACTTGCCTTGTGCCCTGGTGGGGCCGGTCGTGGTGTCTCCAGGCCCACAGGGAGCAGGTCTGGTTCCTTTAACGTTTTCTATTTCTCCCCAGGCTCTGTCTAGATTGCGAGAGGGGAAAACATAACAGCATCTCCCCAGTGCCACGACACCCAGCCAGCCGGGGGGTCGCTCCGTTACAGCGCATGGCTGTGACGCTCCTGCCGCCCCGGGGAGCAGCTGGGGAGCACTGTGACATTTCCATGTTCTCAGCGGGCATCCGCGCTGCAAGGTGAGGCCAAGCTCTGACTTCTACGCAGAGGCCACAGTCCGACACTCCGGAGCCGGGTCGTGGGGTGGTGCCGGAGCCCCAGCGGTCCCTCTCCTGCAGCAGCGTGCACACAGCTGAGTCAGAAAGTCTGAGTCATGGTCTCCCTAACTGGGGGGCATGAAGACATTCCAGGGAGGGCGCGAGGCAACCCAGACCGCCCCCAGGTATTCCCCTGACCCGAAGAAAAAGCCGGCTCTTGCTTCCGGCCATTTCATGTGGGCAACCTGGAGCAGGCGCTGTAAGAACCAGGCAGCTGGTGATGGCCCACGTGGAGCTGGCTGCCTCCTGCAAAGGTGAGTGAGTGTGCCACGGGGTTAGATGAGGGGCTGGCGGTGCCTGGCTTTGGGGGAGGGTTGGGGAGGGGCTCAGGCAGGTAGGTCACAGGCGGCTGGGGTGGCTGGCCCAAGGTAAAGAAGAGATGTGGGGGCGTGAGGGTTTCTCAAAAATCAAAAGGGAGGCATGATGCCCAAGTGCTTGGGAACCACTGGTCTAGATGGATGCTTGAGCCAGGGCTGGGGCACATTGAGACCACAAGCCTGGGTGCCACAGACCTGGCCGTGCCATGTGGACATCCCCCAAGTGACCAGCAGAGTTAACACCTCGCTGAGATAAATGGGACCAGTTCCCATCTCTTGGAGAGAACGTCCTGGGCTCCCTGCAGACATTCTGAGGCCACACTCACGTTTTCAAGGGTCCCTGAGGTGTCTACATCCCAAATTAGGTGCGACTGAGTGCTGAGAACTGAGCTAACCACACTGCAAGGCCCACTAGAGAGTGAGTCCAGACATTGTCCTGCAGCCGGAGCCAGACCCAGCCCAGCTGGCAGGGGGTTCCTCTGTACATAACCACCAACCTGCTGGGAGCCCCCAGGCTGTAGGTGAGCCTTGGTGGTGGCCTATTTCCTACCCACCCTGGTACGGGAGCCTGCCCCAGGCCCTGCTGGAGAAGATAAGTAGTAAAGCCTGCTGCAGTTCAATGGGGATGGACCCCAGGGAAATCCCCTGGGCTGGGTCACCCTCCTGAGAGCAGATGAGTGTGCAGATCCCCAGTATCTTGCAATCTTGGACCTTCACAGGGTCAGAATCATAGAACACTAGAATGGAAGGGACCTCCACAGGTCGAGTCCAGTCCCCTGCCCTCTTGGCAGGTCCAAACATTATCTAGACCATCCCCGCTAGGTGTCTGTCTAACCTGCTCTTAAGTATCTCCAGCGATGGAGATTCCACAACCTCCTCAGGTAACTTATTGCAGTATTTAACCACCCTGACAGTTAGGAAGTTTTTCCTAATGTCTAATCTAAGCCTCCCTTGATGCAGTTTCAGCCCATTGCTCCTTGCCCTATCCTCAGAGGCCAAGGGGAGCAATTTTTCTTCCTCCTCCTTGTAACCCTCTTTGGCTACGTCTACACATGCATGCTACATCGAAATAGCTTATTTCGATGTAGCAACATCGAAATAGCTATTTCGATGAATAACGTCTATACGTCCTCCAGGGCTGGCAACGTCGACGTTCAACGTTGACGTTGGGCAGCACCACATTGAAATAGGCGCTGTGAGGGAACGTCTACACACCAAAGTAGCACACATCGAAATAAGGGTGCCAGGAACAGCTGCAGACAGGGTCACAGGGCGGACTAGCGCTTCCGGGGCAACAGCTAGCCGCTCCCTTAAAGGGCCCCTCCCAGACACACGCAGCCTGCACAGCACGCGGTCTGCAGAGCCATAGGCACGCACACCTCGAGTGACGCAGTCATGGACCCCCAGCAGCAGCAGCAGCCAGAGGTCCACCCAGCCACCCCTGCAGGAGCAGTGCTCACCCTGCTCCATGCCATGCAGGAGGCAGCTGAGCACCTCCTTGCCACAGAGGAGGAGCTGCCCGCAGGGGAGGAAGACGCAACCCCCAACCCTGCAGCACCCCGCCCCCGCCCCGCCTCATATGCTGCCGGCTGTGGAGCTACCCCACGAGCAGCGACTGGTGGGAGTGGCTGGTGCTCGGAGAGTGGGACGACGACCACTGGCTCCAGAACTTTCGCATGAGCCGGCAGACATTTCTGGAGCTCTGCCAGTGGCTCACCCCCGCACTGAGGCACAGGACACCGCCATGCGGCGTGCCCTCAGTGTGGAGAAACGGGTCAGCATCGCTGTCTGGAAGCTGGCCACTCCAGACAGCTACCGATCCGTGGGGCCAGCAGTTTGGCGTCAGCAAGGCCACCGTCGTGGCTGCCCTCATGGAGGTAAGAGGACCCACGGGGGGAGGGGGAGGCAGCCCTGGCAGGGGAGGGGGGCCCTGGCAGGGGAGGGGAGGGGAGGGGAGCCCTGGTAGGGGAGGGGAGGGCAGGGGAGTGGGGCCCTGGCAGGAGAGGGCCAGACACACCCTGCACACCCCTCACTGGTGCTCTCCCATGTGCTTCCCCTGCAGGTCGTGTGTGCCATCAACGCCCTGCTCCTCCACAGTCTCGTGCGGCTTGGGGACCCGGATGCCGCCATCGCGGGCTTTGCCACCCTGGGCTTCCCCAATTGCTTCGGGGCTCTGGATGGGACCCACATCCCCATCCGTGCCCCGGAACACAGTGGAGGACGCTACTTAAACAGGAAGGGCTACCAGTCAGTGGTCCTCCAGGCCTTGGTGGACAGCCAGGGCCGTTTCTTGGACATTTATATGGGCTGGCCTGGCAGCACCCACGACGCCCGGGTATTCCGGAACTCGGGCCTGTGCCGCCAGCTGGAGGCGGGGACCTACATCCCCCAGCGGGAGATCCCTGTGGGGGACACCACCATGCCCCTCTGCGTCATTGCAGACGCGGCATACCCCCTCCAGCCCTGGCTCATGCACCCGTACACGGGCCATCTCTCTGCCAGCCAGGAGCGCTTCAACCTGCACCTGAACCACGCGCGCCAGGTGGTGGAGCGCACATTTGGGCACCTCAAAGGGCGCTGGAGGTGCCTCCTCACCCACCTGGATGTAGGCCCCACCAACATCCCCCAGATTGTGGGCACGTGCTGCACCCTCCACAACCTGGTGGAGAGCAAGGGGGAGGCCTTCTTTCAGGGCTGGGCTGTGGAGGCCGGCAGGGCCGATGTGCAGCCACCCGCTGCCCCCAGTCGCCAGGTGGACCCCAAAGGAACCCGGGTCCGGGAGGCCCTGCGGGCCCAGTTCAACAAGGCGGTGGGGTGAACGCTGGCAGACCCCCCACAGCACCCCCACATCCTCCACAACACTCCCTGCCCCTACGCCCATACCACAGAGCACCCAAGAGCACCCCCCCACTTTTCTTGTAAATAAAAACAGACATTTGTTCGTCAAATCAAATATCTGTAGAACTCTTATTATTATTATCATGACTAACTATTTACAGGCAAAATCAAAATTATATATATGTATTATAAATAAGATAAGATGAAAGGGGAAGACAAGGAAGGGGAGAACTATGTACATGGGGGGGCAGGGATCAGCATAACAACAGGGGTCTAATATAGAAACTATTTACAAAGCAATATTAAACTGAGGGGAATATATACAAAGGGCGGGGGGCACATCCTGGGCCCCACACCCGCTAATGTCCAGCGCTGGGGGTGGACGGCTGCAATCTGCACCTCGGCCTCAGCCCTGGCTGGGGGCCGGGCGGACCGGGAGATAAGGCCGGCGGGTGTCAGCTGGCCTCAGGTCCCCCTTGGCGGAAGGGTCCTCGGTGGTGGGTGGCAGTGCGATGGCGGATGGAGCAGCGGGTGGAGCAGGCAGGGCAGGCGCAGCAGCGGCCGGCGCAGCATCGGGGGGCCAGGTAGTCCGCGATACGGTCGAATGTCCGCATAAAGGCCCCCCATGCCTCCTGGCGCCAGGCCAGCGTCCGCTCCTGCAGCTGGAGGCGGCGTTCCTCCACCTGCAGCCGCTGCTCGGCGACCGGCCAGTAGCTGGGGGTCCGTCGCCGTCGGCTGGTGGTGCTGGGTCCGCCGTCGTCCCCGCCGTGGGGCTAGTCGGTCATCCGCCGAGGGGCTGGCCTAGAGTGATGGCCCCGGTGGGCTGTCCGGGACCACTGACACCTCGCTGGCACTCTCCGGTCCTTCTGATGGTGCAGCTGCAGAACGCAGGGGGGAAGAAGAGTGGAGACAGCCGTTAGTGTGGGTCCCGAGCCGTGGCCCTTGTCCCCCCACCCCTCTGCTGCTGGTTCCCCATCCCCGTCCCCGGCAGATGCTGCTGCTGCTGATGGGTGTCCCACCCCCTCCCCCCGGGGGACCCTAGGTTCCGCTCCCCCCATCCCCAGGGATGGGGCATGGCACTGTCGTGCTGGGGGGCAGGGGCTGATGCACTCTTCTGAGGGACATGCCACTGCTGTCCTTGGGGCCATGGTCATCTGGGCATGTGGAGGGCCCTGGTCATACCTGTTACCCCTGCCCCTCAACCCCAGGGGTGTGCACCGGGGGGGGTACATACCTGATGGTCCACTCCCACGGTTGGGGGACACGAGGTGGGCGGACGCCCTGCTGGAGCTCCGGGACGGGATGTGGATCTGGAGCCCTGTGTCGCTGGAGGAGGACTCCCCCTCCTCCTCCTCCTCCTCCGGTGCCCCGGGGGTGGGCTCCAGGGGGGGCCCCCGGGGTGCGGGGCTTACCGCCGGGGCAGACTCTGGCTCCGGGGCCTGCTGGGGCTCCTCAGCCGAGGTATCAAGCATGGCCGGAGGGGAGGAGGTGTGCCGGGGGCCCAGGATGGCCCTGAGCTCCCTGTAAAAGGGGCAAGTGACAGGGGCGGCCCCAGATCGGCTGGCCGCATCCCAGGCCTGGGTGTAACCCTGCCGCAGCTCCTTCACTTTACTGCGGACATGATCCGGAGTGCGGGCAGGGTGACCCCGGGCAGCCAGGCCCTCAGCCAGCCGAGCGAACGCATCCGCGTTCCGCCTCTTGCTCCCCATTACCTGGAGCACCTCCTCCTCGCTCCAGAGCCCCAGCAGGTCCCGAAGCTCGGCCTCCGTCCAGGAGGGGCCCCACTGCCACTTCCAGGCCTGGCTGCCAGCCTGTGAGCCCTGGCTCCCCTTGGGGGTGGTGCCCTGTGGGCGCTTAGGGGGCTGGGGGGCAGTCATCGCAGTGCTGGGGGGTTTTTCTGGCTGCAGAGGGGCGTGCAGGCTGGCCGCGAGGCAATGCTGCTGCCTGCACGCTCTCTCAGCTTCCTGCACAGGAAGGCAGGGGGTGAGGAGCTTTAAGGGGCTGTTGCACGCGGCGACCATCGAGCTCAGGGGCTGGAGAGAGCGTCTCTCAACCCCTCAGCTGATGGCCGCCAAGGCGGACCCCGCTATTTCGATGTTGCGGGATGCGCAATGACTACACGTTCCCTACTTCGACGTTGAACGTTGAACGTCGAAGTAGGGCGCTATTCCCATCTCCTGATGGGGATAGCGACTTCGACGTCTCGCCGCCTTACATCGATGTTAACTTCGAAATAGCGCCCGCCACGTGTAGCCGTGACGGGCGCTATTTCGAAGTTGGCGCTGCTACTTTGAAGTAGCGTGCACGTGTAGACGCGGCCTTTGAGGAACTTAAAACTGCTCTCATGTTCCCTCTGTCTTCTCTTTTCTAAACTAAACAAGCCCAGGTCTTTCAGTCTTCCCTCAGAGCTCATGTTCTCTAGACCTTTCATCTTTCTTGTTGCTCTTCTCTGGACCTTCTCCAATTTCTCCCCATCTTTCTTGAAATGTGGTGCCCAGAACTGGACACAGTACTCCAACTGAGGCCTAATGAGTGCCTATTGGAGCGGAAGAATGACTTCTCGTGTCTTGCTCTCAACACACCTGTTAATACATCCCAGAATCAAGTTTGCTTTTTCGGCAACAGCATCACACTGTTGACTCATATTTAGCTTGTTGTTCACTATGAACCCTAAGTCCCTTTCCACAGTGCTCCTTCCTAGGCAGTCGCTTCCTATTCTATATGCATGAAGCTGATTGTTTCTTCCTAAGTGGAGCACTTTGCAGTTGTCCTTATTAAACTTCATCCTGTTTATCTCAGCCTGTTTGTCCAGATCATTTTGAATTCTGACCTTCAGAGCAGTTGCAACCCATCCCAACTTGGTAACATCTGCAAACATAATAAGCGTACGCTCTATGCCAGTATCTAAATGGCTGATGAAGATATTGAATAGAACTGGTCCCAAAACAGATCCCTGCAGAACCACACTTGTTATGCCCTTCCAGCGTGACTGCGAACCATTAATAACTACTCTCTGAGTGTGGTTATCCAGCCAGTTATGCACCCACCTCTTAGTGGCCCCATCTAACTTGTATTTGTTTAGTTTATTAATAAGAAGATCTTGTGAGACCATGTCAAATACCTTACTAAAGTCTAGGTATGCCACATCCACCGCCTCTCCCTTATCCACAAGACATGTTATCCTGTCAGCAAAAGCTATCAGATTGGTCTGACATGATTTGTTCTTTACAAATCCAGCTGACGGTCACCTATCACCTTATTTTCAACCAGACGTTTGCAGATGAATTCCTTAATTATTTGCTCCGTTATTTTTCCCAGCACAGAAGTTAAACTGACTGGTCTGTAGTTTCCTGGGTTGTTCTTTTTCCCCTTTTTATGGATGAGTGAAATGTTTGGCCTTTTCCAGTCTTCTGGAATCTCTCCCGGCTTCCAGGACTTTCCAAAGATGATAGCTAAAGGCTCAGAAACCTCGTCTATCAGCTCCGCAAGTATTCTAAGATGCCTTTCATCAGGCCCTGGTGACTTGAAGAGATCTGATTTTTTTTTTAAACCAGAGGCAGCAAAGTGTACAGCACCAGTAGAGGTGGTGCACAGAGTTCAGGGCAAATAAGCTAGAGATTGATGCAAAATTATGCAAGAAAGGATCTCTGGGGTGGGGCCGACCCTACCCAGGTTGGCAAGCACCCCAGAGCCATCCGGACTCCATCTCCCTCCCCCAGAGGTCCAAGCAGCCATCCTGTCAGGTCAGGCGACAAGCCAGAGAACGTGCAGGACCTGCTGCTGCTGGCCGTGACCCCGCTCCCACTGGGCATCGAGGCGGGTGGGAGCGACACCACAGCCCTCATCAAATGCACCACCACCATCCCCACCCATCAGACCCAGACCCTCACCGTCTGCTTGGCCAACCAGTCCGGCGTGCTCGTCCCGGTGGGGCGCAGGGAGCTGGGGGGGCGGAGATCTGGGAGGGGGTTAGAACCCAGACAGGGCAGGGCCAAGTATGGAGGGGGCCACAGCTGGGGGATGCAGGCCAGGAGTGGGGACTCCACAGGGGAGGTTCAACGAGAGCTCACCGAGGTGTGTGGTGGGGCATTGTCGGGAGTGAGCTACAAGCAGTTTGGTGGGCTGTGTGGGGAGGGGAGCAGAGGGCTGGGGCCTGACCCACGGAGGTGCTCATCCAGGTGTGTGGGGCGGGTAAAGCAAGTGGGGGTGCAGTAGGGCAGCTGTGTGCGCTAGGGGAGCCACAGGGCTGTGGGGAAAGGTGCAGATAGGGGACACACAGATAAGAGGGTGCCCAGGTGCATTCAGGGACTGGAGGGGGAGGCAGAGCATGGGACGGTGCAGCAAGGGGGGGTTGCCACGCTGTGGGGAATCACCAGGAGGTGACTGGGCTAGGGATGCAAAGAGGAAGGGGTGCCCAGAGATGCAGCCCTGGAAATCACCAGGCAGGAAGCCCTAGTGAAGTACGGATCTGTCTATAACTCGAAATGTGTCAGTGAGTGTCCTTAGTGATACCCCAGAAACATAATGGCCCAGTGCTGAAATCAGCGCTCTGCCAATGCTTTCTGGGGGGGTTTTTCTGTGAGATGAACGTGTGGTTGCGCCTACAAAGTCATGTGGCCAGGCCACCTCATGCTGCAGTGTTTGCACTTAACTCGAGCCCGGGGCAGGGGCAGGCACCAAGCAGGGGTTAGGAAGGAGCCAGTCATACCAGCCTGGGGATGAGCAGGAGGTCCGTTGCCCCTGGGGGAGGTTTGATCACAGAGAGCCCACTGGGGCTGTCACTGGGTGTGCTGATCTCACCACCTTTGACACTGACTTCAGTGGGCTCCTCAATATCTCAGCCGTGGACACAAGCAGCGGTCAGGAGAACAAAATCACCAATGACAAGGGTAAGGACCCTGGTGTCTGGCCTCCAACCCTGCTCTTACCACAAGACCCCAGAGCCAGGGAGAGAACCCAGGAGTCCTGGCTCCCAGTTCTCCTGCTGTAACCATTAGACCCCCGCCCTGAACCAGTGGGTGAACCCAGGTGTCCAGGGACCCTGTGCTGAGCCCGTCTCTGCCCTGCCAGGCTGGCTGAGCAAGGAGGAGATCAGGCACCTGGTGAGGGAATCAGACAGGACAAGGCGGTGGACAAGGGGCGGGAGGAGAAGACTGCGGCCGAGAACTCACTGAGAAGCTGACGGACGAAGCGTCGCCTGAGGACAAGCAGAAGATCCTGGACAAGTGCACTGAGGTCATCACCTGGCTAGGTCGGAAGCAGGTGAGATGGTGGCAGGGCCTCCGGGCTGGATCGGAGCTCGAGGGGTGGGGTGGGGTGGGGTCGGGTACCAGGCAAGGCTGGAGGTACATGGTGAGGGAGGGTGGGAGCAGAGCTGGGGAGAGAACCTGGGAGAGTCCCGGCACCCAGCATCTCCTTCTCTAATCACGAGGCCCCCCTGCCCTGCCAGAGCTGGGGTAGAACTCAGGCTCCCCCGCATGGCGCCTCCCTGATTGACTCATTCATAGAACTAGGGATGTAAAACCCCATTGATTAGTTAACCATTTCAACATTGCGCTCAAGTGGTTAACTGATTAAAGAGGGGGGCAGCCCCTTTTTTACATTTTCACAAATATATTTCAGCAAAATTGTTACAGATGAGCAAATAATATAAATATCAAATTTTATGAATTATTAATAAAAACAATAAAGTTCAAATTGAATATTAAATTTAAAAATTGTCATACAATATACCTAAAAACCTGTAAAAATATTTACATCTTTACATCATATTTACATCTTTGTGAGAGTTGGCCTGGAGGGTCCCCACCGAGTCGAGTCAAGTCCAGCTCAGCTCCCCTCCCCACCCTGCTCCTCATCGGGCGGGTGACAGCTGATACTCTGCAAGGCGATTATTGAAATGCTGCCCAGGATGACGCCAGCGCCTGTAATATCAAACGGCGTGACGGCCTCCTGCAGCACGTAATACTGCACAACCAGGGTCACCACCACCTCGACGTGCAGGACAGCGCAGACCAGGGCCGGGTGCGCCAGGGTGGCAGCGTGGCTGGCGCACAAGAAGGAGATGACAGCCAAGAGGCTGACAGCCACGGTGCAGGTCCAGGTGAGCGGATCGGCCGGCAGCACAGGCTCCTGGAGGAGGAACACGGCCGGGAAGCACAGCAGGGTCCCCAGCGCCCCGAAGGCGAAGGCGGCCGTGGGCAGCTTGCACTGGATGTCCATGGCCCGGAAGATCACTAGGCTGAGTGCCAAGGCCACACCGCCCAGGCAGGATATGATGTAGCCGAAGGCGTCGGCCAATCGGGAGCCGCTGTCTAAGAACATTAAGTCAGGGACCACCATTATGAGCAGCCCCACGGTGCTCCCCAGCAGGCCAAACCAGTCGTAGCGGCTGAGGGGATGGTTGCCCACACACAGCGCCAGCACGGCCGAGCCCACGGTGGACGAGCCCTTGCGCACGGTGGTGGCGTTGCCACTCGGCACGGCCATGAAGGAAGTGTAGGCGCAGGCAATGGAGACCACCCCAGCAACGGCGTGCATCAGCAGGCGGCCGCGGCCCGCAGTCGGCCCGAGCAGTGGGGCCCGGCGGCAGCGGAGGGGCCAAGCAAAGGCCAGGTGGAAGAGGCAGCGCACCAGCAGAATCTCCAGCGAGGGGATGGAGGAGGCCTCGTGGGCCATGCGAGTGAAGGGGCCCACGAAGCCGGCCGGCAGCCCGCCCCCCAGCAGCGCCAGCAGCAGCCCCTTCACGCTGGTCGAGAGGCGGCAGCAGCCCCAGGGCGGCCAGCAGGGCGGGGCGGGGGAGGCAGGGGTGCTGGGGCGGGAGCCGGGCCACAGGGCGGCCGGCAGCCAGGACAGCGGGCGGGAGGGAGGCCGGGCTGAGAGGCTGGGGCGGGAGATGGGCCACAGGGTGGCCAGTGGGCAGGGGGGAGGCTGGGTGGAGGAGCTGAGCTGGGAGGTGGGGAGGAGGTAGGAGGTGGGTGCAGCTGCGGGGGAGCCAGGGAAAGAGGGGGGCAGCAGGGCGGCTGGCAGGGGAGCGTGGCAGCTGTGGCAGACAGTGCAGTGGCAGCTGGTGGGCAGGAGGTGGGCAGCAGTGGTGTGGGGGGGCGTGACGGCCGAGGGCACCACTTGCACGCCAGCCTGCGGGAGACAGGGAGGGCGGGTGAATGGGGCGCAGGCGAGACGTCATGTCCTAATCCACGGTGCCCGGCCAGCCCGTGCGTCCCTCTGTCCATCCCCCTCTGGCGATCTCCTCCAGCCGGCTCCCCCATCCAACAGCCTCTGCTGTCCCCGCAGCCCACCCAGGAGCCGCGAGTCGGGGATCACCGTGACGAGCAGACCACGGGACTCCCAGCGCACCACACCAGCCTACAGCCCAGCCCCCCTCTGACCGCTGACAGCCCCACCTGGTCCCATGCAAAGCCCGGCCTCGGTCTGTCCAGCCACATGCCCCCACCCATCCCCAGCATGGGCCAGCCTCTGTCTGTCCGTCCATCCACCCCCTGCCTCACTCAGCTCCCTGCATGGCCCTGCCTCCATCTGTCCTTCCATCCACCTCCTGCCTGACTCAGCTCCCCACATGGCCCTGCCTCCATCTGTCCTTCCATCCACCCCCTGCCTGACTCAGCTCCCTGCATGGCGCTGCCTCCTTCTCTCCGTCCATCCACCCCCTGCCTGACTCAGCTCCCCGCATGGCCCTGCCTCCATCTGTCCATCCATCCACCTCCTGCCTGAATCAGCTCCCCACATGGCCCTGCCTCCATCTGTCCGTCCATCCACCCCCTGCCTGACTCAGCTCCCCGCATGGCCCTGCCTCCGTCTGTCCGTCCATCCACGTCCTGCCTCACTCAGCTCCCCGCATGGCACTGCCTCCGTCTGTCCGTCCATCCACCCCCTGCCTCACTCAGCTCCCCGCATGGCGCTGCCTCCGTCCATCCACCCCCTGCCTGACTCAGCTCCCCACATGGCCCTGCCTCCGTCTGTCCCTCCATGCACCCACTCCCCGACTCAGCTCACTGCATGGCCCCACCTCCGTCTTTCCGTCCATTTACCCCCTCCTCGACTCAGCTCACTGCATGGCCCTACCTCCATCTGTCCCTCCATCTACCCGCCTCCCCAACTCAGCTCACTGCATGGCCCTGCCTCCGTCTGTCTGTCCATCCACCTGCTCCCCAACTCAGCTCACTGCATGGCCCTGCCTCTGTCTGTCCGTCCATCCTCCTCCTCCCCAGCTCAGCTCTCTGCAGGGTCTTGCCTCCGTCTGTCCATCCATCCACCACCTCAGCAATTCAGCTCACTACATAGACCTGCCTCCCTCTTTCTGTCCACCCAGCCTCGCCCTGACTCAGCTCACTGCATGGCCCTGCCTCCGTCTGTTCCTCCATGCACCCCCTCATCGACTCAGCTCGCTGCATGTGCCTTCCTCCATCTGTCCGTCCATCCACTCCCTCCCCGACTCAGCTCACTGCATGGCCCTGCCTCCATCTGTCCATCCATCCATGCCGTCCCCGACTCAGCTCACTGCATGGCCCTCCCTCCGTCTGTCCTTCCATCCACCCTCTTCTTGACTCAGCTCCCTGCCTGGCCCTGCCTCCGTCTGTCTTTCCATCCACCCTCTTCTTGACTCAGCTCTCTGCCTGGCCCTCCCTCCGTCTGTCCTTCCATCCACCCTCTTCTCGACTCAGCTCCCTGCCTGGCCCTGCCTCCGTCTGTCTTTCCATCCACCCTCTTCTTGACTCAGCTCTCTGCCTGGCCCTCCCTCCGTCTGTCCTTCCATCCACCCTCTTCTCGACTCAGCTCCCTGCCTGGCCCTCCCTCCGTCTGTCCTTCCACCCACCCTCTTCTCGACTCAGCTCCCTGCCTGGCCCTGCCTTCGTCTGTCCTTCCACCCACCCTCTTCTCGACTCAGCTCCCTGCCTGGCCCTCCCTCCGTCTGTCCTTCCATCCACCCTCTTCTCGACTCAGCTCCCTGCCTGGCCCTCCCTCCGTCTGTCCTTCCATCCACCCTCTTCTCGACTCAGCTCCCTGCCTGGCCCTCCCTCCGTCTGTCCTTCCACCCACCCTCTTCTCAACTCAGCTCCCTGCCTGGCCCTCCCTCCGTCTGTCCTTCCACCCACCCTCTTCTCGACTCAGCTCCCTGCCTGGCCCTCCCTCCGTCTGTCCTTCCATCCACCCTCTTCTCGACTCAGCTCCCTGCCTGGCCCTGCCTTCGTCTGTCCTTCCATCCACCCTCTTCTCGACTCAGCTCCCTGCCTGGCCCTGCCTTCGTCTGTCCTTCCATCCACCCTCTTCTCGACTCAGCTCCCTGCCTGGCCCTGCCTTCGTCTGTCCTTCCATCCACCCTCTTCTCGACTCAGCTCCCTGCCAGGCCCTCCCTCCGTCTGTCCTTCCATCCACCCTCTTCTCGACTCAGCTCCCTGCCTGGCCCTGCCTTCGTCTGTCCTTCCATCCACCCTCTTCTCGACTCAGCTCCCTGCCTGGCCCTGCCTTCGTCTGTCCTTCCATCCACCCTCTTCTCGACTCAGCTCCCTGCCTGGCCCTGCCTTCGTCTGTCCTTCCATCCACCCTCTTCTCGACTCAGCTCCCTGCCTGGCCCTGCCTTCGTCTGTCCTTCCATCCACCCTCTTCTCGACTCAGCTCCCTGCCTGGCCCTGCCTTCGTCTGTCCTTCCATCCACCCTCTTCTCGACTCAGCTCCCTGCCTGGCCCTCCCTCCGTCTGTCCTTCCATCCACCCTCTTCTCGACTCAGCTCCCTGCCTGGCCCTCCCTCCGTCTGTCCTTCCATCCACCCTCTTCTCGACTCAGCTCCCTGCCTGGCCCTCCCTCCGTCTGTCCTTCCATCCACCCTCTTCTCGACTCAGCTCCCTGCCTGGCCCTGCCTCCGTCTGTCCTTCCATCCACCCTCTTCTCGACTCAGCTCCCTGCCTGGCCCTGCCTCCGTCTGTCCTTCCATCCACCCTCTTCTCGACTCAGCTCCCTGCCTGGCCCTCCCTCCGTCTGTCCTTCCATCCACCCTCTTCTCGACTCAGCTCCCTGCCTGGCCCTGCCTTCGTCTGTCCATCCATACACCCTCTTCTCGACTCAGCTCCCTGCCTGGCCCTGCCTCCGTCTGTCCTTCCATCCACCCTCTTCTCGACTCAGCTCCCTGCCTGGCCCTGCCTCCGTCTGTCCTTCCATCCACCCTCTTCTCGACTCAGCTCCCTGCCTGGCCCTCCCTCCGTCTGTCCTTCCATCCACCCTCTTCTCGACTCAGCTCCCTGCCTGGCCCTCCCTCCGTCTGTCCTTCCACCCACCCTCTTCTCGACTCAGCTCCCTGCCTGGCCCTGCCTTCGTCTGTCCTTCCATCCACCCTCTTCTCAACTCAGCTCCCTGCCAGGCCCTGCCTCCGTCTGTCCATCCATACACCCTCTCTCCACCTCAGCTCACTGCATGGTGTTGCTTCCGTCTGTCCGTCCATCCACCCCCCCGCCCTGACTCACCTCAATGCATGGCCCTGCCTCCACCTGTCCCTCCAGCCGCCCATGCCCTCCCTCCACTAAGTATCGCTGTTGCCCTGTGCATGTCTCTCCTTGGCCCCCCTGTGCCCAGTCTGGCAGGTAAGAACTTGCTGGGTCCCTCACCCTGCATCCGTCACTCCCAAGCCCTCACACCACCCTGCTCCAGGCCAGACAGTTTCCTGATTTGCTGTCTGTGTTGGGTGCTGCCTCCACACCCTGCCCCCGAGGATGGCTGGTCCTACTACAGTTTAGCTCCAATGACCAGCACCCACTCCCTTCCCACAGTCAGTAAGAGAACCCAGGAGTCCTGGCTCCCAGCCCTCTGCTCTAAGAACCAGCCCCCACTACCACCAAGAGCTGGCAAGAGAACCCACGTGTCCTGGTTCCCTGCCCCCTGCTCTAAGAACCAGCCCCCACTGCCCCCCGCAGAGCTGGCAAGAGAACCCAGGGGTCCTGGTTCCCTGCCCCCGCTCTAAGAACCAGCCCCCACTGCCCCGCCCCAGAGCTGGCAAGAGAACCCAGGGGTCCTGGTTCCCTGCCCCCGCTCTAAGAACCAGCCCCCACTGCCCCCCCCAGAGCTGGCAAGAGAACCCACGTGTCCTGGTTCCCTGCCCCCTGCTCTAAGAACCAGCCCCCACTGCCCCCGCCAGAGCTGGCAAGAGAACCCACGTGTCCTGGTTCCCTGCCCCCTGCTCTAAGAACCAGCCCCCACTGCCCCCCGCAGAGCTGGCAAGAGAACCCACGTGTCCTGGTTCCCTGCCCCCTGCTCTAAGAACCAGCCCCCCACTGCCCCGCCCCAGAGCTGGCAAGAGAACCCACGTGTCCTGGTTCCCTGCCCCCTGCTCTAAGAATCAGCCCCCACTGTCCCCCGCAGAGCTGGCAAGAGAACCCAGGGGTCCTGGCTCCCAGCCCCTAATGACCTCCCAGAGCTGGCAAAAGAGTCCAGGGGTCTGGGCTCCCAGCCCCCTGCTCTGACCGCCAGCCCCCACTGCATGCCTCAGGGCTGGGGAGAGAACCCAGGGGTCCTGGCTGCCAGCCAGCCCTGCTGTAACCACCAGCCCCCACAGCCGGGGAGAGAACCCAGGGGTCCTGGCTCCCAGCCAGCCCTGCTCTAACCACCATCCCCCACTGTCCCCCCGGAGCTGTGGAGAGAACCCAGTGGTCCTGGCTCTCAGCCAGCCCTGCTCTAACCACCAGCCCCCACTGACCTCCCAGAGCTAGCAAGAGAGCCCAGGGGTCCTGGTTGCCAGCTAGCCCTGCTCTAACCACCAGCCCCCACTGCTCCCCCAAGCTGGCAAGAGAGCCCAGGGCTCCTGGCTCCCAGCCAGCCCTGCTGTAACCACCAGCCCCCACTGACCTCCCAGAGCTGAGGAGAGAACCCAGGGGCCTTGCTCCCAGCCCCCTCCTCTAACCATGAGCCCCCACTGCGCCCCCCAGAGCTGGGGAGAGAGCCCAGGGGTCCTGGCTCCCAGCCCCCTGCTCTAACCACCAGCCCCCACTGCCCCCCAGAGCTGGGGAGAGAGCCCAGGGGTCCTGGCTCCCTGTACCCTGCACTGAGCCAGGCACACTTGCAGTTGGGATGCCCATGTCTAGCCTAGACTGTGTCCCTGGTGCTCACCTGGCCCATGGCTCCTGATGTGTCCCCTTCCCGCGGGCGTGAACTCCCCAGGGCAGGACTCAGCAGGACTCAGGCAGGTCGGGCAGCTGTGCCGCAGCCCAGCTCCTCGGTCAGCGCCCGGGAAACTGTGAGGTCACACACCCACCTCTATGGCATCACCCCGCTGTGGCTCAGTGGGCTGTGGGGAGTGTGGGGGGCATCGCATGGCTGTGTCAGCATCTCAGATAACTGCCCAGGGTTTCAGAGGAGATCAGTAGTTACTAGAGGACACAAGTTAGTTTGTGATGCAGACAAGGGATGCGACTAAATCTGTAATGGTAACGGGGAGCAAAGCCTCCCCGTAACATCAGCTAATCCTGGGAGCCCAGAGGGCAGGGCTGCACTAGCCCGCTCCTTGGGAGGGTGCATGGAAAGGACCCACTTGGGGAATAGCAATGAGGTGCTGGGCTGCAGGTGCAGCACCTCATTAACATAATTCTCGCCGCGTGAACTTCCACGTTGCTTCGTCAGTACGTGACCTGGCGGCTGCTCTTTATGGTGGCTGCAGCAGAGCTCTAGGCTACAGAGAAGCCTTAGGGGTGATACTGTTCCACCCTGCTCAAACCACCAGGCCCCACGCCCCTCCTGACCCAGGCCCCACCTTAAACCTCCTGCTTCAGGGCGGAGGATGGTCAAGATCTGGGTTGGGAAGGGATCAGCGAGGCCTTGGTGCCCGGGAGGAAATCCATCTCTGGCCTGACTCCAACATGCCCTGAGTCCAAGCGCCCTGGGCTGGGCTGGTCCCTTCCCTGCACACCGTGTGCTGCTTCCGATGTTATGAACTATTGCAAACCGATAAGACAATACACTTCATGGTAAGCATTACGCCCAGAGAAGACCTGACAAATCTGACGGACTATACTGAAACCACAGTCTGTCATTTAGAGGCAGGACTTCCCATCGAGTTCCCTTCGCTCTGGCGGCCCTGGCAGGCCTCCATTTTCTTTTGTGGGAGTTTGACATGGCTGGGGTAGAGGGTCCCTGCACAGCCTGGGACATGGTGTCTCCTCCAGGCCCTTCGCTGGCGTGGAGAGTCCCTACCGAGCAGCCTCGACTCCTCTCCCTACTCTCCTCCTCGTCCAGCGGGCGGCAGCCGGCGCTCCGGAGGGCGACCACAGCCATGCCTCTGCCCAGGGTGACGCCAGCCCCCATTGTACCAGAGGGCGTGGCAGCCGGGCGCAGAATAGTGCAGGTGTTATCACCCGTTTGGCCCCTCAGTACGTTCATGGTTTTGTCCTGATTTTCTGAAAGACAAAAAGGAACAGAGCAAACATCCACCGCCTTGCGGGGGGGCAGGGCGTTAGCTACGGACCTTTTCCTCTTACAAATCTCCTTTGCTACAGTTACTGCTGGAGTCACCTCGGAGCTTGTCTGCAGACAGGCCAGGTTCTAACGGCCTCTGCCCTTTACCGGTTTGGATGGAATTACCTCTTTTTCCCATTCTCCAAACCGGCAGGTGTGCTGTGGCTGTCCTCTTACTCAGCAGACGAGGTTTGCGAGTTTCTGCTGTGCTAAATCTCTCCCGGTTGGCCTGGCCCTGGCTGCCTCTTGTACCAGCCAAAGGTACTGAACTTTATAAAGCACTGAGGCACCTTCATACCAAAAGCCAAGTGACACTAGTTACCTGTGCCTGGCAAAAAGTGTCTTGTCCGTTCTGCAGCTTTTAGGGCGTTAAATTGGCCACCCCACTTACAGCCTTATAACCAATACTAACACAAACTTACATTTTTGCCACAGAGGGTCCCAGCACAGCCTAGGACATGGGGATATCCTGCAGGCATGTCCGTGAGGTAGGAGGTCCCAGCTGCACCTCGAACATGGGGTCTCCTCCAGGTGTGTCCATGGGACAGAGTCCCATAAACGCCTGCCACAGGCAGTCTCGTGCAGGTGTGCGTGGTTTCGAAGTGAGGATTGTGCTCAGGGTGCGTTATCCAGAGAGTGGCCACCCCAGGCAGCCTGACAAGTCCCCAGGTCCCCTAGGCAAAGCCCTCACCCGTCCTTCCGCCACCGCAGGAGGAGCCATTCAGACAGGCCCATGTTCAGCCTCGTCCACATGTGGCAGATGTTTATGGGACTCTCTGTCCCATGGACACACCTGGAGGAGACCCCATGTTCGAGGTGCAGCTGGGACCTCCTACCTCACGGACATGCCTGCAGGATATCCCCATGTCCTAGGCTGTGCTGGGACCCTCTGTGGCAAAAATGTAAGTTTGTGTTAGTATTGGTTATAAGGCTGTAAGTGGGGTGGCTAATTTAACGCCCTAAAAGCTGCAGAATGGACAAAACGCTTTTTGCCAGGCACAGGTAACTAGTGTCACTTGGCTTTTGGTATTAAGGTGCCTCAGTGCTTTATAAAGTTCAGTACCTTTGGCTGGTACAAGAGGCAGCCAGGGCCAGGCCAACTGGGAGAGATTTAACACAGCAGAAACTTGCAAACCACTGGTGTGGGAACTTGGACTCTGGCTAAAACAATGGGCTAGGGCTGGACACTTCCCAGCACAGCTCCAGAACTGCACAGGTAACCCTCATGTGACTCAGCCTCCCTTCCCTGCCACCCGCAGCTGCAAGCAGGGATCCTGTGAGCTGAGCACAGGGCAGCCGCCCAGGAGACATTCCGGTGCTGCCCGGTGCATTGGCTGAGCCCCCCTCACCCACAGTGAGCAGCGCGGGGTCCTGTTGGGGGTGCACAGCTGCCCCATCCCAGGGCACCTGACAACAATTATTCTGCACACGGATGGAAAACACTGGCGCCCTGGCTGGGAGCTTGAATTCAACCCTCTGCTCAGCACCGCAAGTCCTGGCCTGAAGACAGCCTGGAGTTACAGCCCGTTACAACCCCTCTGCCTGTCCTCTGGCTGCAGAGGTGTTCATGGGTCACTCCCCTGGCTGTGCACTAAAACTTGCCTGCCCTGCGTGCTCGGGGCGGCCTGGCCTGCAGGCCGAATGGAGAGCGTGCGGGAGAACTCTGGTGGCTCAGGCTCTGACTGCCAGCCTAAGCATCGGGGGAGAGCTTCACCCGCCAGCCCAGCTGCCTCCCGCCGGTCAGAGCCTTTCCACCACCGCGCTCCGGTGCATCCCTGTAGCCGTGCCGCTTCTGGAGGCATCCAGCCATGAACCAGCAGGTGGATGATGGGCGTGTGTATCAGTCGTTCCGCTTGGAGGACTGAGGTGGCATCCGCGACGGAGCAGCCCATCATAGAGGAGCCTTTCCAGAAAGTGGCTATGGACATAGTGGGACCCTTCAGCAAGGCAACGCGTTCGGGGAAGAAATATATTTTGGTGGTGGTAGATTTTGCCACGCGATACCCAGAAGCAGTGGCCCTGACCTCTGTCGAAGCTGACACTGTGGCGGATGCACTGCTGTCCATTTTCAGCAGAGTGGGGTTCCCCAAGGAGGTCTTCACGGATCAGGGGTCCAACTTCATGTCGGCCCTACTGCAAAGCTTGTGGGACAAGTTTGGGGTCCGGCACACCTGGGCCGCAGCCTACCAGCCACAGACCAATGGGCTGGTGGAGAGGTTCAATGGGACTCTGAAGCAGATGCTGAGAACCTTCTTGAATCAATACCCCCATGACTGGGACAAGTACTCACCCCACCTGCTGTTTGCATACAGGGAGGTGCCCCAGGAATCCACGGGGTTCTCCCCATTTGAGCTGCTGTATGGAAGGAAGATACAGGGACCCCTGGACTTGCTCAGAGAAGAGTGGGAGGGGATGGCCTCTCCTGAAGGGGAGTCAGTGGTACAGTATGTACTGACCTTCCGGGAAAAACTCACCGAGCTCATGGGCCTGGCCAGGGAGAACCTCTCCAGGGCCCAAAGGAAGCAAAAGGTCTGGTATGACCGTAACACCCAGGCCCGAGCCGATGCCACCGGGGACCAAGTGATGGTCCTTGTACCTGTGCGGCGGAACAAGCTGCAAGCTGCCTGGGATGGGCCCTTCAAGGTTGTCAAACAGCTAAATGAGGTGAACTATGTGGTGGAACTGCTGAACTGGGCTCACAGCCACCAGGTCTATCATGTGAACATGATGAAACCTTACTGGGACAGGGAGAACTTGGCGCTGACCATGTGCAGGCACTGGGAGGGGCAGGGGGATGATCCCTTGGTGGATTTGCTCAAAGGGACTGGAGCTGGCTCCTTGCTGGAGTCTATTCCCCTCTCAGACCAGCTGACCCCTGCCCAGCAGACAGAGATCAGGGAGATGCTGCGTTCACACCAACAGCTGTTCTCTGACAGACCCGGACGCACTGACCTGGCTGTCCACCGAATAGAGAGAGGCGCCCACGTGCCTATCAAGTGTGTGCCGTTCAGAGCCACAGGGAGGACGGCTCAGGAAATAGAGGGGGAGGTTGAAGACATGCTGGCTCTGGGGGTGATCCAACCCTCCTCCAGCCCCTGGGCCTCTCCCGTGGTGTTAGTCCCTAAAAAAGATGGGTCTGTTCGGTTTTGTGTAGACTATCGCAAGCTTAATGCCATCACTGTATCGGACGCCTACCCCATGCCCAGGCCTGATGACCTCTTAGACAAGCTGGAGGGAGCCCGTTACCTCACCACCATAGACCTCACCACGGCGTACTGGCAAGTGCCATTGGATGAAGATGCCCAGCTCAAGTTGGCTTTCATCACCCCTGTGGGGCTCTACGAGTTCCTGGTCCTGCCCTTCGGCCTCAAGGGGGCACCCGCTACCTTCCAGCGTCTGGTGGACCAGCTACTGAAAGGGATGGAGAGCTTTGCCCTGGCTTACATGGACAACATTTGCATCTTCAGCCAGACATGGGAGGACCATGTGTCCCAGGTCAAGGAGGTGCTGGACCGACTTCAGAAGGCCGGGCTGACTATCAAGGCAGGGAAGTGCAAGGTGGGGATGGCTGAGGTGACCTACCTGGGCCACAAGATGGGCAGTGGCCGCTTAAAGCCACAGCCAGCTAAAGTGGAAGCTGTCAGAGATTGGCCAACACCCCAAACTAAGAAGCAGGTCCAGGCCTTCATTGGGATGGCGGGGTACTACCGGAGGTTTGTGCCCCACTTTAGCTCCATTGCAACCCCCCTTACAGAGCCATGTAAGAAGGGAAAGCCTGACAAGTTGGTCTGGGCTGAGCAGTGCCAAGAGGCCCTTTGCGCGCTGAAGGAGGCTCTGGTCAGGGGCCCAGCGCTGGCAAATCCAGACTTCGACAAGCCCTTCCTGGTGTTCACTGATGCCTCAGACGTGGGGCTGGGGCCGGTGCTAATGCAGGTGAATGACAAGCGGGAGAAACACCCCATCATGTACCTAAGCAAGAAGCTGCTGCCCCGGGAGCAGAACTACACAGCCATAGAGAAGGAATGTCTGGCCATGGTGTGGGCGCTGGGGAAGCTGCAGCCGTACCTGTTTGGACGGCGTTTCACCATGTACACTGATCACTCACCCCTGACCTGGCTGCATCACATGAAAGGGGCCAACACCAAGCTCCTGCGGTGGAGTCTGCTCCTGCAGGACTACGACATGGAAGTGGTCCATGTCAAGGGGAACAACAACACCACAGCCGATTCCCTGTCACGCAGGGAGGGCCCCGAACTTCCCCAGTCACTGGCTAAGTGACCCTGCTCAGTTCGGTCTGGAAGAGGGAGAGATGTGATGGAGTCGGGGGAGTGCATGTGTGAGACTCAGGCTGGATGTGTGAGACAAACAGAGCAGCTCCCAGAAGCTAAGGATGACCCTGAGGCTATAACCTAGGCTGGCAGGTAACACCTCTGACCTGAACAAAGAGGAGGGAGGAGCTGAGCTGGGTTTGAATCAGAGGTGGCAGTTGGAAGCTGGGGGGAGAAGGAGCTGGAAGGCAGCCAGCCTGGCAAGGGGGAAGCTACACCCCAGAGGGGCACCCCTCAAGGTCCTCTTCCCAGGACGGGTTGGAATGACTGTCTCTGACTGCTGCACTGACTCTTCTGCGAGAAACTGGGCCTTTGTCGCCTAATAAACTTCCTGTTCTACCTGCTGAGCAAGAGTCACTCCTGCCTGCAGATGGGGTGCAGACTCTGCTTGAAGCTTGACAAAAACCAACAGGCAACTGTCATCAGTGCTGATGCACCAACTCTACGCGCAGAAGATGACACGAAGGAGAAGTTCTACGCCCAGCTGGACACAGTTCTGAAAGACATCCCCAAAGAAGCCCAGGTGACTGTCTCGGGGGATTTCAGTGCCAGGGTCGGGATAGATGCAGATCTCTGGCAGACTGCCACTGGGAAAGGAGGAGTCGGCAACCGCAACTCCAGCGGAGCGCTCCTCCTTCCGCAATGTGCGGAACACGAGCTCGTCATCACGAGCCCCCATTCCACCACAGCAACAAATTTCAGACCTCATGGCAACATCCTCGGTCGAAGCACTGGCACCTCACAGACTGTGTCACCCTCTGCGCTCCGGACTGACCTGATGTCCCTCCCACCTGTGCAGTGACTTGTGCTGCTGACGCTGCACTGACCTCTGCCTTACTCGATCCGCGCTGGGGATTACGACCATCACAAAACGGAGAAGTCAGAGGAAAGAGATCTGATGGTGGGGAAAGAACAGGTTAGGAGCTATCTAAAAAAGCTAAATGTACATAAATCCACGGGCCCGGACCTAATTCATCTTAAGGTTCTGAGGGAGTTGGCGTATGTTGTTGACGAGCCCTTGGCTGTTATCTGTGAAAAGTTGTGGAGCTCAGGAGAGATCCTGGATGAATGGAAAAAGGCAAATGTAGTGCCCATCTTTAAAAAAGGGAAGGAGGATGATCCAGGGAACTATAGGCCGGTCAGTCTTACATCAGTCCCTGGAAAAATCATGGAGGGGCTCCTCAAGGAAGTCATTTGAGGCACTCAGAGGATGGGAGAGTGATCAGGAATAGTCAGCATGGATTCATGAAGGGCAGTCATGCCTGACCAGTCTGATTAGCTTCTGATGAGATAACTGGCTCTGTGGATAGGGGAAAATCAATGGATGTGATTTATTTTGACTTTAGCAAAGCTTTTGATACGGTCTCCCACAATATTCTTGTCAGCAAGTTAAAGGAATGTGGATTGGATAAATGGACGGTGAGATGGATAGAAAGCTGGCTAGAAGGTCAGGGCCAGTGGGTAGAGATCAACGGCTTGATGTTGGGACGGTGGCTGGTTTCTAGTGGAGAGCTCCAAGGTTTGGTTCTGGGTCCTGTTCTGTTCAACATATTTATCAATTACCTGGATGAGGGGTTGGATTGCACCCTCAGGAAGTTTACGGATGACACTAAGCTAGGGGGACAGGTAGATATGCTGGAGGGTAGGGACAGGGTCCAGAGTGACTTAGACAAATTGGAGGTCAGGGCTGCAAGAAATCTGATGAGGTTCAATAAGGACAATCGTAGAGTCCTGCACTTGGGCCGGAAGAATCCCAAAGCATTGTTACAGGCTGGGGTCCGACTGGCTCGGTAGTAGTTCTGCAGAAAAGGACCTGGCAGTTGTAGTGGATGAGAAGCTGGACATGAGTCAACAGTGTGCCGTTGTAGCCAAGAAGGCTAATGGCATATTAGGTTGCATCAAGAGGATCGTTGCCAGTAGATCCAGAGAAGTGATTGTTCCTCTTTATTTGGCTTTGGTGAGGCCGCATCTGGAGTACTGTGTCCAGTTCTGGGCCCCCATTGATAGGAAGGATGTGGATGCACTGGAGAGGGTCCAGCGGAGGGCGACCAAAATAATTAGGGGCCTGGAGCATATGACTTATGAAGAAAGGTTGAGGGAATTGGGACTGTTCAGTCTGCAGAAGAGAAGACTGAGGGGGGGGCTTGATAAAAGCCTTCAACTTACTGAAGGGAGGCTGCAAAGAGGCTGGAGAGAGGCTGTTCACAGTGGTCACAGATGGCAGAACACGGAACAATGGTCTCAAGTTGCAGTTGGGAAGGTCCAGGTTGAACATTGGGAAAAACTTTTTCACTAGAAGGGTGTTGAAGCATTGGAATGGTCTACCCAGGGAAGTAGTGGAGTCTCCATCCCTGGAGGTGTTTAAGTCTTGCCTCGACAAAGCCCTGGCTGGGCTGATCTGATGGGTTTGGCCCTGCGTAAAGCTTGATGGCTTTTTTTTGGTCTCTCCTAGCTCTATTGTTCTATGATTCTGTGGGTGTACAAGGCTTGAAGGACCCCATCAGGCAAAGTGGCTTCCAGACAGGATCCAAAGGAAGCTGCCGACAATACACCCTGAAGATGTGGAAGAACACTGGTGCCAACTGAAAAATGCCGACACTGGAGCTTGTGGAGAAACCATCGGCTACCAGACCAGTGAGCATCAGGACTGGGTCGATGAGAACGATGCAGAAATTGAACATTGACTGAGGCAAAAAGGGAAGCCTTTGGGGCCTGGGAAAGTGACTTCAACTGCCTATTGGGAAACCGAGGCAGTGGGCACAGCTTGCCCTCAACTCAAAGATTCCCCTTAAGAGGGAGCTCCATTAACACAACATGGTCCCCAAGTGATCATGGGGGACAACTAAAAAAGAAAGAACAAGGATGGGTGTGGGTGTCAAAGGGCCAAAATGAGGGAACCAGAGGGAGATACTGAGGAGAGAGCCCCGGACTGTGCCCATTGCTCCCTGAAAGTATTGAGGGAACCAGCGGACACTGCCCAGAGGAACTCTGCCCAGATTTGTGAGCGGATGGAAGAACGAAAATAGACCCCACAGTCACAGTCCCCTCCCTCAGCCAGCCTCCTCTCTCTGGTCTTACAGATGGCCAGCTTGGCCGTGGCCAGGAGAAGGGTGACAAGGAGGTCCCATGACTTTGTGGGGCCACGGCGACATCAACTGCATGCTGAAGAGAGAAGCACATGCCGAGGCCAAGGCAGAAGTACAGCATAAAACAAGGACTCTGAAAAACCAGTGGTGGACTGAGAAGGCGCGAGAACTCCAGAATCTTCAGACATCAACAAAAGAAGTTTCTTCAATGCTACCAAAGGTGTTTATGGACCGAGAATCCATGGAATCAAGCCCCCTGAGATCAAAGGATGAACAATACCACCAATGCTGCCTGAGGAGAATCCTAAGTATCTCCTAGGAGGACAGGCGCACGAACACTAGTGTCCTGGAAGAGTCAAACATGGCCAGCATTGCCACCATTATTGTTCATCAACAACTTCGTTGGACTGGTCACATGGTTGGGACATCTGATCAGCGCCTCCCACAACAGATTCTGTTTTCCGAGTTGGTGGAAGGACAGTGGGGCGTTGGGGGCCAGTGGAAGTGATACAAGGACGTGCTGAAGGCCGACATGAAAAAGTGCAGCATCGGTGTCGACACTTGGGAGAACCTTGCTCAAGACCATCCCCAGTGAATGGCAATCCTTGAGGGGGAGGCACAATTTGAGAGTCCCGCTGCTTCCCCATGCCCCTCTGACAGCTACCAACACCTGCCCCTTCTGTGGTAAGATCTGCGGCTCCAGAATTGGGCTAATCAGCCACCAAGAGACGCACGAAGAGGAGGGTGATGTGAAGATGTCCTGCTCGTTATTGAGTGACCACCAAGAAGAAGAAGGGTAGAGCTGTAACGGGAAGGCCTCAACACACATCGCCGACCAGGGTAGCTATTTTCTTACAGGTGGGGAAACTGAGGTGCAGGGCTGGCCGCGACTTGACCAGGATCGCACAGGGAGTCAGTGGCAGAGCCATAAATAGAACCGAGGTGTCCTGACTCCCAGTTCCTCCTGCTGAGCCCACTAGACAGCACTGCTTCCCAGAGCGGGACCTCCCCGGACTCCCTTTGGCTGGGGACCTAAACAGCCCCTGGTGCCAATCTCCATCTGCCCGCTCTTCGGCGCTCTTCCCTGCCAGCGTGCGGTGCCCCTGCGTCCAGGGAGCCGACGTGCAGCTCCGGGGCCTGGCGCAGCCCCCAGCCTGAGGAGGCCACCCGGCGAACAGAGAAGCAGCTCCTTAGGCAGGGCCAGTTGCACACAACTGTGTAAGACGACCATGCTCCCCTGGCACGCTGCAGCAGCACTGAGCCAGGCAGTGTCTGTGGGGGGCCCACGTGCCTAGTGGTTAGAGCTGGGCTGCCTGCGTTCCCCCCCAGGCTCTCTCAGGAGTGTGCAGCGTCTCCTCAGCCCTCGCGCCGCGGTGCTGCTCCCTGGCTGTACAGCAAAGGTGGGCGGCATTGGGGGGCCGGGCCGGGTACAGGTCCCTGTGCTTTCTGCTGTAGCTGCTCCATGGAGCTGAGCTCTGTCGACCTGCCCAGCCCCTCTTCTGTCCCATCCGCCCGGGGAGGCAGCGTCCCAGGCTCCCACCCTCCCGACATAAGCCAGGCTCGGCCCCTCCTGCAGCGCTGAACCCCAGGCAGTGACCCCCAGCGACACCCCCGGCGGGGGGCCTGGTTTCTGATCCCCACAGGCCCCACCCCTGCCCCCCAATCAGGTCCCCCACAAGCCTGCTGGGGCGCTTCTCCGGCCCAGCCCCACTTGGCGTTTCTGGAGCGGCGGGAGAAGGCAGCTGCCCCAGTATAGACAACGTCCCCCCATTGCGCCCCCCCCAGGTCGGAGAAGCCAGAGTGGCTGTAGGGGGGTGTCTGGCCTGGGGCAGCCAAGCCAGGAAGAACTCATGTGTATGGCCCCCCCGATCCCAGACATCTCCCGCTCCCTCTGCACCCCCCTTCCCCCATTGTCCTGGTCCTGTCTCTGGGCCCTCTGCACCCCCTTCCCCCATTGTCCTGGTCCTGTCTCTGGGCCCTCTGCACCCCCTTCCCCCCATTGTCCTGGTCCTGTCTCTGGGCCCTCTGCACCCCCTTCCCCCATTGTCCTGGTCCCGTCTCTGGGCCCTCTGCACCCCCCTTCCCCCCATTGTCCTGGTCCTGTCTCTGGGCCCTCTGCACCCCCTTCCCCCATTGTCCTGGTCCTGTCTCTGGGCCCTCTGCACCCCCCTTCCCCCCATTGTCCTGGTCCTGTCTCTGGGCCCTCTGCACCCCCTTCCCCCATTGTCCTGGTCCCGTCTCTGGGCCCTCTGCACCCCCCTTCCCCCCATTGTCCTGGTCCTGTCTCTGGGCCCTCTGCACCCCCTTCCCCCATTGTCCTGGTCCCGTCTCTGGGCCCTCTGCACCCCCCTTCCCCCCATTGTCCTGGTCCTGTCTCTGGGCCCTCTGCACCCCCTTCCCCCATTGTCCTGGTCCTGTCTCTGGGCCCTCTGCACCCCCCTTCCCCCCATTGTCCTGGTCCTGTCTCTGGGCCCTCTGCACCCCCTTCCCCCATTGTCCTGGTCCCGTCTCTGGGCCCTCTGCACCCCCCTTCCCCCCATTGTCCTGGTCCTGTCTCTGGGCCCTCTGCACCCCCTTCCCCCATTGTCCTGGTCCCGTCTCTGGGCCCTCTGCACCCCCCTTCCCCCCATTGTCCTGGTCCTGTCTCTGGGCCCTCTGCACCCCCTTCCCCCATTGTCCTGGTCCTGTCTCTGGGCCCTTTGCACCCCGCTTCCCCCCATTGTCCTGGTCCTGTCTCTGGGCCCTCTGCACCCCCCTTCCCCCCATTGTCCTGGTCCCGTCTCTGGCCCTCTGCAGCTCTGGGCAGCAGGGGAGGAGGCCCTGGACCAGGTCTCCTGCCGGCCCCAGGACCAGTCCCTTGGGCTGGCAGGTTCGGCTCACACCGGGGGCGGGGGGCAGCAGTTCCCCCTTCCCCACACAGCCCCCAGCTCCCACTGGCTCAGCGTCCCCCAGCTCCCAGCCCTCTGGGCATACCGCCAGCAGGCTCAGGGCACAGCAGCCTTGCGAAGGGTCTGGGCCTGGCCCTTTCCTAGAGGTCTCTTCACATGTGGGAAGGAGCAGGATGTCCCAGGCCGGGTCTGTGCATGGTGCTGCACAGCCAGGACTGCACAGCTGGGCTTGTGCAAGGCGCCGTATGGTCAGCTCTGCGCATGGAGCTGTACGTATGCCGGCAGGAGGAGCTGCAGACCCCAGACTCCCCCAAACCCTGATCAAGGGGCAGCAAAGCTGCAAACGCCTCAGACCCCGGCGCACACAGTGCCCAGCTGACCCCACCCCCCACACCTCCTTGCGCCTCAGCTCGGGCACAGTCAGGCAGCGCCGCAGTTTGCAAGGCCTCCTTCCAAGGGAGCACACGGGGTCATGACACAGGGCAGCGGAGCCGGACTAGCGCACACAAGAGCTGCACTATATGGGCACCGCAAAAATCCTTTTTACCTGCAACCCGCCCCCAGCCTAGCCACAGCCTGAGGCCAAGGAGCTCCCAGGAGAGGGCTGCCAGCTGCCCCAGTGCGCCCGGCCACCAGCCATCCAGTTGGCCGCAGCAGAGCTGCCTGGCTCCACGCGGCTGCCAGAGAGCTGGGACATGTCTGGCTCCTCCGTGGACAGGGGCCAGGGGGGCCCATGTGCCTGTTGGTTGGGAATCCAGGGGGTGGGCATGAAGCTCTGGTTCTGCGGCCAATGGGAGCTACAGAGCCAGCATGGGGGCGGCACCTGCAGGCAGGGCAGCACACTGAGCCTGGCTGGCTGCCACTTCACAGGAGCCACATGCAATCCCTTGGTCTCTGCTGGGGCAGCTGCTAAGAGACTGCCTGAGTCAGCACCCGCTGCCTCCCCTGCAACTGCACCAGCCGGAGCTGCCCAGGGCCTGCACCATGGATCCCTCCCGTGCCCCAACCCCTGCCCCAGCTCGGTACCCCCCTGCCCCCAAGCTCCCTCCCACAGCCCGCACCCCAGCTGAGCCCCCTCCTGCATCCCAACCCTCTCACCTGGCCCCACCCCACAGCCTGCACCCCCAGGGGGCAGCAATCACCCCTCCACCTCAACCTCTTGTCCCAGCCTGGAGCCCCTCCCAGCCACCAAACGCCCACAGGCACCAACTTCCCCTTCACAGTCTCATAGACTCCTAGGGCTGGAGGGACCTCAGCAGGGCATCAAGTCCAGCCCCCTGCCTAAAGCAGGATCAACCCCAACAAAACCACCCCAGCCAGGACTTTGTCAAGCCGGGACATAAAAACCTCCAGGGATGGAGATTCCACCACCTCTCTCAGTAACACATTCCAGTGCTTCACCACCCTCCCGGGGAAAGAGTTTGTCCTAATATCCAACCTTTAAAGAAGTCTTACTGAAGGCACAGGAACAAACCATCCCGATGTGCAGTAAGAAAGACAAATATGGTGGGCAACCAGCTTGGCTTACCAGGGAAATCCTTGGCAGCTTGAACTCAAAAAGGGTGCATATAAGAAGTGAAAATTTGGACAGAGGACTAAGGACTATGAATATATACGGCTGCAGAATGGCGGGAGTAATCAGGAAAGCGAAAGCACAAGTGGAACTGCAGCTGGCAAGGCACATGAAGGGTAACAAGAAGGCTATGGGGGGGGGTTCCCCAGGGCTCAGTGCCTGCAATGGGGGCTGGGTTCCCCAGGGCTCAGTGCCTGCAATGGGGCTGGGTTTCCGCAGGGCTCGGTGCCGCAATGGGGGCTGGGCTCCCCAGGGCGTGGTCCCTGCAATGGGGGGTGGGTTCCCCAGGGCTCAGTGCCTGCAATGGGGGCTGGGCTCCTCAGGGCTCGGTGTCTGCAATGGGGGCTGGGTTTCCCAGGGATTGGTGCCTGCAATGGGGGCTGGGCTCCCCAGGGCTTGGTCCCTGCAAAGGGGGGTGGGTTCCCAAGGGTTTGGTGCCTGCAACAGGGGGTGGGCTCCCCAAGGCTTGGTTCCCCAGGGCTTGGTGCCTGCAATGGGGGCTGGGTTCCCCAGGGCTTGGTGCCTGCAATGGGGGCTGGGTTCCCCAGGGCTTGGTGCCTGCAATGCGGGGGTGGGTTCCCCAGGGCTCGGTGCCTGCAATAGGGGGTGGGTTCCCCAGGGCTTGGTGCCTGCAATGGGGCTGGGTTCCCCAGGGCTTGGTGCCTGCAATGGGGGCTGGGTTCCCCAGGGCTTGGTGCCTGCAATGCGGGGGTGGGTTCCCCAGGGCTCGGTGCCTGCAATAGGGGGTGGGTTCCTCAGGGCTTGGTGCCTGCAATGGGGGTGGGTTCCCCAGGGCTTGGTGCCTGCAGTGGGGGGGTGGGTTCCCCAGGGCTCGGACCCTGGGCAGGAGTTTGCTTTTGTCTTCTGGAGGAGAGCGCCCAGCAGAAGGGCCTTGGAACCCGTCCGCTTCCAAGTGGCGTGGGACCATCCCAGCTCCCCCTGCTGGAGTGCCCAGCGCCTCCTCACAGGGTCACCTCGCACAGACCTCGCTGACCTGCGATGCTGCTAAGTCATCCCAGCCAGGACCTTGTCCAGCTGGGACTTAAAAACCTCAAGGGATGGAGAATCCACCACCCCTCTAGGCAACACATTCCAGTGCTTCACCACCCGCCTGGTGAAGTAGTTTTTCCTAATATCTAACCTACACCTCTCCCTCTTCAACTTCAGACCATTGCTCCTTGTTCTGCCATCTGACACCACTGAGAACAGTTTCTCACCCTCCTCTTTAGAGCTCCCCTTCAGGAAGTTGAAGGCTGCTATTAAATCATTCCTAAGTCTTCTCTTCTGTAAACTAAACAAGCCCAAATCCCTCAGCCTCTCCTCATAGGTCTTGTGCTCCAACCCATTAATCATTTTTGTTGCCCTTCGCTGAACCTGCTCCGGCAAATCCACATCCTTTTTACACTGGGGGCCCAGAATTAGATGCCGTACTCCAGATGTGGCCTCACTAGTGCTGAATAGAGGGGGAATAATAACTTCTCTAGATCTGCTCGAAATGCTCCTCCTAACGCACCCTAATATGCCGTTAGCCTTCTTGGCTACAAGGGCACACTGTTTACTCATATCCAGCCTTTCATCCACCATAACCCCTAGGTCCCTTTCCATCGTACTGCTGCTGAGCCAGTCGGTCCCCAGCTTGTAACAATGTTTGGGATTCTTCCGCCCCAGGTGCAGAACTCTGCACTTCTCCTTATTGAACCGCATCAGATTTCTTTTGGCCCAGTCCTCCAAGTTATTCAGGTCACTCTGGATTCTCTCTCTGCCCTCCAACATATCTACCTCCCCCACTAGTTTTGTGTCATCCGCAAACTTGCTGAGGGTGCAATCCAGTCCCTCATCCAGCTGAACAACACCGACCCCAGAACCGACCCTTGCGGCACTCTGCTTGAAACAGGCCGCCATCCAGATACTGAGCCATTGACCACTACGCGTTGGGCCCGACCATCAAGCCAGCTTTCTATCCATCTTATAGTCCAGGGATCCAATCCATACTTCCTTAACTTATGGGCAAGGAAGTTGTGGGAGACCGTATCAAAAGCTTTCCTGAAGTCAAGGTACATCACATCCACAACATTGTAGCTTATAACTATAGGGCCAAGCCCCTCAGGTAACTGGCTCAACCAATACCCCCCTGCTCCCCCACCAAGCAGGACAGGGGAGCAGCCCCAGAGGGGCAATGGTATTGGCACCACTGGCATGGGCTGGGCCAGCCTGTCAGGCGCTGTCTGATCCACGGTCACAGCTCCGGCTGCAGCACATGGCCAGCCAGGAGAGAGGCTCCAGATCCCACCCCCGCCCTGCCCCACCCCGCTGCTGGCCGGGAGCTGGGATCAGAGCAGAGCCCCAGGCTCCGGCCAGTGTCCTGGAGAGAGGCGGGAGGAGGGGCAGGGCCACGGGAAGGAACCACTTGTCTGCCCCTCCCCCTGCAGTGCTACACTCCCCGGGGGTCTCATCTGCAGGGGTTACGCTCTGGCCCCGTAATCGAGTAACGTGGGGGGGCAGATATCCCCTCCTGCCCCTTGCCCCACCCTCGAGTAACACGGAGGGACCCCTCTGCAGTGGCTGCCTTGTCCCCAGGCGGGGCCAGGCGGTGAGGGGGGCATCATGGCAGCCCCCCAGGTCTGATGGGGGCGCAGGGTGCAGGTCCCTCTGCAGAGAAGCTGACCAGAGCAGGCCAGCGGGCTGTGGTCAGGCCCCCCAGGACAGGGCAGGGCACCAGGCTGGCAGGGGGACAGGGGGCAGAGCCCTATGGAGGGAGCAGGCCAGTGGGGGGACAGGGGACAGAGCCCTATTGGGGGAGAGCACGCTGGCAGGGAGGGGGCAGAGCCCTTTGGTGGGGGAGCAGGCCGGCAGGTGGGGGGGGCAGAGCCCTATGCGGGGGAGCAGGCCAGCAGGCGGGGGGCAGAGCCCTATGGGGGGGAGCAGGCCAGCAGGTGGGGGGCAGAGCCCTATGTGGTGGGGGGCAGGTCGGCAGGCGGTGGGGAGGCAGAGCCCTATGGTGGGGGGAGGAGACTGGCAGGTGGAGGGCAGAGCCCAATGGGGGGAAGCAGGCCGGTAGGCAGGAAGCACAGCCCTATGGGGGAGCAGGCTGGCAGGTGGGGGGCAGAGCCCTATGGGGAGGAGCAGGCTGGCAGCCGGGGGGCAGAGCCCTATTGGGGGGAGCGGGTCAGCAGGCGGGGGGCAGAGCCCTGTGGGGGGAAGTGGGTCAGCAGGCGGGGGGCAGAGCCCTATGGGGGGGAGCAGGCCAGCAGGTGGGGGGCAAAGCCCTATGGGGGGGAGGTCGGCAGGCAGGGGGCAGAGCCGTATGGGGGAAAGCAGGCTTGCAGGCGGGGGGCAGAGCCCTGTGGGGGGAAGTGGGTCAGCAGGCGGGGGGCAGAGCCCTGTGGGGGGAAGTGGGTCAGCAGGCGGGGGGCAGAGCCCTATGGGGGGGAGCAGGCCAGCAGGTGGGGGGCAAAGCCCTATGGGGGGGAGGTCGGCAGGCAGGGGGCAGAGCCGTATGGGGGAGAGCAGGCTTGCAGGCGGGGGGCAGAGCCCTGTGGGGGGAAGTGGGTCAGCAGGCGGGGGGCAGAGCCCTATGGGGGGAGGTCGGCAGGCAGGGGGCACAGCCGTATGGGGGAGAGCAGGCTTGCAGGCGGGGGCCAGAGCCCTGTGGGGGGAAGTGTGTCAGCAGGCGGGGGGCACAGCCGTATGGGGGAGAGCAGGCTTGCAGGCGGGGGCCAGACCCCTGTGGGGGGGAGCAGGCCAGCAGGTGGGGGGCAAAGCCCTATGGGGGGGAGGTCGGCAGGCAGGGGGCAGAGCCGTATGGGGGAGAGCAGGCTTGCAGGCGGGGGGCAGAGCCCTGTGGGAGGAAGTGGGTCAGCAGGCGGGGGGCAGAGCCCTGTGGGGGAGCAGGCCAGCAGGTGGGGGGCAAAGCCCTATGGGGGGAGGTCGGCAGGCAGGGGGCACAGCCGTATGTGGGAGAGCAGGCTTGCAGGCGGGGGCCAGAGCCCTGTGGGGGGAAGTGGGTCAGCAGGCGGGGGGCAGAGCCCTATGGGGGGAGGTCGGCAGGCAGGGGGCACAGCCGTATGGGGGAGAGCAGGCTTGCAGGCGGGGGCCAGAGCCCTGTGGGGGGAAGTGTGTCAGCAGGCGGGGGGCACAGCCGTATGGGGGAGAGCAGGCTTGCAGGCGGGGGCCAGACCCCTGTGGGGGGGAGCAGGCCAGCAGGCGGGGGGCAGAGCCCTATGGGGGGAGGTCGGCAGGCAGGGGGCACAGCCGTATGGGGGAGAGCAGGCTTGCAGGCGGGGGCCAGAGCCCTGTGGGGGGAAGTGTGTCAGCAGGCGGGGGGCACAGCCGTATGGGGGAGAGCAGGCTTGCAGGCGGGGGCCAGACCCCTGTGGGGGGGAGCAGGCCGGCAGGTGGGGGGCAAAGCCCTATGGGGGGAGGTCGGCAGGCAGGGGGCACAGCCGTATGTGGGAGAGCAGGCTTGCAGGCGGGGGGCAGAGCCCTGTGGGGGGAAGTGGGTCGGCAGGCGGGGGGCAGAGCCCTATGGGGGAGCAGGCTGGCAGGGGGGCAGCGCGGGGGCCCCAGCGGGCGGCTCTGTCCGTAAGTGGGCGTTTGTCTGGCAGCCCGACCCGGCACCCCCCCGTCTTTGATTTGTGGAGCCCCCCCGCAGGAGCAGGCGCTGGTTTCAATTATTCCCCGAAAGGCAGCGAGGCCTCTCCTGCAGCAGCCTGGGCTGCGCCGCCTCCCAGCAGCTTAAGTTACAGGAAAGCCGAGCCGGGAGGCCGGGGGAAGCAGAGTTAGGAGGGAAAGCTGGGGGGGAGGGGACCCTGAACACAAGGGGGAACCAGCCAGCACAGCCCGGGCTGCAGCCAGTGCCCTGGGGCTGGGGCCACACTGGGGGCGCAGGGCTGGGCTGACCCACCCCAATGCAGGGGCTGGGAACGGCCTCCCCAGGCAATAGCGGGAACCGTGCTCGCCGGTGCCACGCAGCCCTGGGCAGAGCAGGTCGGCCCTGCCCCCCAGACAGCAGCAGCCCAGGCCCCAGGCAGCCCCTGCCCAGGAGGGCCCGTCTGGGGCAGGGCGCCCTCCAGTCCCTGCCAGCCCCCGGAGAGCCCTGCCGTGGCACACACCGGGCAGCCCTCGGGCTCTCCCAGCGGCCCAGCCACAGCTCCCTTGCCAGGTCTTCCTGCCCCACCCAAGCTCAGGGCCCTTTGTGCGCCGCTGCTGTGGGAACAACTCCTGTGCCAGCACTGACTGTCCGGCGCTGGCTGTGCCCAGCTCCTGCCAGCTTCTCTAGCCACTGCACGGGCACAGCCTGGCCGCTGCGGTCTGTTTGTACCGCCCTGGCGCAGAGCGGCTCCTTGCAAGGCAGCCTGGGACCATCCGCCATGTCGGCATAACGAAGAGGAAGCAATTCCCAAGCCCCAGCTATGACGAGTTTCCCACTCGTCTGCAACATCCAACACCAGCTGGCCCAGCACAGGCCGGAGCCCGGCCCCAGTGGCACGGCACATGCTCCGGGGCTGACGCCCTCGGCCTGCCGGGCTGTGCATTGGCTCTCTAACACCAAGGACTTGGCGGCTTTCGCTCCCAGGACTCCGGTCGCTGCATGCTGCAGACCGCAGTAACACCGGCCACTCGGCATGGAGCAGAGATCACAGCTGCGCTCGGCAGCAGGCGCCTGTGGCCAAGGGCTGACATGCCAGTGCTGGGCTGACGGGCCTGGAGGGGGAAGGCCTCGGAGCTGCCCACCTGTGTGTCATAGACGCTATAAGCAGGGATTCTCCTTTAACTCAAGTGGCTGGGGACTGAACGCTGGCAGCAGGCGCATTCCCCACTGCTGCTGTGCACTGGGGGGAGCACAGGCCTGGCACAGGGGCTGCGAAGCGGGCCTGAGACTCCGGGATAAAGGAGCACTGGCTGGATGGGCCAGGGCGTCTGGCGGGAGACACAGCACCTGGCTGCAGCTCCCAGCTCTGGGTGACCCTGAGCACTGCAGACAGGGCAGCTCAGCACACCCGCCTGGGGCCAGAAGAGCTCAGCCCCCAGGAGGGTCGGTTGGGGGAGGGGTGTGTGTGAGAGATAGAGAGACAAGGCCAAAGTGTTCCGTGTGTGTGTGAGTGTGAGTGTGAGTGTGTGTGAGAGAGAGACAGAGAAGGCCAAAGTGCTCCTCAGAAGGGTCGGCTGGGGGAGGCGCCAGGGCCCTTGGGAGGCTCTTCCGGCTGGTCCAGGCCCCAGAGCCCTGGGGGAGGCGAGAGGAACCCAGCACCCTGCGATGACACCACACTTGGCCCTAGACCTGCCATGGGGCGCTGGCTGGAAGCTGACACCCCTCCAAGGTGAGTCCTGGGCAAGGCCCAGCAAGGGGGCAGGGTGGGGAAGTCGGCTCTGGCCAGGGCTGGGCTAACCCAAACCACCCCCACGCCAGAGCAGGGCCCCCCAAGGGTGCGTGGCCAGCGAGTGGGGCTCCCACTGGGGCTGCCCGGGAGGAAGGGCCGGGACCTGGCTTTGTTGGGGGAGAGGGACAACTCACCATTGAAGAGAGTCTTAAAGAGACAGGGTCCCATTTCGGGGGTGCTGGGGGTCACTACCTGTTTGACAGGAAGTGAGGCCCAGGGAAAAGGGGGGCTGGAGAATTTGGCGCATGCCTGTTTACACATCTCCTTTCCCCCATCCCTCAGCTCAGCTGCAGACAGCCCTGGGGCAGCCAGGAGCAGCCAGGCCTGGCCCTGTGCGCCAGCCAGGATCAGGCCTTACCGAGCGCGCAGCTCAGCCGGACTCGCCCAACACCTTGTGAGTAGCTTTCCCCTGGTCGCCCACAGCTGCAAGTCAGGCACGTGCCCCGGCTGTGCCGAACCAGGGCTGACTGCCAGATCCTGCCACAGCCCAGCACGCTGGGCAGGGCCGGGCCAAGCCAGGGGCTGGAACTTTGCAAGGACAGTTGTGAGTGAAGATCTGTCACCCAGAGCCCGGTCCTCACCGTTCCCAGTTGGGTTAGCGGGAGCTGCAGCTCGGGAGCACAGCACAGTCAGGGGATTGGCCCGAAGGTCCAGGGGGAGACAGCCGCAGGCTGGGACCCCAACTGCAGTGGAGAGGGGCTGAAAGCTGTGCCTCAGTGTGCATGAGCATGTCAGTGTGGCCCCATGTGTGCTTGTGTCAGTGTACCTGTGTGTGCACGTCTGAGTGTGCCCCCATACACATAGCAGAGTATGTCCCTGTGTACGCAAGTACCCCTCGTGTGTGGGTGTGTCAGTGTGCTCACGTTTGCGTGTCACAGCATGCCCCTCATGTGCACGTCAGAGGGTGCCCCATGTGTGGGTGTGTCAGTGTCCCCGTGTGTGCACACGTCCGAGTGTGTCCCTCGTGTGGGTGTGTAGGAGTGTGCCCCCATGCACATGTTGGAGTGTGCCCCCAGCGTGTGGGTGTGTCAGAGTGTGTCCCCAGTGTGCACGTGTCAGTGTGTCCCCCATGCACGTCCGAGTGTGTCCCCCGTGTGTGCACATGTCCGAGTGCGTCCCCCATGTGTGCACATGTCCGAGTGCATCCCCATGTGGGTGTGTAAGTGTGCCCCATGCACATGTCCGAGTGTGTCCCCCACATGTGGGTGTGTAGGAGTGTGCCCCCATGCACATCGGAGTGTGTCCCCCATGTGTGCACATGTCCGAGTGTGTCCCCTGTGTGTGGGTGTGTAAGAGGAGTGTGCCCCTGCGTGTGCACATGTCCGAGTGTGTCCCCCGTGTGGGTGTGTAGGAGTGTGCCCCCATGCACATGCCGAAGTGTGTCCCCCATGCGTGCACACGTCCGAGTCTGCCCCCCGTGTGTGGGTGTGTAAGAGGAGTGTGCCCCCATGCACATGCCGGAGTGTGCCCCCGTGTGCACGCGTGTCGGAGCGTGCCGGGGCGGAGGAGGGGCACCCCCAGCCCAGCTGCCGGCCGGTCGCCCCTTTAACGCGGCCGCGGCGAGGGGCGGCCCCGGGCAGCTGCTCCCCGGCCCCCCGCGCCGCGCCGGCCAATCCCGCCCCCGGGGCCGGGCCCGGCCGCTCACTGCGATTGGCCGCCGGCCGTTTTGGGCCGGGGCCGGGCCGCGGGCCGGGGCTCCCCGGGGGGGGGCGGGGAGGGGGCGGGCGCCGGGGCGGGCCGGGCTGGATTCTGCGCGCTCGGGGCCGGGGGCCCCTCGAAAGCGGCTAATTGGGCCGGCGGGGGCCGGAGGCGCACAAAGGCGGGAGCGGCCGTCCCGGGACTCGGCTGCGGGCTGCACCATGCGCCCGTCCGGCGCCGCGCCCCGCCTGGCCCCGCTGCCGCTGCCGCTGCTGCTGCTCCTGCTGGGCCCGGGCCGGGCGCGGGGCGAGAAGGGCCTGTCGGTGCCGGAGCACGGCTTCTGCCAGCCCATCTCCATCCCGCTGTGCACCGACATCGCCTACAACCAGACCATCCTGCCCAACCTGCTGGGCCACACGAGCCAGGAGGACGCGGGGCTGGAGGTGCACCAGTTCTACCCGCTGGTGAAGGTGCAGTGCTCGCCCGAGCTGCGCTTCTTCCTGTGCTCCATGTACGCGCCCGTCTGCACGGTGCTGGAGCAGGCCATCCCGCCCTGCCGCGCCATCTGCGAGCGGGCGCGCCAGGGCTGCGAGGCGCTCATGAACAAGTTCGGCTTCCAGTGGCCCGAGCGGCTGCGCTGCGAGCACTTCCCGCGCCACGGCGCCGAGCAGATCTGCGTGGGCCAGAACCACTCGGAGGAGGGCGGCGCCGCGCCCGGGCTGCTCACCAGCGCCGCGCCCCGCGCCGGCCCGGGCACGCCGGCCGCGCCGCCGCGCTACGCCAGCCCCGAGCGGCCCTTCCACTGCCCGCGGGCGCTGCAGGTGCCCAGCTACCTCAACTACCAGTTCCTGGGCGAGAAGGACTGCGGCGCGCCCTGCGAGCCCGCCCGCGGCGACGGCCACATGTTCTTCAGCCAGGAGGAGGTGCGCTTCGCCCGCCTCTGGATCCTGGTCTGGTCCGTGCTCTGCTGCGCCTCCACCTTCTTCACCGTCGCCACCTACCTGGTGGACACGCAGCGGTTCCGCTACCCCGAGCGGCCCATCATCTTCCTCTCGGGCTGCTACACCATGGTCTCGGTGGCCTACATGGCCGGCTTCGTGCTGCAGGAGCGGGTGGCCTGCAACGAGCGCTTCGCTGAGGACGGCTACCGCACGGTGGTGCAGGGCACCAAGAAGGAGGGCTGCACCATCCTCTTCATGATGCTCTACTTCTTCAGCATGGCCAGCTCCATCTGGTGGGTCATCCTCTCGCTCACCTGGTTCCTGGCCGCCGGCATGAAGTGGGGCCACGAGGCCATCGAGGCCAACTCGCAGTACTTCCACCTGGCTGCCTGGGCCGTGCCGGCCGTCAAGACCATCACCATCCTGGCGCTGGGCCAGGTGGACGGCGACGTGCTGAGCGGCGTCTGCTTCGTGGGCCTCCACGGCCTGGACCCGCTGCGCGGCTTCGTGCTGGCCCCCCTCTTCGTCTACCTGTTCATCGGCACCTCCTTCCTGCTGGCCGGCTTCGTCTCGCTCTTCCGCATCCGCACCATCATGAAACACGGCGGCACCAAGACCGAGAAGCTGGAGCGGCTCATGGTGCGCATCGGCGTCTTCAGCGTGCTCTACACTGTGCCCGCCACCATCGTCCTGGCTTGCTACTTCTACGAGCAGGCCTTCCGCGAGCACTGGCAGCGCAGCTGGGTGAGCCAGCACTGCCGCAGCCTGGCCATCCCCTGCCCGCCTCACTACGCGCCCCGCATGAGCCCCGACTTCACCGTCTACATGATCAAGTACCTCATGACCCTCATTGTGGGCATCACCTCTGGCTTCTGGATCTGGTCCGGCAAGACGCTGCAGTCCTGGCGCAAGTTCTACGCCCGCCTGGCCCGCAGCCGCCACGGTGAGACCACGGTGTGAGTGCCAGCCGGGCCGGGCTGGGCATCCCAACCAAACACTTCTCTCCTCCTCCTCCTCCAACCAGTGAGCCCCTGACTTTCGGCCACCTCTGGGGGCCTCTTAGCCCAATTAATGCCTTGTAATTACACCTGTAAATAGCCTTTGTAAATGGAGTTATATATTTCTATTTAAAAACATGCAGGGACGGGGTCCCCCCCATTAGCTTGCCTCTTGTTTTGGTACTAAAGAGCTGAGGGGGTCCCTCTGCTTGGCTCCCCCCCAGCTTTGGTACTGAAGGGCCGGGGCTCCCCCGAACTCCCCCCAGCTTTGGTACCGAAGGGCCGGGGTGTTCCCCCCTCTTTCTGCCTTGGTGCTCGCTCCCCAAACTGGAGCGTGGAGCCGGCGTGACTGTGTGCCCTGGCTGCAGGGGGACGTGTTCCGTAATGGCTGCAGAGCAGGGAGTTGTGCTCTGTGGCAGGCAGACCCAGATGCCTAAGCCCAAACCCAGCACCCACCTCGGGAGCTTTACCAAGAAACTTTGTTTTTTATCAAAAGAGCCTTGCGTGGGGAGGGGGTCGCCCCCTCTCTGATCCCAGCCGCAGACCTGAGCTGGGGTGGACTGGCTCAGAGGAGCCCCTGGGGCTTTGGCTGAACCTCCTGCCGGAGCCCAACTGGAGACTGCCACACAGGGCAGGCGGGATGGACTCCTGAAGAAAACACCCCTCGGCCAGCCCTTGCCAGAACCCCTCTCAACCAGCCGCACCTCCCTTCCTGCCCTGGCATTGTGTGGGTGTCTGTCCCCCAAGGCTGGAGGCAGAAGGGTCTTTCTAAACTCTGCGCCTCAGCCGGCTGTCTGCCCTTTGCAGGGAGTTGAAAAGGGCCCTGCTTCAGGGGGCTGTTCCTAGCTCAAAGCTGTAACCCACATTATGAAACTTTAGCAGCTGACAGCCGAGCTGTTTGGCGTGGGCTCGTTCATGCAGGTAGGCAGCATTTTAAGCAATAAGAGGGGCTGGGAAGATTATTTTTGTACTTACTTGGGGGTGAGGGAAGGGGAATTGAGCTCATCAGAAATGGCAGCTTGCAGCAAAAGAAAAAAAAAGTGGGGGGGGGGTCACTGTGCCAGTGTTCAGTTTTCTGGAACAGTAGATCTGAAAACTCCCAGCAAGTTTGACAGAATTATTTTTCTGTGAAATCAAGGTGAAGACTCTCTTGTAATTCTGCCATTTGGGCCCTGCTGTGGTGGGGAAGTCCTGTTGCTGACTTGTCAGTCGCTCCTCTTCCAGCTTCGAGCTTTTAATTAAATTTCCAGGTTTGCCAACAGGTTGGTTTTTTTTTTTTTTTTGTGTTTACAGTTTAAAAAAAATTTTTTTTTCTGTGTCCTGCGGCACAAACCGTGAACCAGGGAGGAGAATATTGACAAGTTGGTTTGTAAAATGGCTAACATTCTGCCGCTGTGTACTTCAAACTTCCCTTCATAACTGCAGTGTTAAAAAAGAGGAAAACACCAGAATTATAACTTCTAGTCCCTGTCCCCAATGAACACTCCTGCCAGTGATTCTGTAGGTGGTGAAACAATATAACAACTCTAGCTATAGAATCACAGATGACAAATTTGTTATCCATTTGTAAGGTTTTGAATTCTCTACCTTTTATGTGGTATTTAAAGGCGAGGCGCTTGCATGGATTTCTTTGCCACCACATCAAGTATATTCTTGGCTGACAGCTTCTGTGAGTTTCAAAGCAGAATAGGGGTGCAGAACGTTAGAGTGTAATCAGAAGAAGTTGTAGCCGGTGCGACCAACCAGTTACAGCAAACAAGCCACGTTATTCTGAAAATATATCTATTGTTCAGGCTAATTAGCTACACTCAACTGGTCAAATAGTCGCACGTGGCTAGTGTGTCAGACACCCTGGCTAATGCCTTGTAGTGGTATGAGAAATAGTTGTACAAAATTCCTTACCTTGGGGGGATTAAAAAAAATCCCAGCCCAGAAATGCCAGAAATAATCAGCTCCCAATTTGAAATCTCCTTTCAGAGCTCTGGTTTGATCAAAATCAAAGGGAAATGTCCGTCCGGCCCCACAATTCAGTGTCTTCCCAGTAAATGAAATCGGCTCTCAAAAGAGCTTTAATCTAGGAATAATGTGCGTGTCCTGGTTGTTTCCTGCAGCTTGCCAAAAACCAACTAGAAAATGCCACCGCTTGCCGGTAATTATTATGGAGTGGGGCAGAAGCCCCTGGGTAAAGCGGCAGAGAGTTGGGGAGGGGGACAGAGTGACATGAGTTCTGCAGATTGTCTCAGTTACAGCTGGGGGGGGCAGGAAATCCACCCCTTGAATTGGGTTAATTTTAGGGTCTGGTATTGTTTTTGCCCCCCTTGATGAGATTGGAAAATGGCGCAGACAAGCTGGCTCTGGCGTTTTAAAACGGTAATGAGTCAGTAGCCTCTTGCTTGCCTGCTGCTGCCTCGCCTGCCTACTGCCCTATGTGTCTCCCAGTCCCTTACATCTGGGGTAGGGTTGTAACAGTTTTAATTAAGTGTCAGGGGTAGGCGTGTGAGTCTGTATCAGCAAAAACACCGAGAAGTCCTGGGGCACCGTACAGACGAAACAGTTTTGGAGCGTAAGCTTTCGTGGGCAAAGACCTGCTTTGTCATCTGTTTGTCTATAAGGTGCCCCAGGACTTCTCGTTATTTTTAATCACAGTGGCTTTGATTTGCTGGTGTCCCTCCCCTGAAGGGGTGACTGCCCAGGGAGATGGGGGGCACAAAAGGGGCGACTGTGAGGGTTCAAAGTTACCACTCTTGATTTTCATTTTCAACTTATTTAGCTTGGCCCCCCTGCCCTCAGCACTGTGGGGAGGAGTGCAGAGCCGGGGGAGCCCAGCCTGAGGGGGAAGCTGTGAACATGGCCTGGATCAAACCAGGCCTGCTCGCCGAAGGAGGAGACGCTCCCATGGCCTCTGGCGTGTGCCTGGGCTGCCCCGCCGGGAGCGGGGTCTCTCTTGGGGACCCTGCAGCAGGGGCTGGACTTGCCTCCCGACGCTGTGCGAGCAGCTCTCTCCTGGAGCCCCGTGCCTCCAGCCCTTGCCCGAGAGCCGGGCTCCTGAGCGCTCAGGAGCTAGCGTCAGAGCGGTAGCCGTGTCAGTCTGTCTCTTCACAAAGCAGAATGGGGAGCCTCTCCGGGGTTTCCCCCAGGCCCCCCCAAAGCAGCTGCTACCCAGAGCCCAGCCCTGAGCCTGCAATGTGAACGCCAGGGAAGGAGGGAGGGGGTTTGAAATTGACCCCTCTGTGAGGCCTTGGCTGCCTCAGGTGTCCCTGCCTGCTGGCAGGGGCAGCCCCAGGGCCTGGCAGCTCTTGCTGACGGAGGAGGAGCCATCCCGTGCGCTCCCTGTTTGTGCCCTTTGGGGTCAGCCTGTTACTCTGTCGCTGGCAGAAGGCCTTTCAGTTCCCTTGAGAAGATGGATTACCCCCAGCCCTGCTGCAATGGCCTTTGTTGTTCCACACACTACATGTCCTGGGCAGACCCCCAGGGGAGATGCAAACCCTGCTGGAGACGGCGGGGCCTGGGCCTGTTTGCTTTCGCTGCCCCAGCTTCAGCACGGAGTCGGGAAAGGCGGAAGAGTTTGCTTTGTGCTTCCTCCTGGGGGATGCTGCCTGCTCCAGCCCCTGCTGCCTCCCCTAGGGGCTGGGCAAGCGTGTACCACCAGGGCCAGATTTCCACCCCCCGGAGAGCCCCTTCTCCACCGCGGGGTCCTGTGCAAACCCTCGCCTTGCTTCCCAGCCGGCTGTAAACACTGCCCTTGTTCCTGGGCTCCGGCTGGCTTGTTTTAACCAAGGAATACTCTGTGGAGCTGCAGATCGCCAGGGCCCGAGCTCGGGCCTGCACACAAGGGCCTCTCACAGGGGGGTTGAAGGTGGGAGTTAAACTGGCTGGTGCTTTTTAAAATGGGAATGGGGGAGGGGTGTGGAAGCTGACAGCCTGGCTTTGAAGTGGAGATTTCCACACACCCGTGCCCTGAAAGGCTGCAGAAAAGCAGAAATCTGTGTAATGCATTAACCACCCCAGCTGCTGGGGAGCGGGACATGCTAAAAGTTTCGTTTCGTCTGCTCCAGGCAGCACCGGCCCCACGTTGGGGGGTGGGGAGGGGGGGCTGCTCTGCTCAACGCGCATCACCGCCCAGGAATGACTGAAAATAAATAAATCCCTTCGCAGCAGACTGGAGCCTGCCCAGCCCGGCGGACAAAAAGCCCTTCTTCGGCCGGCTCCGGCGGAGGGGCACGGGGGTTCCCGGACGCAGAAGAGCTGCCTCGGGGCTGGGGCTGGTCGGGTCGGGTGGGAAGGGGAGGGAGCCCCGAAGTGACATGGGGGTACAGCCCTGATGGCCTAGCTTTGGGCTCACTGTCAGGGCAACTGAGAGCCTAGGGGGCAGCCTACGACCTCTGTCTTCTGCGGGGCTCCAGTCCTGCATGCTCCCCCACTTCTGGGGGGCTGCCCCGGATGCAGGGGCTGAGGCCTAGCTGCTAGTCCGTCAGCCGGAACGGAGGTGGAGCAGCAGTTGCCCCGCGCTGCCTGACAACCAGGCCTGGCTGGCTAGGAGAGGAGAGTAGCGGCTGGGATGGGCAGTGCCAGCCTGTTAGGCAGGTGTGGGCTCCCCAGGCCTGCAATATTTTCACAGCTGGCTCGGTCGGGCCAGGCTCCGTGGAAGTCAATGAACGGCGCCTCCAACATTCCCCTTCTCCAATCAACACCCCCAGCCGCAGCCCCTGAGACCCGCTGGCTCATCACATGGGAGTTCGATAAAAGGTCCCACCAGGCCCAGCAGGGTTTTCCGGGGCCAGTCGGCTCCAGCTAACGTATGTAGTTGTAACGGTTGCTGGGCTGAGTTTGGAAGCGCTGGGGTCAGGCAGAGGGGAGCTCTGAAGCAGTGCAGCTGGGACGGGGAGAGCAGAAGCCCTCCTCCCATGCCGAGGCCACCGAGGCCACACAGCTGCTGGTTGGAGGCCTGCCGAGAGCCTTTTCACAAGTGTGTAAGAAAGGCGTGATTGTCAGTCAGCTGCACGAGCGTGTGTAAAGCGATAAATGCGTTCACCGGCGGCACGCTTGCTCCGGGCGGTTTCCTGCTGCTCGACCGGTGGGGGCTGTGGGCCTCTCCAGACGGCGGGTCGCTATGCAGGAGTGCAGCATGCTGAGTGAGTTGACCAGCTGCTCCATGCTGGGAAACGGACCGCCCGGGCTAGGCCAGCCAGCTTGCTGGTGGGCTGGGCTGGGCTGGTGCAACTTAGGGTGTTACTGTGCCATACCCATGCCGAGTACTTACCCGATGCAGGTGCTCTGTGCTTGTGTGCACCCCATTGGCGCCTGTAACAGTCCTCCTGTTCCCCCGCACCCTGGCGGCTCTCGCATGGAGCTAAGCAGTTATGGTGCTGCCAGTGCCTGAGCCATTTGCTGAAGAGGGTCTGAAGGGTGAAGGAAAGACACATTTCCAAAAGCCAGGCGCCAAGGCCAAGGGCAGCAGTGGACTCTGCTGGGCCAGTTCTCAGCACCTGCCATGGGAAGCGCTTGCTGGCTGGCACCCTGAGCGCCTGATCACAGGCTCCCTGGAGTCACAGCTGCCTTTGTGTCACGGTGATCCCCACGCCAGGCTGAGCTCTCCAGCCATTGCCAGAGCTGGCGGTGGAGGGAGTGAGCCATTCTGCGGAGAGGGTCCTCAGGCTCCCAGGCCAGAGGGGACCCAAAGGCCAATCTGCATCACAGGCCTGGCCTGAAAGAGTCCCCAGGCCGAGCGCTTAGACACATCCTAGTGCTGGGCAATCCTGCTCCGGCCGGCAGCCTGTTCCAGTGGTTAACTGCTCTCCCTGTTAACAAGTGACCTGCCCCTCTGGAGCTTCAGCTTCCAGGGCCATGTCTACACTGCTGGGTTTCTCAGGAGTAACTCCCTGCAGTGGTGCAATTGTCTCAGAGGGGCCCAGCTAGTCTGCAGCTTCCCAAAACAAAGCCAGCACTCCTGGAGCACCGGAGCCACTAGCCAGGTCGTTTGCTGGGGGGTCTCTCGGGCGCTCCAGGAGCACTTTGCTTTGCTTTGCTTTGCCTCAGCGGTCGCAGTTATTTCTGAAAAGAGCCTTCGCGCTGCAGGAGCTTTTTGAAATTTGGCGTTTGCACTAGAGAGCCAATGTTGAAATAAGAGCAATGCCGGGCTGCCTCCCTGGAGGCCAATCAAGTTGGAATTACCTCTGCTTAGCGCACACTGCGTCAAGTTCGAAATTGATGGAGGTCGGCAAAAGTTCCTGGCTTTGGTGGCGTTCCTATTGCGAGCTCAGTGCCGCCAGCTGGGCAGTGTGGACAGCGGGGCTTGAGGGGTGGTTCTGGAGAAAAGGGGGCTCTCTGGGAAAAACCCCAAACCAAACCCGTGTGGACAGGCCCAGAGCGTACTAGTGACCCCCTCCCAGCGGAGCGGGAAAGCAGCTGCTGGAGGTGGGGCAGGTTTAACCCTTTGCTCAGCCTGGTGGCTCCTCACAGAACCTTCTCCAGCTGGGGACCCCAGGATCAGGGGCAGGGCTCCAGCTGTCATTGCACCTGGACCAAATACAGAGGAGGTTTAGCTCCTGCTGGCCAAGAGCCCCCGGACTCCACCGGCTCTTTGGGCCACCTCACACACGGAGCCCCGGCCAGCGGATTCACTCTCCCAGTGGCTGCTTCCCCTGTAGGTACAGCCTGTGCTCTTTGTTCCCAGTCCTGTTCATTGACATGCAACCACAGTAAATGCCGAGCTTGCTCCCACCATTGCCTTTGTACGGGTGGTCTGGTCTCACCATCTTTTACCCCTCTCCCCACCGCTGTGTCACCTGCAAACCTGACTGGTGATGAGATCGTGTTTTCTCCTGGTAGTTATTGCAGGGCCAAGAACCGGTGCCTGGGGGAGCCTGCTGGCAACATGGCCCGTCGACAGTGCAGCCGGAGGCTTGTCAGTTAGCTGCTTTTCAGTCGTCTGATTTGGGGCGCTGTTGAGTTTGTATCGCTCCAGCTTTCTAATCAAAATGTAGTGCGGAGCTAAGTCAGGGACCTGACGACCTCAGAAGCCAGGTCTGCTCTAGGGCATGAGGTTGGTATAACTAAGCTGTTCAGGGTGTGAAAGTCCACCCCCCGACTAACGCAGTTAAACTGACCTAACTCCCCTGGTGTAGGCAGTGCTAGGCTGACAGGAGAATTCTTCCCTCCCCCACAGCTAGCGCCTTGCAGGGCGGAGGTCAACCTACGTGGAGGGGGGACCTGGTGACCAGCAATGTGGCTGTAACATTTCAGCGTAGACAAGCTCTCAGTGCATTACACCACCACCAGTACTGTTTTCAACCTCCGGGGGAATCTCTTCTCGGAGAGAGGTCCAGTGAGGCTGGCAAGGACTGGTTCCCATACCCCCTACTGAGTGGCATTAATTCCATTGGCTCCTCTACTTCTTTATAAATTGAGACCCCTATGAGCCGCTCCATTCCCTGGCCCAGGGCAATGTCAGGCTGACAGGCCTGTAATCATAGAATCATAGAACACTAGGACTGGAAGGGACCTTGAGAGGCCATCGAGTCCAGCCCCCTGCCCCAATGGCAGGACCAAGTACTATCTAAACCATCCCTGATAGACGTCTATCTAACCTGTTCCTAAATATCTCCAGCGATGGAGATTCCGCAACCTCCCTTGGCAATTTATTCCACTGTTTGACCGCCCTGACAGTTAGGAACTTTTTCCTAATGTCCAACCTAAACCCCCCTTGCTGCAGTTTAAGTCCGTTGCCTCTTGTTCTATCCTCAGAGGCCAAGAAAAACAAGTTTTCTCCTTCCTCCTTATGACTCCCTTTTAGATACCTGAAAACCGCTATCATGTCCCCCCTCAATCTTCTCTTTTCCAAACTAAACTAGCCCAGTTCTTTCAACCTTTTTTCATAGGTCACATTCTCTAGACCTTTAATCATTCTTGCCGCTCTTTTCTGGACCCTCTCTAGTTTCTCCACATCTTTTTTGAATTGCAGTGCCCAGAACTGGACACGATACTCCAGCTGAGGCCTAACCAGCGCAGAGTAGAGCGGTAGAATGACTTCTCGTGTCTTGTTCACAACACACCTGCTAATGCATCCCAGAATCATGTTTGCTTTTTTTGCAACAGCATCACACTGTTGACTCATATTTAGCTTGTGGTCCACTATAATCCCTAGATCCCTTTCTGCTGTAGTCGTTCCTAGACAGTCTCTCCCCATTCTGTATGTGTGAAACTGATTGTTCCTTCCTAAGTGGAGCACTTTGCATCTGTCCTTATAAGGTAATGACCTGGCTCATCCCATTGACCCTTCCAGCCTTCTGGTGCTTCCCCAGTGTTTGAAGACTTATTGAAAATCAACTTGTAGGGTCCATAGAACTCCTCAGCCAACTCTTTTAAAACTCTTGCTGGGCCCTGTGGGTTTGACAAGGTTTAGATTCTGTTTAACCACTGGCTGGAGAGACTGTTACCATCCCCAGCCTCACCACACGGCTGTATTAAGCTTGATGCTTATTGCAAATGAGCTGCTTAGCCTTCAACCCACCCTGGCCAGAACAACTGTCCAGGGCAGACCCGCAAGCAGCTTTCCTTAACCCCTAGGTGCTCCGCGTCTTTCCACCAATACGCTGAGCATGAGGGGACAGCACTTTGGTTAGTTGGGAGACCCAGGCTAGCCTGTGTCTTTTCAGTTCCCCTGCCTTATCAAACCCCCTGGCCAGGGGTTGATGGTTTGTTGACACAGCAGATGCTGTGACTGATTGTTCCTAGGAGATGGGTGGGGGAGTGGAAAGCCCAATGAGTTTTTTACGTCCCCATCTAGAAAGGGGCCCTATGGCCCAGGGCTGCTTGTTTGCCCCTTCATTATCCAGGGCGACCTTTCCCCTGCCTCCAGCTGGGTCAGACGGGCATCCAAGGGCGTTTGTGCACCCTGCCAGGCTCGGAGTCAAGTTGTGTTAATGAGCCCAACTGTAAGTTCTCGCAGGGAACCCACCCAGATTACAGTCAGGAGCATTAATTAACGTGTTCAGTAACAAATCAGGGCAGAGCTGACAGTTCCCGTGTTGCTGCCCTCGCTAGCTGTGTCGTTCCCCATGTTTTACTGGTGGGGAAACTGAGGCACAGAGCAAGCCAGTGGCAGGGCTGGGAAAAGTGTCCAGCTCTGCAGAGTCCTGCTCCACCGGTGTTCACACTGTCACCAGTGCTGGTCGGGGCAGGACTTCTTCACGTCTGCACAGACAGGACCGTCCTGCAGCTAGTGACTCCAACCTGGAGCAATGGGAAAGTCCTCTCCCCTTGGCTTCTGCCACTGGAAGGGAAAACAGGATCCCCGTTAGCTGGAGCCTGGGGCTGGGTTGTTCCAGGGAGAAGGCCAACCCCTCTCTGTGACGCTGCCACAGATACCTTCCCCTGCCCGAGCTGCTTCCCCCATCCCCAGGCCCAGACCGGCTCTGCAGGAGGCCAGCAGGGCTCTGCGCAAGGGCTGGGATGGTGGGAGAGCCCCCAGGAGCAGGGACAGAACCAGGCCGTCAGGGAAGGTCGGGAGAGACTCGGAGCTTTGTGGTCCGGTGCAGTTTCATTCCACAGTCTCTCACCCCCAGCAGAGTGATAGTGACGTTCTTCAAGAGTGCAGACGTAGCTGCCCGCGGGCAGGCTCGGTCCTGGGCCTGCTGGCGCTCTGTGCAGGAGCCTGTGCAGCCTGAGCTCAAAGCTGTGTAAGTGGTCGAAGTGCCCTCCATGGGCCAGCGACCCACCGGACTAGGTGTGTGGGTTACAGAGACAACATAGTTAAACCCTAGGCCCCTCCTGGGCCTGGGCCTGGGCCGGGTCCCATCCCCCTCACGGGGCCCTTACAACGTGTGGCGCTCTGGCCAGGCTGCCCAGCCCCTCCCATGGTGCTGCAAAGGCCCTAGCGCAAGGGACTGAGGCGCTGCACAGCGGCCATGCTGACTGAGGGCCAGGCCCTGCAGGGTGGGGTGCCAGCATGTTCAGCACCACGCCAGGATGAAGCCTTGACAGGCTGAGCCCCTTAACGCCCCAGCGTCGCTCAGCCAGAGCCCTGGCCACATTAGGCGGGAGCCCACCTAGGCCCTACTGGTCCCCCAGGCCCCTTTCAGCCGAATTCCGGAGGATAACGAAACAGCACCCCAGAGCCCAGCCAGGCAGCAGAAATAACCCAGGCCGCGTCACTTGGCAATGTGGAATGCGGGCCAACCCAGGCGGCTGGCCCTGTCTGCGCCCCCCGGGTGCCTGACTCCATGCGGGGCTGGGTGGGCACCAGAGCCTGGCCTGCATTCCAGCGCCCGGATGGGGCTGGCAGAACTCTTAGCAGCTGAGATGTGGGGTTCCTTTTTCAGCCAGGGGCTGATCCCACACTCTGATGCTCACAGGCCGTTCCCCTAGCAATATGCTGAGGGTCCGAGCCAGGGCAGAAGGGCCAGCTGCTTCCAAGGAAGACGCAGAAGGCTGGCACTTATGGGAGCACCTGCCCTACGGAGGCCCCTGGCCCTGGTAGCTCACCACTGGCTTAAGCCCAGAAGCTTAAAACATAATCGCAAATCCCAACTCTGCATCTAAAGAGATGGGGGCTAAATTAACCGTTACCACTCAAGAACCAGCTTGGGCTCACTGCAGCTGGGTCTCTAAGACCTCCACTCTGGGTCAGAAAACCGAACCGAACGCGGGGGCTCATTAAGGAAAAGAGAGAGACTTGTACGGCCTGTAGAAATCCATGCTGAACCCACGGCTTGAATCCTACCTGCAGATGTGGTTGCCCCATCTCCGCACAGAGACACGGGCATTGGGAAAGCGTCCACAAATGACAACAGAAATGCTCAGGGGTCTGGAATGCCTTCTGGATGAGGCAAGAGGAATGAGCCTGGGAAGAGAGACGCCTAAGGGGGTCTATGATGGAGCTCTGTAAACCGCTGACTGGCCTGACGTAAAGAGGTGCTGTTTACTCCTTCTCAGAGCACAGGAACTAGGGGTCAAATTCAGCCCCAGATTTAAAGCAAACGGAAGGAAGCATTTTCTCACTGAGCGCACAGCCACCCTGGGGAGCTCCTGGCCAGCAGGAGTTGTGAAGACCAGGCCTTTAACAGGCTTCAGCAAAGAATGAGGTACCTTCCTGGAGGACAGGTCCATCCATGGGCATTACCAGGTTAGGCTGGGGTGGTGCCGGGGCTGGGAATGGCCTCCAGGGATGGCTCACCTGAGGATTACCTGTTCCATTGATTCCCTCGGGAGCAGCTGGCGTCGGCCGGCAGGGCTGGCCCTGACCCCGTGTGGCCGTTCTTACGCCCAGCACAGCCCAGCCCGACTCTGCTTTGGCTGCTGTTTCCTGCTAGGACTCCCGGCATGTTCACTGTCCCTACACTGCCCAGTCCCAGCTGGCAGTGACTTCAGAGCCGCTGGATCGTGCCCTTCCACAGGCAGCATGTCCAGCCCCTGCACAGAGGCACAGCCCCGTTCATCTCTGCCAGGGGGCTGCCCAGCCAAAGCCTGCAGTGGGAGGAGCCCCAGCCCCATTGGCCGCCTCCTCCAGAGCATAGGCATGTGCCGCACTCGCGGGCCAGACCCTGTCCCAGCTGCAGAGCAGCACCCCCCGATTCTTCCCAGGCAAAGGACTGGTGCATGTTGCTGGTGGACATGCAGCTCAGGCTGAGCCTCAGAGCACTCCCAGGGCTGGTGGGCAGGACTGCGATTTCTAGCTGTGCGAGCTCACCGAGCTGCAGAGCCTGGGGGCCCCCCAAAAACACAGCTGTGCCAACACCAGGACAGCCACAAGGGTCAGCAGAGTCAACACAGCCACAAGGGTCCTGCTCCTTAGACCTGGCACAGCAAGAGACGGCTGGAGCCCTTGGTGCTGAGGCGTCATTCTTGGCTTCCCAGGCAGCAGGACAGAGACCGGGAGGTACTCGTTACGCATGTGAGTCGCTTGTTCCAATGCTACACCGCCACCAGGCAGAGCCCCACCTCCTGGAGGCATGTGAGGTTGTACCCGGCTCCTCTCACCAGCATCTCCGGCCTCTGTGGAGGGGCAACAGGGATCTCAGCAAGGTTCAGGCAACACAGCAGGTCAGCATCTGTCCAGAGACGAGCTTCCGCTGGCTGGGGGTGAGCTCAGGCCTTGTCAGTCCCTGGGGGCTGTGGGACTTGCCCTCAGTCACCCAGGAAGTCAATGGCAGAGTTGGGAGGAGTCCTTGGGGAGCCAAATGTTTCTGTTCTGAGCACCAGTTCCTGCCAGCACCAGACTGGGACCCAGGAGTCCTAGCACCTCACCCTGCCCTCTGTAACCAGCCCCCACTCCCCTGCCAGCACCAGACTGGGACCCAGGAGTCCTAGCACCTCACTCTGCCCTCTGTAACCAGCCCCCACTCCCCTGCCAGCGCCGGGCTGGGACCCAGGAGTCCTCACATCTCACCCTGCCCTCTGTAACCAGCCCCCACTCCCCTGCCAGCACCAGACTGGGACCCAGGAGTCCTCACACCTCACCCTGCCCGCTGTAACCAGCCCCACTCCCCTGTCAGCGCCGGGCTGGGACCCAGGAGTCCTAGCACCTCACCCTGCCCTCTGTAACCAGCCCCCACTCCCCTGCCAGCACCAGACTGGGACCCAGGAGTCCTCGCACCTCACTCTGCCCTCTGTAACCAGCCCCACTCCCCTGCCAGCGCCGGGCTGGGACCCAGGAGTCCTCGCACCTCACCCTGCCCTCTGTAACCAGCCCCCACTCCCCTGCCAGCGCCGGACTGGGACCCAGGAGTCCTAGCACCTCACCCTGCCCTCTGTAACCAGCCCCCACTCCCCTGCCAGCGCCGGGCTGGGACCCAGGAGTCCTCGCACCTCACCCTGCCTGCTGTAAGCACATCTACCCTAGGGATGGACAGGTGGCGGGGGGGGGCGGGGGGAGAGGCCATTCTACTTGTGTTACTCCTGGGGAGCTCCAGCCAGCAGGTAAAAATGGAGCATTAGTGTCCCTGCCAGGAGACAGCCCCTGCCCCCCAGAGAGACGGGCTGTTCAGGGAAGCCAAGGGTGTTGTCCAGCATCCGAGAGTTTTCCCTAGGAAGCGGCCGAGCTGGAAGTAAGAGGAGGTGGCAGGGCTCCCTCTGCGCCCAAGGGCTTGGTTAATGTTGCCTGTCCCGGCTGAGCAGCACTGTGGCCTTTGACCCCATTTCCCGGGCTGGTGGCAAGTGGCTTGGCGCTTGTGGGAGAGTGGGGGCCCCCGGTGCCCCTCCCCATTCTGCTGGGCAGCGTGCATCAAGTGTGTGGTTTCCCAGCCTGGGGGGGCATTCGCCCCTGGGGGGGGGTGAAGAAATTCCAGGGGGGCACAAGGTGGCCCAGCGCCCCCTCAAGCCCCCACCTGAAGGAAGCTCTGGCCTTTGCTTCCGGCGCTCAGCCCCTGCCATTTTACATGGGCGACCCAGCGCAGCTGCTGTAAATAGCAGGCAGCCGGCGAAGGCCCAGCTGGAGCTGGCTGCCTCCTGCAAAGGTGAGTGTGGGCTGGGGGAGGAGGAGGCTGGGGTTAGATGGGGGTGGGGGTGCCTACCTTTAGAAGGGCAGGGGAGGGGCGTGGGTGGGAGGCTCGCAGGGCTTGTGGGGCTTGAGCACCCAGCCAGGTTGCAGGACACAGGGAACTCAGGCGGCTGGCCCCAGCAGAGCAGGGCTTGGGCGGCTCAGCCTGGTAGGCAGGTGGCTGGTCCCAGCAGCATGGGGCTCGGGGTGGCAGGTGGGAGGCTGGCCCTGTCAGCGTGGGGCTTGGGCAGGGGGGATCGAGCGGCTGGCCTTCAGCTGGGGTGGGTGGCTGGTGGGCGGGTGGCTGACCCTGGCAGTGTGGGGCTTGGGCAGGGGGGATCGAGCGGCTGGCCTTCAGCTGGGGTGGGTGGCTGGTGGGCGGGTGGCTGACCCTGGCAGTGTGGGGCTTGGGCAGGGGGGATCGAGCGGCTGGCCTTCAGCTGGGGTGGGTGGCTGGTGGGCGGGTGGCTGACCCTGGCAGTGTGGGGCTTGGGCAGGGGGATCGAGCGGCTGGCCTTCAGCTGGGGTGGGTGGCTGGTGGGCAGGCGTCTGGTCCCGGCAGCATGGGGCTCAGGCGGCTGGCGGGCAGGTGGACTCCTGGCCCTGGCGGCTGGTGGGCAAGTGGGTGGCTGGCCCTAGCGGCATGGGGCTTGGCGGGTGTCTCAGACAGTGCAGATCTCAGGCTGGCAGGTGGCTGGCATGGGGCTCAGGCAGCTGGCCAGCTGGGGCTTCCCCAGGCAACTGCAAGGGCCAAGAAAGCTGGCTTGTGCTTATCTTTAATTTTAAATCACATTTTACAGCAAGTTTGTGTTTATTTCAAGTTATGAATTGACCTTTAAGGGGGTTGCACGATGGGAGAGAAGAGGTGGGGGGCGGGAGGGTTTCTCAGAAATCCGAAGTAGGGCATGACGCCGGTCTCGTGTTAGCGCAACGGAGGAGGGTTGGGGCGCCCAGGCCTGTCCCTAAGTCAGGCACTGACTTGCCATGGGGCCTTTGGGGGGTCTCTGTGGACTGGGTTTGCAGACTCCCTCAGAGAGCTGAAAAATCAGGCTGCCTCAGTTTCCCATTGGGATAATGCCCCTCAGGCCCAGGTTATTGCCCTGAACCCCCCCAGGTAACGGGGCACACTCTGGGGCCTGGCCTCCCCCAGAGGCGCACAGGGAACGCCCATGCTGCGGTTTGGGGCACCCTCACTTGAGTAGTGGGGGGCGGGGGCATCCATCTGCCGGGGGTAGCGGGAGCCCAGTGGCAGGGAGCCACACTCTGGCTCCATCTGCCCTGAGCTGCCTGTGGGCCCGGCCAAGGAGCTGCCAGCCCTGCCCCCTGCCCGCCCCCCCCGCCCCGGCTCCAGCCCTGGCTCTTTAAATATGCAAAGTAGCTCATCACCCAGAACAAGGGGTGCGGTGCTGTTAATCCCCCGACAAAAGGTGTCAAGGGGTGAATGAGGGAGCAGCAAAGCCCCCTCCCCTGGGCTGGCCCGGGTCAGGCGGTGCATAACCCTAACCTGCCCTCGGGCCCCAGCCCCAGGTGCCTGCTCTGGTTTTCCCCCTGGAGTCCTGAGCCCTCCGAGAGGCCCACAGAGTCCTCTGCCCCTGGGAGTGATGAGCATTAACTCAGCCTTGACCTGCTGAGGTCACCACCACGCTGATTGTACAGATGGGGAAACGGAGGCACAGGCCGGGCGGAGAGTCGCCCTAGGGCACCACATGAGCCAGTGGCAGCACCATGAACATGAGCACTCACAGGGCAGTAGTGCCAGGAGCCCCAGCCACCATCGAGGCTTCTCTGCCAGGCCCCGGCCGGCCACAGTGACTTGCCAAGTACCAGGCAGGCCAGCGGTGGCAGAGGTGAGGCTAGCGCCCTGGTGTCCGGCCAGCCCGGCCCCTCGGGCACAGGGCTGGGAGTGCAGAGAGGCAGTGAGTGAGCGGCAAGGCTGCATGGAGCCCCGTGCTGCTCCGTGGCAGGGCACAGTGCAGGGTGGGGGCAGTGTGTGGTGGTGCCTGGCCACGTGCTCCCTGGGGCGTGGGTGTGACTCAGGCTTGGGGACGCTGGGGCGATGGCCACAAGGCTGGTCCAGGTTGGGGGCCCCTGACTTGTGGGGCCCAGGCTCCAGGACCCCACCAGGTCCCAGTGCTGAGCTGACCCAGGCTCTCTGATGGGGGCACAGGGCTCTTTCGATCGCTGTTGGAGCCCCAGGCACCACTGGCCAAGGCAGGCTAACCCCAGCTCCACCCCTTCCACTAGGGCCTCCGCCCCTTCAGCCTCCTCACTTGCCCCCATCATCCACAACTTGCCCAGGGCCCTGCAAAGTCCCTCCGCTGCCCTGGATGTGCCCCATCCCCCACGGGTCTCTGCCCCTCGCCCCATGGCAGTAGTGCCCTGGTGGGACTGGCCAGCTCTGCACAAGGTGACATAGGCAGCGAGCTCTCTGAGGAGGGCTGGGGTCCTGGGCTGGGTGTTTGTATAGGGCAGGGGCACAGGATGCACCCCATGAATAAGTCCTAAGGAAACTCTGCAACCCTGACTGAGGTGGGCCAGACGTGTCCCACTGAATAGCTGGGGACACAGCGAGTCATTGGCAGAGGCCAGAGAATGGACCTCAGGAGCCCCGGAACATGGTGCCCTGCTCTAACCACTAGGCAACAGCTTGCTTCAGATCCAGGAATAGAATGCAGAAGCCGTCCCTGCCAAGGCTCTGACTAGCCACTAGCCCACACTCCCTCCCAGCCAGGGAACCCAGCAGCCCTGGCTCAGGCTGGACCCTTATCTGTGCAGAGCAGGGCGTGAGGCTGGCCATTGAGGAGGCGGGGGCTCCAGCCAGTGCAAGGGAGATACCTGCACTGCCCAAAGTGGGCATGGCCTGGCTGTCCTGCAGCGTGATGCTGCCCAACCCCCTCAGGGACCCGCAGCACTCCCCTGCCCCAAGGCCTCTTGTGCCAAAAGCCCCTGGATCTGTGAGCCCACCAGGCCGTGGTGACTGCCTGCAGGGGCCGGGACCAGAGCTTCCACACCCAGCACTGGGGGTCGGGGGATGAGCTATCCAGCCCCCTCCCTGCTTCCCCCGGATCTGCTGCCGGCAGAGCTGTGAGGGCCAGGGCCTTGTGCTCCAGTGAGGGACCTGAACCAGGGCTGGGGGGGCCTGTGCCCACCCTGGGGAGGCTGCTGGTACCCCAAGGGCACACAGCTGCCATGGGGCACTGGCTGCCTCAGGTTCCTCACACAGGCGTCACCTCCTCCCTTCCTCCCCCAGTCTTTCTTCCCAGCCCCTTTCCAGGGACCTCCTCCAGCCCCTGTGCTGGTCTCCAATAGCACGGGCAGGCGGGGGTGGTGTCTCCTTCCTTCAGACACCTCCAGGAGCTCTCACCCATGTGAGGCTTCGCCAGAGCAGCCCTGTGGGTGTCAGGCTGTGCCAGAGGCAGGCACATGCAGAGAGGAAATGGGGGATGGCATATGGACACTGGGGGGCCAGTGGGGCCCAGGGCAGAATTCCAGGGTGTATCCCACAGCAGCAGGTGTGAGCAGCAGTCAGTGTCACATACACATCTCAGAGAGCTGGAAGGGACCTCCAGTCCAGTCTCCAGCCCTGGCAAATTCCCCCCTGCCCTTAAATCTGTTTGCTCCAGACCTCTGCATGGCCTCCTCAAGGATTGAACTCACAAGCCTGGGTTTAGCAGGCCCATGTTCAACCCACTGAGCTGTCCCTCTCCCTGCAGAGCTGCACACTCAGGCTGCGTCTACACGTGCACGCTACTTCGAAGTAGCGGCACCAACTTCGAAATAGCGCCCGTCACGTCTACACGCGTCGGGCGCTATTTCGAAGTTAACTTCGACGTTAGGCAGCGAGACGTCGAAGTCGCTAACCTCATGAGGAGATAGCAATAGCGCCCTACTTCGACGTTCAACGTCAAAGTAGGGACAGTGTAGACGATCCGCGTCCCGCAACGTTGAAATTGCTGGGTCCTCCATGGCGGCCATCAGCTGGGGGGTTGAGAGATGCTCTCTCTCCAGCCCCTGCGGGGCTCTATGGTCACTGTGGGCAGCAGCCCTTAGCCCAGGGCTTCTGGCTGCTTCTGCGGCAGCTGGGGATCCATGCTGCAGGTACAGGGTCTGCAACCAGTTGTCAGCTCTGTGTATCTTGTGTTGTTTAGTGCAACTGTGTCTGGGAGGGGCCCTTTAAGGGAGCGGCTTGCTGTTGAGTCCGCCCTGTGACCCTGTCTGCAGCTGTGCCTGGCACCCTTATTTCGATGTGTGCTACTTTGGCGTGTAGACGTACCCTCGCAGCGCCTATTTCGATGTGGTGCCGCGCAACGTCGAAGTTGAACATCGACGTTGCCAGCCCTGGAGGACGTGTAGACGTTATTCATCGAAATAGCCTATTTCGATGTTGGCTTCACGTGTAGACGTAGCCTCACAGTCACAAAGGGGCACATAGATACACTCACAACACACAGAGATGCACACACACATCCAGACACAACTCACAGGCACATCCATCGCCAGACAAACTCCCCAAGACACACAGACACGCACACCGACTTAAAACTAACAGATATTTTGGAGCATAAGTGGTGATGCATAAGGTGCTACAAGATTTCTTGTTGTTCTCGAAGCTACAGACTAACACAGCTGCTTCTCTGATACTTAAAACTCAGAGAGACACACAGACACCCCCCATCCCACAGACACACCTCTCACAAAAACACAGGCTGAGTCTGCACTAGAGCATAAAGTCAATTTTAAGGGAGTTCTGTCAATTTTATAACATACCTGTTTTCACTACAAACATCATTAGGTTGATTTTAAGGGATCCTAAGGTCGACTTTTCTACTCCAGCTTTTTCATGAGGAGTAATGCCAAATTCAAATTTATAAGTTGACTTAAAGCCAGTGTAGAAGCAGCATTAGTTAATTCAATTTTATTGGCCTCCAGAAGCATCCCACAATGCCCCCTGTGTGTCCCTTCTGGCCATTGCTTTCACTTCCACTGCTCTCCAGGTAAGCCGGAAATGGGAAACAGGAATCAGGAATCAGCCTGGCTCTCTGGGTCAAAAGGGATCAAAATACCACTATGGAAACAAAGCATTTCAACACTTTTCAATAGCTCCAGCCTGAACCTTTTCCGATATTTCTTTCTGCGTTTTCCACATCTCAGGCCTGGCCCGCCAGACTGGTAATGGCGTGCGCCAGAGGGGGTTGGGGAAAACGGTGTGAAAATGCATTTGGCGGTCGGCTTGCCCTGGGAGCAGGGCCTGAGGGCAATGCACTCTGGGATGATGGCATCAGCCGTGGCACATTTTTTCCCAGAACATATTGGCACAGAAACCAACGGGCGTGCAGGAGCTGTGGGATAGGTACCCGCCATGCAGTGCTGGCACAGTCGAACTTAGCAGTGGTAATGGGGACACACTATGCCGAGTGTGGAGGCTCACCATGGACTTTCTAAGCCCCAGTGGTACAAAGTCGTCTTTATTTCCTGGAGCAGACACAGCCAAGCGCACAGAGCAGCGAGACACAGAATTCAGCGTGGAGAGACACACGGGGTCACACTACCACACACCCTAAGACAGACTCTTGCGCGTGCACTCCCAGGCGCACACTGTCCTGCGCTCTCCTTGCAGGCCAGCCCAGCCCGCCCTGGGGCTGCCTCCCCTTGCAGTTAAAGGCTGCCCCACTTGGTGGAACAGGGGGTTCAGTCTCCGTCTGGCCGAGCCGGGTTCGAGTTGGGGCTCTGACTCAGGTGGCAGCTGTCCAGGGAGGCCCTTCACAGGGCAATGCAGGCCGGGCTCTGGGCTCCAGCTGCCTTCCTCCGCCCACTGGGGTCCTGCTGCCCCCAACCTCCATGTGCAGCCACAAAACTCCTCCCTGCTCCGAGCCAGCTGGCGGGCAGCTGTCTGTGCCATGCCACCTGCCTCTGCTGCTGCGACAGGCTGGGGCTCCCCAGGGACAGGGGCCCCATGGAAGCTGCGCCAGCCACAGCCGGAGAGCCAGGACTCCTGAGCTGGGGGAGGAGAGCCAGGCTGCAGCCTAGGGGTGAACGTGCTGGGTGCCCTTGGCCAGTCCGTGGAAAGAAGCGACTGGCTCTTCCTGCAGCTGCTGTGCACAGATGCCCATGGAAGGGGAGCGTGAAGCCTGAGTGTTCGGGGCGTGGCACTGGGACAGTGGGCCTGACGTTCTCAGCTGGTCTCTCCACCCCCCAGGGGGCCTGCAGGGTAGTCGGGGACGGGCCTCAGCAGAGGGCTGGCACGCAGGCAGCAGTCTCTGGCAGGGACACACTGCTGCCCTGATGAGAGGGCAGGACAGGGAACCCAGGGCTGAGTTCATCTTGTGGGGGTGCACAGCCTGGGGGGGGGGCCTCCATTGATATCACCCAGCTGCTCCTGCCCCCGAAACGGCACCCACTGAACCCCACCGGGGGTGATCAGAAACAGCGCCAGGAGCCGGCCAGCCTGCTGTGGGTTGAGCTCTAGCCTGGGGCTCAGGAACCAGGGGTTGTAATTGCTGCTTTGCCATTGACTCCCTGCACTAGCTCTGGCGAGTCCTGGGATTGTCCCTGCCTCAGTTTCCCCTTTGTAACATAAAGATAATCCCAACCTCCCACCGCAAAGCTGGATGCCCACCAGGGAGAGCCCTGCAGCAGTACCAGTGAGTCAGCCCAATCACTTCTAGAGGCACTGACGGAGGAGCCCTCTTGCGTTTGGTGCTGTACAGACATGGAGTGAGAATCAACTCCCCCTCACAGACCCTGCAATCGACACAAAGAAGGGAGGTGACCAGCAGCCCTGTGGGGGACAGAAACTTGCCGAGGTTTGCCCAGCAAGCTAGGGGCAGAGCTGGCTCCTAAGCCGAGGTCTCCTGGCACCCAGTGAAGGGAGTGGGGCACCGTGTTCTCAGCGCAGGCCCGTGAACACACGTGACCAGCTCAGGGCCTTGGCGGAGGCTTCACCGATGGCTGCGGCCTCACTGCCGTCCAAGCTGGGGGAGGCTCCCAGCCCAAGCCTGGTTTGCAGCCACATGCACTGCAGAGGGAACAGAGCGGCCCTGTGAGCGCCGTGCTCCCGGGCCCCAGCCAGCCCCACCCCATGTCAGCGCTCGATAAGGATCTGTTTGAAGCTGGTCAAGCCGCTGGACAGATTCCAAAGGAGACATGCAGGCGCACGGGCTAAATTCGGATCCCTTCCTGGGCAGCTCTTAAAGGAAAGACACTTCCTCCCAGGCTGGGACCAGCGCTCACCCCTGCCCTGCCCTGCTCCGCTCCAGGGAGTGAGGGGTTCTCCTCCAGAGTGGGGACCTGCAGGATCTGCCATGGGGCAGCCATGGGCTGGGAACTCCAGTGTCTGCTCAGGTGGGAAACAACCTGCTCACCCCAAAGGCAGAGTGTGGGATCACTGGCTGCAGGACTGGCTGCTGGGGCTGGTGTAGCCAGGTCCCCCCCACCAGAAGGCAGTGCCCTTGCCCCCTCCCCACAGTGACCCCTATTGGGACAGGCTGGGGGGGAGCTGGGAGCACCCCCTGCAGGCACTGGCCGGAGCTGGGGAGCCAGGAGCGCCCCCTGCAGGGACAGGCCGGGGCCAAGGGGGAGCCAGGAGTGCCCCCTGCAGGGACAGGCTGGAGCTGGGGGGAGGGCGCGGAGCCGGGAGCGCCCCCTGCAGGGACGACCTGGGGCTGGGGGGGAGCCAGGAGCGCCCCCTGCAGGGACGAGCTGGGGCCGGGGGGGGGAGCCGGAAGCACCCCCTGCAGGTACAGGCTGGAGCTGGGGGGGGGGGGGGCGGAGCCAGGAGCGCCCCCTGCAGGACCAGGCTGGAGCCGGGGCTGGAGCCGGGAGCGCCCCCTGCAGGGACAGGCCGGGGCCGGGGGGGAGGGGGAGCCGGGAGCGCCCCCTGCAGAGACAGGCCGGGGCCGCGGGGGGGGGGAGCCGGGAGCGCCCCCTGCAGGGACAGGCCGGGGCCGCGGGGGGGGGGAGCCGGGAGCGCCCCCTGCAGAGACAGGCCGGGGCCGCGGGGGGGGGAGCCGGGAGCGCCCCCTGCAGGGACAGGCCGGGGCCGCGGGGGGGGGGAGCCGGGAGCGCCCCCTGCAGGGACAGGCCGGGTCTGGAGCGTCGCGCACTTTGCACCCGGCGCGACTCCCTCCTTTGCGCGCCTGGAAGCGGCGGCGGCGGCGGCCCCGCTCCCGCTCCCCTCCCCGCCCCGCCCCGCCCCGCCCCGATCTAAGGAGCAACTCGCCGCCCAAGGAGCGGCCGGACGGCGGTTTGGCAGCCGACGCCGAGGCCGGGTCCCTTTCCCAGCATGCACCGCTTCCTCCCCTGGGCTCTCACCTCCGGCGCTGCTGCAAGGGCGAGCGCCCCTCTGCCGGCAGCTGGGCGGGGAGCGGGGGAGGGGAATGGGCCGGGCGGGGCGGGGGCGGCTCCCGAGACGGAGGGGGAGGGGAGTGGGCCGGGCCGGGCCGGGGCGGCTCCCGAGACGGCGCAGGCTCTGCACGCTGGAGTGTTTTTGCAGCTGGGGCGCATTAGGGGAGGGCGCCTCCGCTTTTATTAATCCCAGCCGCGGGCTGCCGGAGCAGGCGCATGCGTGTGCGGGGCGCACGGCCTGGGGGTGTCCGTGCGACTCGGGGGCGGGGGGCCCTGCGTGTGCCCAGCCGTGCCAGGGGCGCGTGGTGCTGGCGGCGGGCGCCTGGCCCGCGGTGGGGCGTGGTCCCCGCCTGGCTGCCTCCAGCTCCCACGTACTCCGCCAGTCCTCTCCCTGCCCTCGAGCTGAGAACCCCCCGTTCCTGGCCCCCCCGGCACGAGAGCCTCGCCTGGGCTTGCTGGCAGGCCCTCTCCTCCGGATCAGACCCAGTAGGCCTGGCCCCCAAAGCACGTGAGCTGGGCAGAGCTCCTACCACGAAGGAGCAGGCTCCTTTCTCCTGGGATCCGGCCTAGCGGGGAGAGGTGGGCCCAGCGCCTCAGCCAGGGTCTGCTGGGTGCATCTGCAGGGACGCTGCTTCACCCCCCACCCCTGGACTGGCTGGATGCTCAGCACAGGAGGACAAGAAGACAGTACCCACGACTTGCACGGCCCACGGCGTGGCCCCTAGACCACTCCCACAGAGACAGGACCCGTCGCCTCGCAGCCTTAGGTGAGAGCCACCTGGCTGCCAGCTCACGCTGAGACGACTCTCAGGTGTACAGCTTCAGAACAGAGGGGTGCCTGGGGACCACCCAGCACACCCAGTCAGAGCCCTGCTGTGCCAGGGGCCTGCCTGGATAGGGGGTTATGATGCTCCTAACCTTGGGCTAGCCAGGAGGGCCTGAGCCTCAGGGCAAGGTGGGCAAGGGAGCGACTCCCTGTCTGTCTTACCCACCTCTTTTGTCTTGTCCTGCTCTGAGATTTTTAGCTCATTGGGCTGTAACAATCTTTTCATTAGAGCACCATACAGCTCCTGGCACCACCAGAACTCCAAACGGGGAGGACTAACATTAATGGTCAGTAATTACAACCAGCCCCTCTGCCCGGCTGTCCACACCCCCAGTGTTCAACTGGCGCTTGGTACCCGAGCATGTGAAGACAACGGAGGCAAGTTACTGACACGCTGCGGAGTGCTGGGCAGAGCTTGCAGCTGGGTCCCTGGGCCTGCGATCCCATCATGGCTGTGGGAGGCCATCTGGCCAGGGCTTGGCTAGGGACAGGTGCTGATGGGCAGGGGAAGGGCTGCCTTCTACCATGCAGGACTGCGGGTGTTACCCTCAAGATCCAGCTCTTTTTTTGCAAGCACCGAGATGTGAATCGTAGTGTCTTGACCAACCTCCAGGATTCTGCCTGGTGACATTCCTCCAGCACCTCTGGGTGGAGAGTTTCTCCACTTCCTGTGCCAAACAGCTGTGTGGTGGAATCATGTTCCACCCCAGAGGTGCTGCCTCCCTGTCCCTACCATGCCCTAGCCTGGCAATGCAGACCACCCTGTGGCTGCCAGGCACTGCGCCAGCACTCTGGGAAGGTGTGATTTCTACCCCCACTGGGATCGGGACTCTCACACACCAGATAAAATGACCCAGAACAGGTTCTTTTCTTGTTAGGATTCCATATTTCCTCCTCTAGGGTAACAGCTATGGGGGCCGGAGCAGGCGAATGCCAGGGTTTAACTCTCGCTGGAGATCTTGGCACAGAACTTCAACCATCTTCTTAAAGGGGCATTTGTTGGACTCATCTTTTCCATTTCAAGCAGCTCAGGCCACCTTGGTGCATTAGTCCGCCCTTGGGCACGGCTCCTTCCCTTCCGCTTCCAGAGGTGCAGAAACAGGGACAAGAAGTCTCTGCAGGTCATGGTGGTGCTGGGAATAGAGCCCAAGTCTCTGGCTCCCAGGTGCAGGCTGGCTGGCTGGTGCTTGTGGGACCTCAGCTGGGTCGCAGGGGTCGGTGTCTCTCTTTTCCAGCTGAGAGGTGCAAAAGCCTCTTGTTCATACACACACAGCTCCAGAACACGTGGGTGCGAGGCCTCTCCCAGCCCGTGTTCACTGACGTGTTTGTCTCCATGCAGACAGATGGGGGTATCTGGCAGGGGCAGAGACTTTTGGCCAGGCACGGCAGGGAGGCTGTGGTATGGTTAGGGTGGGTGGGATCTTGGGGCCAGCGCAGCCACAGTGACACATCAGCTCCTCTGAATGCAACCCCTAGTGCAGCCCAAACCCACCCCACTGGCCTGCAAACATGCATAGCCTCCCACACAGCTCCACATGTGCCTGGAAAGAGCACGTGTGCAATGCTCCCTCCACGCGCACACGTGCTTGGGAATGCTCACGAGCACACCCCGTGTGCATGCACAGACTGTGCAAAGGCACACCCGTGCAGTGGTGCCTGCATGCACACAGCTCTGGTGCCAGTCCGCTGCTGGAGCGGGCCTAAGGGCGAGTCCGGTGGGCTCCTTATGGGGCAGTCCCTGGCTTGCCTGTGGGCGGGGGCTGGGTGTTGCCTGGTGCCAGCTCTGTTGAGCCAGGTGTGAGTGTCAGGCCATGCACGTGAGTGGCCCCCCCGTGTTTATCTTGCTGGGTAGCCAGGGCGGGGGTGCAGTGTTGGATCCTACAGCCCCAGCTCCAAGCATTGCTCCTGCTGTGTCCCCAGGAGCCATGCTCCCCCGGCCGTGGCTGCCCTCCACGTGGCCTCCACGTGTGCCAGCAGCCCCTGGAGTGCTGGGAGGGAGGGCACAGGGCACCAGCCCAGTCTCAGCAAGGAGAGCAGCATGGCCCAGCCCTGGAGTCCAGCCACGCCATGGAGGTGGGGGCCAGGGGTGCAAGTGTGGCCAGGGCAGCCCTCAACGGGAGGCTGGGGAGCATCTGGAGCAGGGGCTCCCGTCCATTCCCTGCAGCCCACCCTCTGCTCCCGCTTGCCAGGGCTCCGGTTCCATCCCCCATTACAACCGGATGAGTGGCGCCCCTTTGTTCATTACCTCCCCACCCAGACGGGTCAGTCCTGTGCTCCGGGTGTGTCACACGTTTCTCGCCAGAGGTGTGCAGGCACGCGTGGTGGTGCACGCCCACGGGGTGAGTGTGGGGATTCACGTGCAGGTGTGCGCCCAGGCAGCTGGGAGTGTGCACAGCCCATGCGTGTCAGCAACGAGCACAACGTAAACCCTAAGTGCCAGAGCTTGAGGCTGCGCAGGAATGGGGCTGCGTGTGTGTGTGTGTGTAGGACCATGTGTGCAAGCGCACTGCATGGGCCTGTCATTCAGAGGCACTGCGCACACTCGGATGTGCGGGGGAGCTGAAGGTACTTCTGCGAATCAGCCATGTGTCCATGAGTCTGGGAGGGGATGCTGGGTGTGAGGCCATGTAGTGTGCAACAGGCCGCGTGAGTGTGCAGTGCTGTGTCCGAGTTCTCGTGTGGGCAGTGTGCTACTCGGCTCACACAGAGCTCTGCACTCAGGCCGTGGGACTCATCCTGCAGCGCTGCCGGAACCGGGGCTTGGCCAGCACCAGGCCAGGGGAAGCAGCAGCGTCCATCTGCCCATCTCAATGCTCTGCGGCTGACTGGAGTCCAGGCTGGAGCAGCAGGCAGCCGCCCTCACCTGCACTGCCTGCTGCCAGGGAGGGGCCCAGCCCAGCTGCACCCCCCACACATCCTGGTGCCTGCACCTCCATCCTTCTGGGAGCTCCACTTGGCTTTCCCACTGTGCCCCCAGGCTGCCGACAAGGGCCCGTCGGACAGGGGCTTTCTCAGCCTCCCTCCCATGTCCCACCCTGGCCACACACAGCTCCAGCCTGACCTAAATGGTCTGGGATTTCTGCCCCTCTCTCCCACGTCTCGGCCCCGCTGGTGCCCTGCAGCAGAGCAGTGTGTGGGGTTTGAGTGGGGCAGGGGCCTTTGCCTGCCCCCAGCAGGGCCCTGGCCTGTCCTTTACCCGAGTGTCTGCGAGCTCTGGGGCGGGGCAGTAATTGTCCCTGGCCGGAGGGCAGGGGGTGCCCAGACACAGCACCGGAGGAGCAATGGAGCCCCCAACCCTGCCGCACTAGCTGCAGCTGGGGAAGGCGCGTGCGTTCCAGTGGGGGCTGGTTCTCAGGTTTCTGGCTCTGGAGAAGCAGAGCTGTGTGGCAGTAACAAAGACCAGCTGCTCTGCCATTTACAGCCCCGGCCTGCATGCACAGCGCCCCGGCAGAGCACTTCCTGGGGCAGGGGCGCTCCCGTGGGCTGGGATGGGCTCGGGCCTCGCAGAGACGCTCCTTCCGGAGGGGCCTCCAAGCCTCCTCCCAGCCACTTACATGGGAGCCCGTCCCCCAGCACCACAATGCAGCCCCTGCGGACTGGGCGCGCTGAACACGTGGCAGGAAATCAAGGAGGCGGAAGGTGGCCCCCAAGTGGGCGTCTGTGCGGGATGCGGGAGTTACCAAGTCGGACGTGCAGGCCACCGTGGCGGTCCCACGGGAGGCACGAGGGCCCCGAGCGGAGCCCCAGCCTGTCGGTCAGGTCCCATTCGGCTCTGGCTCCTGGCGAGATGCTGGCTGTGGCCCCTGTCTGTAATGGGGTAGCAGAACCTGCCCACCGAGTCTGTGAGGCCCAGTCAGTTATAGCCACATAGCACCCCTCCAGGAGACGGCTGGCCAGCACCTGGCCTGCAACAGCAGCCTTCTCCTCCCTCCCAGGCCAGGCGGGCAGCACACTGCATTCCCACCACAGCCTGCGGAGGGGCTCTCCTCTGGCTTTCCCCGCCCCTGTGGGGGTCTTCCTGAGCCAGACCAGGGCGGATCACGGCAGCAGGAGTCCCTCTCCCTGTGAGAGCTTGTTCGGGGACAAGGGGAGTCAATCCAGCACCTCTCTGGCACAGGGGAAAGGCCCCTGTGTGGGTCGGGGGGTCCCCTTCTGGTTCCTTTCTCTCTCCAGCTCTCTCCCGCCAAGCCACGTCTCCCAGATGGCCTCAGGCGAGCAGGGCAGGTCTGCCACAGGGGCCCTGCAGAGGAAACTGTTCAGGCTTCAGTTCAGCCCTGGGTGACAGGGATTGGAGCAGCAGCCCTGGGCTCCAGCGAATCTAATGTCGGCCCTGCTTGGTGAGCCCCCAGAAACCAGGTCCTGGTCCCCCCATGGACCCCTGGCTGAGCACCGCTGACCTAGTGTGTCTTCCGCCTCTTCCAACCAGGGAACACCAGCAATCCGCAGACGCTGGCTGGATAAGCAGTGGAGCATCTTCTTCTTGCTGTGCGACAGGTGGGGAAACTGAGGCACCACGCAGGGACGGTGCATTGGCTTGGGCTGGTGCCCTGCCTGCTCCCTCTGCTGGAAGGAAGCAGGCGTTTCTCTTCTGTATTTACAGGTCTTGCAAAATGACAAACAATGTCAGCTGGGGGGGGGAGGGCTGCCCCTTCCCAGGCACAGCCTGTACAACTGGCCTGCACTGAGCACCCCAATGGATTTCCCACACAGCTCCCAGGAACGCGAGACCCCCACAGAGCTACAGTCAAGGGGCCTCTGTCAACCCTGCAGCCAGCGCTCTCCCTGAACTGCCTGTGTCCCGTCAGCCATGCCACTGCCTGGCCGCAGTCCAGCACTGCCAGAGACACGGCAGTCTGGTGCACTGCGTGGGCACACTGCAGTCGGAGCCAGTGACTGCAGAGTCTGGAGTCGGCCCATCGACTCGGGTTGCGGTGCCTAGTCTGGGACAGCCAGGGAGCGCAGTTCCGCTAAAGACTATGCCAGCCGCACGGTCCCAGGACGGTCACTGTGCAACGCACATTTCCAGCAGATTGTCCAGTACAGTGACTGGCCTGGGCACCAGCTGGGCTGCAGGGTGGTTCCAGCGAGCCAGCGCACTGGCCAGTCCCAGCCATGCCTGTGTTACTGCAGCATCACCCGCCCCAACCCTTCCAAAATCAGGAGTCAGGCCGAAAATCCAAGGTCGGCTTAAAAGCCACGAGATGGTTTTTTAAAACAAACCCAGCGGCTCTTGGGTTCTCTTTCGTTGCCTGGGGATGTGGGAGCTTCACAGACGTCTTGGTCTCATTTTCAAAGGTGCCCCTCTGGGCATTCACTGGTTTAAACAGAAAAGCCGGGATTCTTGTGTGAGCCGAGGACTCCAGGGAGCAATGTGATCTTGTGTGCTGGGCACGCTGTTGTAAAACCCCTCCCTGTGGAGGTGCCGGGTGTCCTGGAGCCCTTGGCACCTGGCCTTTGTCCTGGCAGCCTCTGGCAAGCCAGAACACACCTGGCCCTGTCCCAGAAACCCCAAAAGGCTGGAGGATGACAGCAAAGCCCTGGAACACACTAGCCCAGAGGCTGTTTGAACCCCCTGCATCAATTTCTGCAGCACCATCAGAACCAAGAGATCAACCAGAGACGGGAGCTAGCCTCGTTCAGACAGGGCCTACACCTGGCTTCTGTCCACCCCACGCCATGACAAACACCCAGCCTCTCCTGCGATAATCACTGGAGACTTGCCCAGCTGTCCTGACTGTTACCAGCATGGCTAATTACAGCTACTTCCCTAACACCCTCTTTGAGGCTGCACTTGGCTGTGCCTGTCCTAATTTCACAGCACTTGGTGCTGGAGGCCCTCACAACACTTTATAAACAGGACAGGTAAATCCTCACACATTCCTGGGGGACCCTTGGGTGAATATTGTCTCCCCTGCACATGGGGAAACTGAGGCACAGGGCAAGGCCCTGCAAGGCTGTCAACGGTGGTGGCAGAAGAACTGGAAATGGAATCTAGGAGCCCATACTCCGAGCTCTCTGCTCTGCTCATGGAAAAGCCCTCTCCTGTCACAGCTGGAAAGACAGTGCAGACTCCCAGACACCTGCACTGCCCTCGCCCACACAGCGCTCGCACCGGAACCTGGGGCTGTGACCCCATGAAAGTGCTGTTAGCAAAGCTGGTGTGATTGCCTATAACACACCCGGTGAGTCAGCCCTGGCACCGTCCTAGTAGTGAATGGATGTGGAGACAGCAGAGGGTGCTGGGACACCCCCCCACACACACACACACCCACTCACTGCCCTGTGATCCTAGGCTCACCCTCATCCTCACTTATAGGTTTGAGTTTTCTGTCCCTCCAGCTGGTGCAGCCCTACAGGGAAGGGGCAGACCCCGGCTTGCTATCTGTCCTCACTGGGAGGGGGCCGGATCCACTCACCCGCAGCAGGGGCATGTCAGGACCAGAAGGGCCATTTCACTGCCTGCCCAGGCTGCCAGGCTCCCAGCCCCACCCTGCACCCCCCGGCAGGTATAGCTCTTCCCCGTTTCCCAGGGACACAAAGAGGAGCGACGAGGCAGTCAAGCAGGGAAGGGTGAAAGCTGCCCGTGGGGAGCTGGTATGGTGCCCTCTGCATTTTACAGCCATTTCATTTGGCAGCTGGGTCAGGGGTGTCACTGTTACAGGGTCATTCTGGGGGTGTGACTCTGGGATGTCACTCGGAGGGTAGTTCTCAGTGTGTTTCACTATTAAAAAAGGCCACGTGGTCCCCAGCATATAAGGCACTGGAATAGGAAACCTGGCTTCTCTGCCATGGACTCACCTTGTGACCTTGAGCTAGTCGAGTCTCTCTGTGCCTCAGTTGCCCCACCTGTAAAATGGGGGTGGACAATTCTACAAGAGAGATGCAGAGGACTGGTGTTGTCTGCAGAGTACAGCGAGGCATCAGGCAAGGTCTGAGCAAGGACTGTGGGTGTGAAACCTGGTCAACAGGTATAATAGGTCAGAGGAGGCCATTGACCCCGCCTAGAGAGCTGGCCCTGGAGCAGGGAAGGCACTATATTTCCCAGCATGCCTTTGGCTGCCAGCAACCCAAAAGGGAAGTGGACAATGAACAGTGTTTTTCACTTACAATATTGCAGAGAGATCCCAGGAGATAATTTCTTTGAAACCTTTATTTCTATGTACATTTAGTGTGGTCCCACTCCAATTTTACACTAACCTCGCTTATGCACGCTCCTTGCACAACTATGCTGAACTCATTTTTATTTACAAACCTCGTGGTCCATATTTACCAGAAAAGCACATCCCCTCCCCGCCCCAACACTTCCCGCTGACAGGCTGAAACAGGTGAAAGCAGCTCTCTCCTCCCTTGCTGTGTCAGACTCCTCCAGCCAGATGCCTGCGCTTTGCCAGCAATGTCTCCACAGAGAAGCCACCGAGACAGATTTCCCCACTCGTGCCATACTGGGGCAGGATGGTGGTGGGGCTCATCTCGCCCAGGAGCTGAGTGTTTCATTCTGCAGGCATGTCAGAGGCCCTGGCACAGACAGAGAAGTATGCGGTGGTTGGAATTACAGAGACTTGGTGGGATGATTCACATAACTGGAACACGGTCACGGAAGAGTATAAAGTGTTCAGGAAGGACAGGCAGGGGAGAAAAGGAGGAGGAGTAGGGCTGTATGTGAGAGAGCAGTAAGATAGCTCAGAGCTCCAGTATATGGTGGGAAAAAAGCCAGCTGAGAGTCTTTGGATTAAGCCTAGAGGTGAGAGCAACAGAGGTGATGTTGTGTTTGGTGTCTGCTGTAGACCACCAGATCAGGTACATGAGGTAGATGAGGATTTCTATGGACAACTAAGAAAAATTTGCAAATCACAGGCTCTGGTTCTCACGGGAGACTAATCACCCAGATATTTGTTGGGAGACCAATACAGCAGCACACAGACAGTCCAGGACGTTTACGGAGAATGTTGTGGATAACTCCCTGGCACAAGGGCTGAAGGAACTGACCGGGGCCCTGTGCTGCTTGACTTGCTGCTCACAAAAAGGGAAGAACTAGTACGAGAAAGAGAAGTGGGTGGCAACCTGAGCTGCAGCGATCATGAGATGGTAGATTTCCGGATCCTGACAAAAGGAAGAAAGATGAGCAGTAAAATACAGACCCTGATTTCAGAAGAGCAGACGTCAACTCCCTGAGAGAACTGATGGGCAGGATCCCCTGGGAAGCTCATATGAAGGGGAAAGTTGTTCAGGAGAACTGGCGTATTTTAAAGAAGCCTCATTGAAGGCACAGGAACAAACCATCCCGATGCGCAGTAAGAAATGTAAGTATGGGAGGCAGCCAGTCTGGCTTACCAGGATGATCCTTGGTGAGCTCAGACTCAAGAAGGATGTGAAGAAGTGGAAATGTGGACAGCTGAGTAAGGAGGAGTACAAATCTAGGGCTGGAGAATGCCGGCGGGTAATCAGGAAAACGAAACGCAATTGGAATTGGAGCTGGCAAGGGATGTGAAAGATAACAAGAAGCGTTTCTACAGGCACGTTCACAATACGAGGGTTATCAGGGAGGGTGGGGCTGTTACTGGATGAGGAGGTAACCTGGTGAAAGATGATGTGGGAAAGGCTGAAGTACTAGGGTGACCATCTGTCCCATGTTGGGCAGTACGGGCCCGTATTTGGTACACCAAAAAGATGTTCCGACTCTTTTTTTTAAAAGGGACTAGTTGTCCCATATTTGTCTCCTGCCCCCAGGCTCAGGGAAACTGCAGGAGTGTGAGCAGCTGTGGCTTCCCCAGGGCTCCCAGGTAGCACCTGTGGCTACAGCTTCCCCGGGGCTCCTGAGGAGCACTGGCAGCTGCCACCTCCTTCCTGGCTCCCCAGGGCCTGGAGGAGCCACCCCTCCACCCCCATATCTCCCTGTCCCATATTTGCAGTATGGAAAGGAGGCGGGCAGCCCTCAGGGGGAAAGAACGGGGTAAGAGCTATTTAGAAAAGCTAGATGCACGCAGATCCATGGGTCCAGATTTAACGCATCCAAGGGCACTGAGGGAATTGGCAGATGTCATTGCAGAGCCTTTGGCCATTACCTTTGAAACCTTGTGGAGATCAGGAAAAGTCCTGGATGACTGGAAAAAGGCAGATGTAGAGTTCATGTTTAAAAAAGGAAAGAAGAATGATCTAGGGAACTATAGATGGGTCAGCCTTCCCTCAATCCCTGGGAAAATAGTGGAGGGGATCCTCAAGGAATCCATTGTGGAGCACTTGGAAGAGAGGAAAGTGATCAAGAATAGTCAGCATGGATTCACCAGGGGCAAGCCCTGCCTGACCAATCTGATTAGCTTCCATGAAAATGTGACAAGCTCTGTGGACATGGGGAAGTCGGTGGATGTGATACACCTTCACTTTAGCAAAGCTTTTGATACAGTCTCCCACAACATTCTTGCTCACAAGTTGAGCAAGTATGGATTGGATCCCTGGACTATAAGATGGACAGAAAGCTGGCTTGACGGTCAGGCCCAACAGGTGGTCGTCAATGGTTCAATATCTAGGGGTTCCTTTTCATCCATCTCACACAGAACTGGCTTGAGCCCCCACTCAGTAGCCTGGGAAATATACACACCCCTGGGCGCCTCGAGAGGCAATGCTTCCCCACTCGCAAGCACACAGTCTGAGTGTAGAACATACATTTTAAATGAAGGAGGCAGAGAGGTCACATGGCATCAGTTTGGGAAAATCCCACAGCCAGAGTTCATAACCAGCCCCCAAGTAAGTGTCCCAGCTCCAATGGGTTGAACAGGGTCCTTCGCCTCTCAGGCTCACCAGTCCAATACTGTAACCAGCCAATCCACACACCCACACTTTCTTTGTACCCCCCTTCAAATGCCCCACTTACAACTCAGTCCAGTCCATGCGGGCGCTGACACGTCACCCTGACGCATTCTCCCATTGAACCTGAGGCAGTGCCCCCTTTGTGCTGGTCCAGTGTCTTGCCTGCTCCTACCAGCTGCCCCAGCAGCCACTGTATTGTGGGCTTTGCTGTAGGCAAACCCCAGTGATCTCAGCTCTCTGTGGCTTCAGCTCCAGGCCCAGCCACAGCAATCCACTAGAAGTGGATTCTTGCAAAGTAGCTATACAGCCAGCTTTGAACAGTAGGTAGGTAGAGACTAGTCAAACCATGCTTACCGCTGTAGTGCTTAACAGTTCCTAGCAGCTGCTTTAACCACTACCCCTTCACACCTTCTGCCTCACAAGGCTCAGATGGGGAGAGCCCTGTGCGTCCATATCTTAAACAGCAGTGACGACAGCCCTGTACCCCCACAACAGCTTCAAGCATTGGTGAGACTCCACAAATCTTACCCTGGGTGATAGCATAAATTGTGACTTTACAATAGCATGTTATTTACAACAGATGGAACTTCATTGCTTCACCTGCTACCCATCAGGCTTTGTTTACAAGCTATTAGATATGCACATTTTATTTTCATGCAAATAATCTCTAAAGAACACATTCCCCAAATCCTTCAGCAGTATTGAGCTCCTGCTGGCACACTCCTTACATATGGAAGAGAAGAGTGAGGGGAGATTTGACAGCAGCCTTCAACTTCCTGAAGTGGGACTCTAAAGAGGATGGAGAGAGGCTGTTTTCAGCAGAGATGGATGACAGAACAAGGAGCAATGGACTCAAGTTACAGACAGGGAGGTGTAAGCTGGATATTAGGAGAAACTATTTCCCCAGGAGGATGGTGAAGCTCTGGAATGCGTTACCAGGATAGGTAGTGGAATCTCCATCACTAGAGGTTTCTATGTCCTGATTTGACAAAGTCCTGTCTGGGATGATGAAGTTGGGGTTGATGCTGCTTTGGGGAGGGGGCTGGACTTGATGACTCCTGAAGTCCCATATAATCTTATGAGCTCCAGCTCCTGGTTCCCATCATATGCCCAGCTGCTGTTCCCAAGCTCCTCACTCGAGTTACAAACTGAGGCAAAGTGTCATTTACATGCTGGGCAAACCTCGATTATCTGATTTCTTCTCCCCACCCTCAGTGCTCAGCATCCCATGTCTCCCTTCCCTCATTTCCTTTCATTTCTGTGACTGAAGAACCTTTTACTGACATCTTCCAATTCCTCTTGACACTCTGGCTGGTCCTGGACCGTTCTCACTGTCCCCAATGCTTTGATCTCCAGGTGCAGCTTTCCTCACCGATCCCATCCTTCTCCTGCTCCTTGCAGGCTTTCTGCTGTCTCTGACCCGCCTGCTGGAGGCGCGCACTTGCCCAATTCGGCGTGTGTCCTTCCCGAGGACCCCCCTGCTTGAGGTGCAGCTCCAGTGTCTGCGACACTGACATACATTCACTCCAAGCCTCCTCCCCAGTCAGAGCCCCCAGTTCTTCATCCAGCCCAACCCCGACTCTCGCCCCGCCCCCGGTTTGAGATCTGCCCCTCCATCTGGCCCAGCCCCCAACTCTCACCCCCCCGGTTTGAGATCTGCCCCTCTGTCCAGCCCAGCCCCCGACTCTCACCCCCCGGTTTGAGATCTGCCCCTCTGTCCGGCCCAGCCCCCGACTCTCACTCCCCTGGTTTGAGATCTGCCCCTCTGTCTGGCCCAGCCCCTGACTCTCACCCCCCTGGTTTGAGATCTGCCCTTCTGTGCAGCCCAGCCCCTGACTCTCACTCCCCCGGTTTGAGATCTGCCCCTCTGTCCGGCCCAGCCCCTGACTCTCACCCCCCTGGTTTGAGATCTGCCCTTCTGTGCAGCCCAGCCCCCGACTCTCACTCCCCCGGTTTGAGATCTGCCCTTCTGTGCAGCCCAGCCCCCGACTCTCGCCCCCCCCAGTTTGAGATCTTCCCTTCTGTCTGGCCCAGCCCCCCCCCTCTCGGCCCCCCCAGTTTGAGATCTTCCCTTCTGAAACCTGGGCCCCTCAGTGGAGATGTGTGTTTCTTGCACTTCCATTTCATTTACACTGATGGCTCCTGCGGATGCCGGTCCAGCCCCCGGACAGGGCCTAGCAGGGGTGGCGTGTTCTGCCACTGGGTCAGTGGGGATGTGTCTGCCACATGCTGACCCAGTCAGTCCACAGTCCAGTTTCCCTGGGCCGCTTCCCGACTGTGGCGCCGCTGCTCTGGGGGTGCTCTCCAGGCCCCCAGCAGAAGGTCAGCAGCCCCACGAGCATCTCCTCAGCATCTGGCAAGTCTGGGCTCCAGCAGCAAGTGGGACACCTCTGTCCTCCACCACAGCACCAGCCTGGCCGAGTGCAGGCCTGGCTTTCATATGCCGCCCCAAGGCCTGGGCGCCGGCGAGGTGGGTGAGGCCTGGCAAGCTGAGGGCAGATTGCCGTCAGCTTCCTCGCTAGTTACTTGCCAGGTGCGTTTCTCTTGCCCTGGACCTTTGTAGCTCCCGTCGGCGCCTCCCCAGGCCCACCTGACATTCCTGTGGGTTCCTGTGCTGCGTGGGTGGCAGGTTGGCACGTCTGCACCCCGGGAGCTGGTCTGGGGGGTGGCTCTGTCCCTGGATACAGACCTGCAGGAGCTGAGCCCCCAGGCGACAAATGGGCACATCGCTCATCTGTCCCGGGCATATGGCAGTGTGGAGAATCACGGTCACCTGCCCTCCATCTGCGCCCCAGCGCTCCCTGCTGCACAGAGATTGCTGTGCCCTCCTGCCCGAAGGGGCAGCGTGCCATTGCTGCTCACCAGCTGCCGTGTTCCTCCGCAGAGCTGGCTGCATTTCAGAGGGAAGCAGGGTGCTCCCCGGGGAGCCCCATGGCCCTTCTCTTGAGGCATGTGGGGAGGGGGAGTAGAAAGAGGCCCCTTGGGATGCTCCGTAGCAGGCGCCGGGCACGTCTGGGCTGCTGGAGAGGCGCTGAGGTGTGGGGGAAGAGACGGCGGGGTCGGGCCGCAGCAAGTGCAGTGGAGATTTGGACTGGGGCTGCTGGGCACAGGCAGACCCTGTGGGGCCCTCTGGGTCCCGAGCTCCCACTCTGTGCTGCCCAGCACCCCTGACTGGGGTCCCCCAGGTCTGGCCTGACCTACTCAGCCAGGAAAGGGCTGGCTGGCTGCAGGGGGCACGTCTGAGAGCTGGGTAGGGGACCCAGCGCCTGTGTTTAGCTATAGTGAGGGGCTCACGGTGAGCCGCACGCCCCTGAGGCACCGGGGCGAGGAGGAAGAGGAGGGGGAGGAAGCCTTTCTTGCCCCCACCTCTGCTGCAAACAATGCTGTCACCCGTGGGGATCTCGTTTTAGGTCTTCAGGCTGGAGCAGCGCTGGTACCGGTCCTGCACTCAGCGCCAGCCTTCACAGAGGGCAGGAGGCTCCCACCTCCAGGCTGCCTGGCAGCCTCCCAGCCAGGCCAGATCAGCGTGGCCGTGGGATCCACTGCATCAGCTGTGGTGGAATATGGGACTTTCAGCAGCTCCCCAGCATGAGCCACGTGTGGGGCTGCCCAGGCCAGTCCGGGCCTTGCCCCCACCCCGCAGGTGAGCCTGAACCTGCCCCTGAACCGCTCCAGCGCCCTCTGCCAGCTGCCTCACGGCCTGGCTGGGACCTGCCCTGTGGAGCAGAGCTGTGCTGGAGCTGGGCCATGGGAAAGCACCTCAGCCTGCGCCCTGCCACAGCCCCTGCCCACCCTGGAGCCAGGTCCCTCTGCCCCTCCCTCGAGACAAGAGACCAGAGGGGAGAGCCCCAGGGCTGGGCTGGGCTGGGGGAGCGCAGCCTCACACCTGCCCGGCCTGGGCTGCAGGCCTCTGCTTGGGGGCTCAGCAGCTGCTGCCATCTGGGCTGTGGTGCCCCCCAGGCAGCCGTGGCTGGCGCAGGCAGGGGGCACATTTCCCAGCCATGGCACCAGCAGGGCACTAGCACCTGGGGCAGCAGGAGCCTCACTCACCTCCCTGAGTCCTTCCCAGGGCAACACGGGCAGCGCCTTGGCCCTTCCCGGCAGCATGTGTGGGACGTGTCCGGGGCCTGCTGCCTTGGGCTGCCTGTCGTGTCCCCTGTTCTCATGGGAATGTTTATTCCCGTGTCAGCGCGGGAGTGATTTACGGCCGGGAGTGAGTCGACGCAGCGGCAGGGACCTGAGCTGGCTGCGAGGGCCGTGCTCCAAGCTGGCAGCACATCAAGGGGTCCGCGAGCGCGGCCGGGCTGCAGCCAGCACAGGCGTGGGGGGGGACCCGGGCGTGCCAACAATCGCGCCCAGCAGACTCGACCTTTCCTGAGTCTCGTCCCAGGCTGCCAAGCCAGCGGAGTCCAACCTGAGGGGCCCAGGGCCTGGAAGCAGAGACCCAGGGCCTTTCCCCCACAAGCGCCTTCCTGGCCCTGTGCTGCACAGACACACCTCTGGCCTCCTGACACCCGTGCTCACTTGCCAGCACGTGCTTGTGATCACATCGCCCTCCAGAGGCTGCAGCCCACAGAGCACACAACTCGCCCCGGCCGCGGCTGAGGGACGTTTCCCCCACTTCGGGAGGGGGTTAGTCCCCGGGGGTCCCCCTGGCAATGACTGGCTTTGGTGGGAGCATGAGCCTGGCAGTGGCCCTGGCGCTGCCCTGGGCACTGACGGGGGTGTGAATGTTTCCGTCTCCGGGTGTGATTAGGTGTCCCACTAGCCCAGACGAGAGAGATGTTCCGAATGCACCTGTGGCCCGAACCCCGTGGGAGCCAGACTGCAGCAGCCCCCTGGCAGCCCAGGCAGAACCGGGTGCTGATCACAGGCTCTGGGCCAGCTGGGATCCCACTCGGATGGGGGCGAGCTGAACCCCTTGGTGCTGCCAACGGCTCTGTGGGGAGGCTCCTTGGACCCAGCCAGGGGGGCCCAGCTCTGGGCCAGCCTCTCGTCACCCATTTCTCCCATCGCATCCGGCCGGGGCAGCAGGCGCCGTGGGAATGAAGCTGGGCTGGTCCCGCAGCTGGGCTCCCCCAAACCAGGAACCCCTCCAGCCGACGCCTTGGCAGGCAGGAGCTGGGCTCTGGGCCCATCATGCAGCTGGGAGCAGAGCAGGAGCCAGGATTGCTGGGCCCCTGGTGTCATGGCCACGGCACCTCCGGCCCCAAGGGGAACGACCCCCATAGCATCTGGGCTCCCCGACCAAAGCACAGCTGGCGCGGGGGTGATGGAAGCTACCTGGCGGCTGCTCAGCCAGGGCTCACAAGGGGCAGGAGCTTCTGCAGGGGGTGGGAGCTGCTGCCTGCGTTGGAAGGGGCACGTCTGCCTTGTCTCTCGCAGGGTGAGGTAGGCCCAGAAAAGCCACAGCCTGCTGCCCCTGCCCTCCTTGCACGCCTCGCACGCCTCCCTACCTGCACGCCCCAGACTGCACCACTGCTGCCCCTGCCCTCCTCGCACGCCTCCCTACCTGCACGCCCCAGACTGCACCACTGCTGCCCCTGCCCTCCTCGCACGCCTCGCACACCTCGCTACCTGCACGCCCCAGACTGCACCACTGCTGCCTGTGCCCTCCTTGCACGCCTCGCACGCCTCCCTACCTGCACGCCCCAGACTGCACCACTGCTGCCTGTGCCCTCCTTGAACGCCTCGCACGCCTCCCTACCTGCACGCCCCAGACTGCACCACTGCTGCCCCTGCCCTCCTCGCACGCCTCGCACGCCTCCCTACCTGCACGCCCCAGACTGCACCACTGCTGCCCCTGCCCTCCTCGCACGCCTCGCACGCCTCCCTACCTGCACGCCCCAGACTGCACCACTGCTGCCTGTGCCCTCCTTGCACGCCTCGCACGCCTCCCTACCTGCACGCCCCAGACTGCACCACTGCTGCCTGTGCCCTCCTTGCACGCCTCGCACGCCTCCCTACCTGCACGCCCCAGACTGCACCACTGCTGCCTGTGCCCTCCTCAAACGCCTCGCACGCCTCCCTACCTGCACGCCCCAGACTGCACCACTGCTGCCCCTGCCCTCCTCACACGCCTCGCTACCTGCACGCCCCAGACTGCACCATTGCTGCCCCTGCCCTCCTCGCACGCCTTGCACGCCTCCCTACCTGCACGCCCCAGACTGCACCACTGCTGCCCCTGCCCTCCTCGCACGCCTCGAACGTCTCCCTACCTGCACGCCCCAGACTGCACCACTGCTGCCCCTGCCCTCCTCGCACGCCTCGCACACCTCGCTACCTGCACGCCCCAGACTGAACCACTGCTGCCCCTGCCCTCCTCGCACGCCTCGCACGCCTCCCTACCTGCACGCCCCAGACTGCACCACTGCTGCCCCTGCCCTCCTCGCACGCCTCGCACGCCTCGCTACCTGCAGGCCCCAGACTGAACCACTGCTGCCCCTGCCCTCCTCGCACGTCTCGCACGCCTCCCTACCTGCATGCCCCAGACTGCACCACTGCTGCCCCTGCCCTCCTCGCACGCCTCGCACGCCTCCCTACCTGCAGGCCCCAGACTGAACCACTGCTGCCCCTGCCCTCCTCAAACGCCTCGCACACCTCCCTACCTGCACGCCCCAGACTGCACCACTGCTGCCCCTGCCCTCCTCGCACGTCTCGCACGCCTCCCTACCTGCAGGCCCCAGACTGCACCACTGCTGCCCCTGCCCTCCTCAAACGCCTCGCACGCCTCCCTACCTGAACGCCCCAGACTGCACCACTGCTGCCTGTGCCCTCCTTGCACGCCTCGCACGCCTCCCTACCTGCACGCCCCAGACTGCACCACTGCTGCCCCTGCCCTCCTCGTGCGCCTCGCACGCCTCCCTACCTGCACGCCCCAGACTGCACCACTGCTGCCCCAGCCCCCTCTCACGCCTCGCACGCCTCCCTACCTGCACGCCCCAGACTGCACCACTGCTGCCCCTGCCCTCCTCGCACGCCTCGCACGCCTCGCTACCTGCAGGCCCCAGACTGCACCACTGCTGCCCCTGCCCTCCTCAAATGCCTCGCACGCCTCGCTACCTGCACGCCCCAGACTGCACCACTGCTGCCCCAGCCCTCCTCGCACGCCTCGCACGCCTCCCTACCTGCACGCCCCAGACTGCACCACTGCTGCCTGTGCCCTCCTCGCACGTCTCGCACGCCTCCCTACCTGCACGCCCCAGACTGAACCACTGCTGCCCCTGCCCTCCTCGCACGCCTCGCACGCCTCCCTACCTGCACGCCCCAGACTGCACCACTGCTGCCTGTGCCCTCCTCGCACGTCTCGCACGCCTCCCTACCTGCATGCCCCAGACTGAACCACTGCTGCCCCTGCCCTCCTCGCACGCCTCGCACGCCTCCCTACCTGCACACCCCAGACTGCACCACTGCTGCCTGTGCCCTCCTCGCACGTCTCGCACGCCTCCCTACCTGCACGCCCCAGACTGAACCACTGCTGCCCCTGCCCTCCTCGCACGCCTCGCACGCCTCCCTACCTGCACGCCCCAGACTGCACCACTGCTGCCTGTGCCCTCCTCGCACGTCTCGCACGCCTCCCTACCTGCATGCCCCAGACTGAACCACTGCTGCCCCTGCCCTCCTCGTACGCCTCGCACACCTCGATACCTGCATGCCCCAGACTGAACCATTAGTGCCCCTGCCCTCCTCAAACGCCTCGCACGCCTCCCTACCTGCACGCTCCAGACTGCACCACTGCTGCCCCTGCCCTCCTCGCACGCCTCGCACGCCTCCCTACCTGCACGCCCCAGACTGCACCACTGCTGCCCCTGCCCTCCTCGCACGCCTCGCACGCCTCGCTATCTGCAGGCCCCAGACTGCACCACTGCTGCCTGTGCCCTCCTTGCACGCCTCGCACGCCTCCCTACCTGCAGGCCCCAGACTGCACCACTGCTGCCCCTGCCCTCCTCAAACGCCTCGCACACCTCCCTACCTGCACGCCCCAGACTGAACCACTGCTGCCTGTGCCCTCCTTGCACGCCTCGCACGCCTCCCTACCTGCACGCCCCAGACTGCACCACTGCTGCCCCTGCCCTCCTCGCACGCCTCGCACGCCTCCCTACCTGCACGCCCGACTGCACCACTGCTGCCCCTGCCCTCCTCGCACGCCTCGCACGCCTCCCTACCTGCACGCCCGACTGCACCACTGCTGCCTGTGCCCTTCTTGCACGCCTCGCACGCCTCCCTACCTGCACGCCCCAGACTGCACCACTGCTGCCCGTGCCCTCCTCAAACGCCTCGCACGCCTCCCTACCTGCACGCCCCAGACTGCACCACTGCTGCCCCTGCCCTCCTCGCACACCTCGCACGCCTCCCTACCTGCATGCCCCAGACTGAACCACTGCTGCCCCTGCCCTCCTCGCACGCCTCGCACACCTCGCTACCTGCAGGCCCCAGACTGCACCACTGCTGCCTCTGCCCTCCTCGCACGCCTCGCACGCCTCCCTACCTGCACACCCCAGACTGCACCACTGCTGCCCCTGCCCTCCTCGCACGCCTCGCACGCCTCCCTACCTGCACGCCCCAGACTGCACCACTGCTGCCCCGCCCTCCTCAAACGCCTCGCACGCCTCCCTACCTGCACGCCCCAGACTGCACCACTGCTGCCCCTGCCCTCCTCGCACGCCTCGCACGCCTCCCTACCTGCACGCCCCAGACTGCACCACTGCTGCCCCTGCCCTCCTCGCACGCCTTGCACGCCTCGCTACCTGCAGGCCCCAGACTGCACCACTGCTGCCCCTGCCCTCCTCAAACGCCTCGCACGCCTCCCTACCTGCACGCCCCAGACTGCACCACTGCTGCCCCTGCCCTCCTCGCACGTCTCGCACGCCTCCCTACCTGCAGGCCCCAGACTGCACCACTGCTGCCCCTGCCCTCCTCAAACGCCTCGCACGCCTCCCTACCTGAACGCCCCAGACTGCACCACTGCTGCCTGTGCCCTCCTTGCACGCCTCGCACACCTCCCTACCTGCACGCCCCAGACTGCACCACTGCTGCCCCTGCCCTCCTCGTGCGCCTCGCACGCCTCCCTACCTGCACGCCCCAGACTGCACCACTGCTGCCCCAGCCCCCTCTCACGCCTCGCACGCCTCCCTACCTGCACGCCCCAGACTGCACCACTGCTGCCCCTGCCCTCCTCGCACGCCTCGCACGCCTCGCTACCTGCAGGCCCCAGACTGCACCACTGCTGCCCCTGCCCTCCTCAAATGCCTCGCACGCCTCGCTACCTGCACGCCCCAGACTGCACCACTGCTGCCCCAGCCCTCCTCGCACGCCTCGCACGCCTCCCTACCTGCACGCCCCAGACTGCACCACTGCTGCCTGTGCCCTCCTCGCACGTCTCGCACGCCTCCCTACCTGCACGCCCCAGACTGAACCACTGCTGCCCCTGCCCTCCTCGCACGCCTCGCACGCCTCCCTACCTGCACGCCCCAGACTGCACCACTGCTGCCTGTGCCCTCCTCGCACGTCTCGCACGCCTCCCTACCTGCATGCCCCAGACTGAACCACTGCTGCCCCTGCCCTCCTCGCACACCTCGCACGCCTCCCTACCTGCACACCCCAGACTGCACCACTGCTGCCTGTGCCCTCCTCGCACGTCTCGCACGCCTCCCTACCTGCACGCCCCAGACTGAACCACTGCTGCCCCTGCCCTCCTCGCACGCCTCGCACGCCTCCCTACCTGCACGCCCCAGACTGCACCACTGCTGCCTGTGCCCTCCTCGCACGTCTCGCACGCCTCCCTACCTGCATGCCCCAGACTGAACCACTGCTGCCCCTGCCCTCCTCGTACGCCTCGCACACCTCGATACCTGCATGCCCCAGACTGAACCATTAGTGCCCCTGCCCTCCTCAAACGCCTCGCACGCCTCCCTACCTGCACGCTCCAGACTGCACCACTGCTGCCCCTGCCCTCCTCGCACGCCTCGCACGCCTCCCTACCTGCACGCCCCAGACTGCACCACTGCTGCCCCTGCCCTCCTCGCACGCCTCGCACGCCTCGCTATCTGCAGGCCCCAGACTGCACCACTGCTGCCTGTGCCCTCCTTGCACGCCTCGCTCGCCTCCCTACCTGCAGGCCCCAGACTGCACCACTGCTGCCCCTGCCCTCCTCAAACGCCTCGCACACCTCCCTACCTGCACGCCCCAGACTGAACCACTGCTGCCTGTGCCCTCCTTGCACGCCTCGCACGCCTCCCTACCTGCACGCCCCAGACTGCACCACTGCTGCCCCTGCCCTCCTCGCACGCCTCGCACGCCTCCCTACCTGCACGCCCGACTGCACCACTGCTGCCCCTGCCCTCCTCGCACGCCTCGCACGCCTCCCTACCTGCACGCCCCAGACTGCACCACTGCTGCCCCTGCCCTCCTCCCACGCCTCGCACGCCTCCCTACCTGCACGCCCGACTGCACCACTGCTGCCTGTGCCCTTCTTGCACGCCTCGCACGCCTCCCTACCTGCACGCCCCAGACTGCACCACTGCTGCCCGTGCCCTCCTCAAACGCCTCGCACGCCTCCCTACCTGCACGCCCCAGACTGCACCACTGCTGCCCCTGCCCTCCTCGCACACCTCGCACGCCTCCCTACCTGCATGCCCCAGACTGAACCACTGCTGCCCCTGCCCTCCTCGCACGCCTCGCACACCTCGCTACCTGCAGGCCCCAGACTGCACCACTGCTGCCTCTGCCCTCCTCGCACGCCTCGCACGCCTCCCTACCTGCACACCCCAGACTGCACCACTGCTGCCCCTGCCCTCCTCGCACGCCTCGCACGCCTCCCTACCTGCACGCCCCAGACTGCACCACTGCTGCCCCGCCCTCCTCAAACGCCTCGCACGCCTCCCTACCTGCACGCCCCAGACTGCACCACTGCTGCCCCTGCCCTCCTCGCACGCCTCGCACGCCTCCCTACCTGCACGCCCCAGACTGCACCACTGCTGCCCCTGCCCTCCTCGCACGCCTTGCACGCCTCGCTATCTGCAGGCCCCAGACTGCACCACTGCTGCCCCTGTCCTCCTCAAACGCCTCGCACACCTCGCTACCTGCACGCTCCAGACTGAACCACTGCTGCCCCTGCCCTCCTTGCACGCCTCGCATGCCTCCCTACCTGCACGCCCCAGACTGAACCACTGCTGCCTGTGCCCTCCTTGCACGCCTCGCACTCCTCCCTACCTGCACGCCCCAGACTGCACCACTGCTGCCTGTGCCCTCCTTGCACGCCTCGCACGCCTCCCTACCTGCACGCCCCAGACTGCACCACTGCTGCCCCTGCCCTCCTCAAACGCCTCGCACGCCTCCCTATCTGCACGCCCCAGACTGCACCACTGCTGCCCCTGCCCTCCTCTCACGCCTCGCACGCCTCCCTACCTGCAGGCCCCAGACTGCACCACTGCTGCCCCTGCCCTCCTCGCACGCCTCGCACGCCTCCCTACCTGCACGCCCCAGACTGAACCACTGCTGCCCCTGCCCTCCTCAAACGCCTCGCACGCCTCCCTACCTGCAGGCCCCAGACTGAACCACTGCTGCCCCTGCCCTCCTTGCACGCCTCGCACACCTCGCTACCTGCAGGACCCAGACTGCACCACTGCTGCCCTTGCCCTCCTCGCACGCCTCCCTACCTGCACGCCCCAGACTGAACCACTGCTGCCCCTGCCCTCCTCGCACGCCTCGCACGCCTCGCTACCTGCAGGCCCCAGACTGCACCACTGCTGCCCCTGCCCTCCTCGCACGCCTCGCACGCCTCCCTACCTGCAGGCCCCAGACTGAACCACTGCTGCCCCTGCCCTCCTTGCACGCCTCGCACACCTCACTACCTGCAGGCCCCAGACTGCACCACTGCTGCCTGTGCCCTCCTCGCACACTTCGCACACCTCCCTACCTGCAGGCCCCAGACTGCACCTTGGCATCAGTGCCATCTTTGATTTGCATATCATATCCGTCCGCTAATTGAGGTGTATCTACACATGCTTGGGTCTCCTCCAGACTGTCAGTAAATGGGACAAATTCTTCACCGAGTCTAGTCCTGTTGTGGGAGGAGGGTTTCCTGCCACAGACCTAAACACCTCTGCCTGGGATTTAGCGCTGAAGAAGCTGAACTTTCCCCATGCTCACTTGCTAGGATCTGGTTCCCATGCTAAGATGCTCCATGGGAACCTCATCCTCTTCAGAGTCACTCTCAAAGGTGCTGGGTAAGGGTGGATTAGCCCCCCCAGTGCCCGCTGCCTGTGTCGGGTAGTGGATGTGGCCTTGACCTTTCTTCTCGTCCCTTTGCCATGTCACAGTCCCCCTCAGAAGGGCACCAATCAATTCTCCCACGGGCAGTAGGAGATTTCTATGTACTGTCTTCACTGGCCCTGATCCACTCTCAGGTTTAATCCTATAGACTGGCAAGTCCCAAAGTCTTTCCAGCACCAGGTAGGGTGTTGCCTTCCATCTCTCAGCAATCTTGTGTTTGCCAGGAACACCTGGATTTCGCAGCTGAGCTCTGTCCCCAGGCTGGCGCATTCTTGCATCATACCGATGTTTGTTATGATCTGTGTTCTTGCGGGCAGCTGCTGTAGCCAAACAGTAGGCATCCCGCAGCTCTTCCCTTAGTCGGGAAACAAGCTGCAGATGTGTCTCATAGCTTTCCCCATCCTCTGACACCCCAAAGCTTAGGTCTATGGGTAGTCTGGGTTCTTGTCCAAACATCAGCAAACACGGGGCAGCTCCAGTCGCGTTGTTCTTCGTGGCATTGTAGGCATGCACCAAAAAATACAACATGTTGACTCCAGGATGCCTTCTGCTCAGAGCACAATGTCCTCAGCATATCCAATAGAGTCTGGTTAAATCGTTCTGGCTGAGGGTCACCTTGTGGGTGGTAAGGGGTTGTCCTGGACTTTTTTATTCCTACCACTTTCAGCTCCTCTTTCAGGAGGTGACTCTCAAAGTCTCGCCCCTGGTCAGAGTGTATCCAAGTTGGGAGTCCAAACACGGAGCAGTACTTTTCCCACAATACTCGTGCTACAGTGGTGGCTTTCTGGTCACGTGTGGTGTAGGCCTGAGCGTACCGGGTATAGGGGTCAGTCACAACTAAGACGTTTCCAATATTCTTCCTAGCCAAGTCTAGAGACAAGTACTCAATGCATACCAGCTCCAAGGGTTTCCATGTTCTGCAGATAGGCTGCTCTAGTGGGCAGAGTTTTCTGCTGAACACATCGCGCACAAGTCTCACATTTCCTGCGTACATCCTCGGCCATCCAGTGCCAACAGAACTTATTGGGGATAAGCTCAAGGGTTCTTTCCACACCCAAATGCCCCAAATCATCGTGCAGGGCCCTTGTGGCCAGGGCTCTGTACTCTGTTGGCAGTACCAGTTGTGTTCGTCGATTTTGCAATGGATCTACTGTGACCCGGTGCAGCACCCCTTGTGTCAGACTCAGTTTGTTCCACTCCCTCAACAGTAGTTTACTTCCAGTAGTGGAGGGAACAATGGTCATAGGGTTTTGCCCCTCTCTTTTTGCAAGTGGGCGGGGAGTGGGGGGTCACAGATGTCAGCATCTTCCAATTGGGCTTTTTGCCAGTCCACAGCATTGAGCCTGGGCAATGGAGATTGGTCCAGCACAATACAATTCACGGAGGCCGAAGACACACTCTTGGGTGGGAAACCCAGAGTTTCAGCAATACAGCTGTCAGGGGCCTCAGACTTGTGATAACTTCCTTTGCAAATGGCTCTCACTCCATCTAAAGGAATCTCAGCGTTTCTGATGGCTGGGGGCACCGTGACAATGCATCTGCATCGATGTTGCCTCTCCCAGATCGGTACTGTAGGCTGAATTCATAGCTGGCCAAGGCAGCCACCCATCTCTGCCCAGTAGAGTCCAGCTTGGCACTGGTCAACACATACGTCAATGGATTGTTGTCTCTCCATACCTGGAACTTAGCACCATACAGGTAGTCACAAAACTTCTCAGTGATGGCCCACTTCAAGGCCAAGAACTCCAGCTTGTGGATGGGGTAACGGGTCTCGCTGTCAGACAATCCTCGGCTAGCAAAGGCCACAGGTCTACGTCTGTCATCCACTTCTTGGTATAAAACCACCCCTAAGCCTTCCAAACTGGCATCCGTATGTAAAATAAATGGTTTGTTGGAGTCAGCAGTTAATGATCTCTCGAAAAGCTCTCTCACACCTCTCATCCCATTGTGATCCAAAAGGCTCTAGAGGACCACGGCGCTTCTGCTCTGGAAGCCTTGGGGGCCTCCACTTACCCCTGGTCTTAGTCTTGCTCTTGATGAACAGGTATCCATGGGTGAAATCATTCAAAGGCTTGACAATGGTAGCATAATTCTTCACAAATCTACGGTAGGATCCACTAAATCCTAGAAAGGTTTTAAGCTACCGGTAATTGTTGGGATGTGACCATGTGACAAGTGCCTCTCTTTTATCTGGGTCAGTACTCACACCTTACTGGGACACAGTGGGACCCACATACTTCACCGATGTTCTACAGAACTGGCACTTGTCAATAGAAAGCTTCAATCCATAGGCCTCCAACCGGTTGAGGACCTTAAGAAGCCTTTCTTTATGCTCCTCCAATGTTCTTCCGAATATGATCAGGTCATCCAAATAAACCAAGACTTGCTGTAAGTTCATGTCACCCACAACTTTTTCCATAAAACACTGGAATGTGGCTGGTGCCCCAGAAATCCTCTGAGGCATGCATTCGAACTGGTAGAAACCTAATGGGCAGATGAAGGCTGTCTTCTCCTTATCTTCCGCTCCAAGAGGAATCTGATAATATCCACTTCGAAGGTCTAAAACTGAAAACCACTGGCTTCCCAGCAGGCAATCTAAGGTATCTTGAATCTGAGGCACAGTGTACTGGTCGAGCACGGTACGGCTGTTTAGGGTGCGGTAGTCAATACACATCCGAATTTTCCCATTCTTTTTACAGACCACCACAATGGATGAAGCATTTGGGCTGTGGGATTCTCCAATGATGCCATTGTCAGCCAGGTCTTGAAGATGCCGTTGCACATCTTCCATCTCGGATACAGCGATCTTTCTAAATCTCTCCTGGAAAGGTCGAGAGTCATGCAGTCTGATGTTATGCTCGACCCCTTTTGCACGCCCCACATCCCACTCATGCAGTGAGAATACCTTCAATCTCTTGCAAAGCTTAGCTTCATCTTCCACTCCTCAGACAGTGGTGAATCTCCGAAGTCAGATCTCGCTGGATCTATCGTTGGGGCTTGAGTGCCACACTGAGGCCTTACCACTGATTTGGGCTCAAAAAGGTCTGCTATTTTTTGTCCTTGCTTCACAACAATATCATGACTTGTTTCATTAGCAATCAGTATAGTCACCTTTTCCTGGGCTTTAGAGGGTAAGACTATGACTCCACTGGGAACCAACATTCCTTCAGGGAGACCTCCTTCAACGCGCTGCTGTACCATGACTAGAGTTCCTCCACTGCTCTTTAGCCAGGTACTCCTGGCAAGCACCTCTCGCTCTGTCCTTGCAGGTACTACTAAGGGAGTTGGGCCCGCATACCGCAGAGCACCCATTGGTAGTTCCGGTGACTCCTGTTTAGCATCCTCGATCTTCTTGTAGGCTTCAGCACAAAGTGTATGAATCATCAGGGTGCTCAGGTATTGGTCCCCGGCCTGTCGTCTGCTGTAGTCCGCCAGTACCTTAAAGAGACTGGAGTTGGTCCCTATTAGTACAGACACATCAGAGATCCCCTTGGGGTCAGGGCATATTAAGGCGGCTGTGTCTACCTCCTCTGTTAACCCCGCCACTTCCTCCGGGAACTCCAGGCGCACCAGGATATATCCCGCATAGGGGTATTCATTCATGCTGAGTCCGCACAGACCAAGACCCATCAGTGGTTGAATAGGCAGGTGCCCAAGCATTCATTGGTGGAATGACTCGAATATAATAGTCACTTGAGATCCTGTATCCAGCACAGCTGTACGTTCCATCCCTTCTATCTTCACAGTGACCTCTGGTCGTGGCCCTATCAGTCGTGGGATTGCAGTGGGTCTGGCTCTTCTAGGGGAGCCTTCAGTTCCTGAGAGCTTAGGCAGCTCCCTTCCCAAACTCTCTGGACATTTCCCAGCTTTCTTCCAACTAATCCTCAGCTTCCCATAAACTAAACCAGGATTTTCCTCGTTTCGGCAACTGGCAGCACTGAGTCCATCTTGACCACACCAGTAGCAGAAGAACTATCCTCTCCTCCTCTGCCTGGGTGGGATGGTGACTCCAGATGCTGATGGATCCATCACCACAGCCTGAGGCTCCTCATCCCTGCAAACCTCAGCTTGGTCAATGACACTTTGCAACTCAGCCATCTGTCCTGGGTCAGGACATGAATTTGTTGAGCAAGGTCTTCCCTGGTGTGCACCATCAGTACACTGGCGGTTGGTGTGCTGTGCTGGCTGGTTCTTTTATCTGAGCTTTCCAAAACTCACTGGCAGCCTCCCTGTCTTCCTCCTCTCTGACCTCTTTAATCAGCTGGGAGTAGCTTGGTGGGTGCTCCTGTCATTCTCTTAACCCAAGATGAAGTAGAATCGGGCTGTAATACTGAGTTTCTCTTACAATTTGAGCCAGTCTGGCCTGGTCCATCTGCTCCACAGTCACTGCTCCCCTAATGACAGCTCTCTGCAGCAGTCTCTCCAGCCTGGTGCTGTTTAGCATTAAGGAAGGTGCAGTAAGTGTCTTCCGGGCTCTCTGCGCTCCCAAATGTGTGAGTGAGGGCATCTAGGCAATCCTTTACACTGGCCTCAGGCTTAGTGAGCTTCAAGGTGCGAATCACATCTAATGCTGGGCCCCTGAGACTCTCTATTAAACACCTTCTCCTCTCTCTGCCTGGCACAGCCCACTGCTCTAGCATTTCAGTGGTGTGTTCTAGCCAGGGTTCAAACTCCTCTTCCCCAGGAACTAACCTGAGCTTACAGTAGGAGCTTGCCATAGCAGGGGGTAGCACACACTTTCCCAATGTCTGCCCCAGGGCTTCCGTCCAGGCATCAGCTGAGGCTGCCACCCTTGAGTTAGAGGCTTCTGAGCCAAAGCCCAAGAAACCTGACAGATTAGCCATGATACAAACAATAACTTCCTCAAACACAAAGCACAATTATTTCCTACTTAGCAAATCACTCAACATGTGCTTGCGAGAGGTACTGATCCTGGACAAGCCCCCAAAATGTAACCCTTCTGCTGGAAGGAGTCAGCAGTGACCAGGGCCGGGTTCAACATCTAGGGGCTCCTTTTCATCCATCTCACACAGAACTGGCTCGAGCCCCCACCCAGCGGCCTGGGAACATCACACACCCCCTGGGCACGTCGGAGCGGCAATGCTTCCCCACTCGCAAGCACACAGGCTGAGTGTAGAAAAGAAACTTTTAATGAAAATAAAAGGCAGAAAAGTCACATGGTGCAAGCTTGGGAAATACCACCCCCAGAGTTCATAACCCATTGTCAAGCAATTGTCCCAGCTCAAATTGAGCAGTGTCCTTGACCTCTGAAGCTCACCAGTCCGATCCTGTAACCAGCCAATCCACACCCCCAAACTTTCTTTGTACCCCCATTTTCAAATGTCCCACTTGCAGCTTGGTCCAGTCTGTGCAGGCCCTGACACCTCACCCTGATGCAGTCCCTCACTGACCCTGAGGCAGTACCGCCTTTATGCTGGTCTGGTGTTCCGCTTGCTCCCTGCCAGCTGCCTGCTGCTTCTCCTACCGGCTGGCTGCTAGTTGCACCATCTGTCCATCTGCCACTGCTCCTCCTACCAGCCAGCCGCCAGTCACGCCATCCATCCATCTGCTGCTGCTCCTCCACAGCAGTCGCACCATCCATCCATCCATCCCTCTCTCCACTGCTCTCTTGGGGGGTTTGCTGTAGGCAAAAGCCGGTCATTCCAGCTCAATGGCGTTCAGCTCTTGGCATTCAGCTCACAGCATCTCAGTAAACACCAAGGTGGATCAGCACAGAGTAGCTATAGACCCATCTTTAGGTCTACCTGTGAACGTTGTGGAGGAGAACTAGTCGAACCAGCCTTATAGCCGTATAGCCAAAAAGCTTCCAGCCAGCTGGCTTAAACAGCTGACTCCCCCATTTCTACCCCCACACAATGCTTTGAGGGGGGAGCCCTCTGTAATCCATATGTTAGCCAGTAGTGAAGACTGCCCTGTACCCCCACAACTTAAAGCATTATTGAGACTGGACAATTCTTATGCTGGGCGATAGCATAAATTGTGACTTTACAACATGTTGTTTACAACAGACAAAACCTCCTTGCTTTGCCTGCTCCCATGGGGCGTTATTTACAAGGCATTACATACACACACCTTTGCCTTTTCATGCAAACGATCTCTGCAGCACACATTCCCCAACTCCCTCAGCAGCATTGAGTTCCTGCTGGCACATGCCCTGACACACCGGTAATCAGTTGCTCTAGATGTGCCTGGATTACACAGCTTTTTGTTGCAACAGTGAGCACATCTGCATAACCCCTTGCGAGCTGGCTGAACAGCCAACAGACACAAATATTAACCGTCGGAGAAGTACTATGTTCCAGTGGCGTGGCGTGCAAGGCCCCGGAGCGTTAAAGAAAGCCTTCCCTGAAGATGGGCTGTGCACCTCCCTAATGGAGGTGCAGCCACGTGTCTTGTATGGGTGATGAGTGTGAGAGGAGGGTGTTGGAGCCACAGCTCTGCCTTCCTGACCAGTGTGCAGAGCCTCCCTCTCACAAGAGGCAGCCGCTAAACGAAAAGAGGCTCGTCGGTGTGGATTCCAAGCCAAAGAGCTGGGGGGAAAGCCACTGACCCCCAACAGACAGTGAAGGGAAGGAATAGAATGCTGCAGCTGGAAGGTCCTCGGGGGGCGGGCACTGAGTCCAGCCCCCTTCCCAAAGCACGACCAACCCCAAGTAAGTCATCCCAGCCAGGACTATGTAAAGCCAGGACTTAAAAACCCCTAGGGCTGGAGATTCCACCACCTGGCTCAGTCAGGCATTCCAGAGCTTCACCTCCCTCCTGGGGAAAGCGTTTTCCCTAATACCCAACCCAGAGCTCCTGCACTGGAATGTGAGACCCTTGCTCCTTGCTCTGCTATCTGACACCACTGAGAACAGCCTCTCTTCACCCTGGTTAGAGCTCCCCCTCAGGAAGTCGAAGGCTGCTATCAAATCACCCCTCACTCTTCTCTTCTGCAAACTAAATAAGCCCAAATCCCTCAGCCTCTCCTCATAGGTCATGTGCTCCAGCCCGCCCCCCCCCGCAATCATTTCCGTTGCCCTCCGCTGAACCCACCCCAGTGCATCCATTCAGTGCTAAAGCCCTGTGCTTGTGCGCTGCCAGCTGTCTCTCAAACAGCATAGTGCTGACACCAAGGTTTTGTTGAGAGGCTCAGGGTCTCGGTGCTTGAGAAGGAAGGGGAAGCATTCGAAATGAAGCAAATCAGCAGCATGGATCAGTGATTGGAGCTGCAAGAAAGGACTTTTCTCAGCCTCTGTGAAAAGGGGCCAGAGGTATTTTGTCATTTGCACTTGGTCCCCCCAGGTATGAAGGCAGCATCTTTCCCTAAGCAGGGAATAAGAGGTCTGAGGAACAGCACCAGATGCAGGGAAATCTAGGTCTCCATAAACTTCCAGTTGCCCTGCAAAGATTTCTTCAGCTCTGCACAGCAGGAGCAGGAGTTGCTTCATGCTGCAGAAGGCAGTGAGAAATACCCCTGGTGCACAAGGGCAAGGGCTGCTTCATGTCACCGTTTTATTACATGAAAACGATGGACACTTGTTGTGTTTCAGCCTTTTGTTGACGTGTTTGGTTATTTGCTCCCCCCCTTGTTTCTGCCAGATCCCTTGGCTGCAGAAATCACGTTTCCACCCCAGCAGGTGTCTCCTTGTGCAGCTGGCAGTGGACTGGGCCTTCCTGCCCTGGGGCTTCCTAAACTGCTGGCTCGGCTTCAAAGCTTGGTGGCTTGAACTCCGCGAAGGCCCAGAGGCAGAGACACAGTCTGGCAGGAGGGCAGCGCTGACAGCCCTGCAGCTCATTCCGGCAGGAAACAACGTAAGAAATCGACCAAACTGAAGCTGCTTGAAGTAGCAATAACTAACTCGGGCCTTTTCCCATCCCATCGTCACACTGGCAGCACACGCGCTCCACCCCACCAGCCATAGGTCTGCTGGCACGTGCACGGCAGGGCTCAGAAGGCGGGGTCTGTAGCTCACCATCTCCTGGAAAAACGGGAATGCACAACTGGATAATCAGTGACAGCCCAAAACGGCACAGCCGGCGGGGGGAGCTCGCACATTGTGTGTCAGTGTCCCTGCCCTGCACAGCCGGCGGGGGGAGCTCGCACAGTGTGTGTCAGTGTCCCTGCCCTGCACAGCCGGCAGGGGGAGCTCACGCAGTGTGTGTCAGTGTCCCTGCCCTGCACAGCTGGCAGGGGGGAGCTCACACAGTGTGTGTCAGTGTCACTGCCCTGCACAGCCGGCGGGGGGGAGCTCACACAGTGTGTCAGTGTCACTACCCTGCACAGCCGGCGGGGGGGAGCTCACACAGTGTGTCAGTGTCACTACCCTGCACAGCCGGCAGGGGTAGCTCACGCAGTGTGTGTCAGTGTCCCTGCCCTGCACAGCCGGCAGGGGTAGCTCACGCAGTGTGTGTCAGTGTCCCTGCCCTGCACAGCCGGCAGGGGGAGCTCACGCAGTGTGTGTCAGTGTCCCTGCCCTGCACAGCTGGCAGGGGGGAGCTCACACAGTGTGTGTCAGTGTCACTGCCCTGCACAGCCGGCGGGGGGGAGCTCACACAGTGTGTCAGTGTCACTACCCTGCACAGCCAGCGGGGGGGAGCTCACACAGTGTGTCAGTGTCACTACCCTGCACAGCCGGCGGGGGGGAGCTCACACAGTGTGTCAGTGTCACTACCCTGCACAGCCGGCGGGGGGGAGCTCACACAGTGTGTGTCAGTGTCACTACCCTGCACAGCCGGCGGGGGGGAGCTCACACAGTGTGTGTCAGTGTCACTGCCCTGCACAGCCGGCGGGGGGGAGCTCACACAGTGTGTGTCAGTGTCACTGCCCTGCACAGCCGGCGGGGGGGAGCTCACACAGTGCATCAGTGTCACTGCCCTGCACAGCCGGCGGGGGGGTGGGGGGGGAGCTCACACAGTGTGTGTCAGTGTCACTGCCCTGCACAGCCGGCGGGGGGATCTCACACAGTGTGGCTCTGTCTGCTCTGGCACCTCCCTTTCAAAAGGAGCATGCAAACACACTGGGCCAAAAATGCAAATAAAACACTGCTATGAATATTCAGTGCCTCATTTGCCTAACAAGGACCACTCGCCGCATCGCAAGTGCAGCTTTCGAAATGTAAGATAGCCATGTAGACGGGCTCCTTGGAGAGGGACTCCACCAGGGGAGCGGTCCCAGCTCTGCTGGGCACTGGGCTGCTGCAGGACCCGGCAGCCCTGCCTGGGTGGATGCTGTGTTGCTCTGGGCGAGTGGAGCCCTCCGGGGCGCTGGTGGCTCTGGGGGGGCGATGCTCCACTGGAGCAGCTTTGCTGGGAGCTGCCAGCCATTGCCGTGTCTGTGTCCACGTCCCACCCCCTGGCACAGCCTCAGCCGTGGCTGCTGCTGTGTCTGTGCTGTTGCTGTGGGCTGTTAAACGCCGGCCATGCCAGCCCAGACGTGGCTGCATTTCGGGGGCGCTCTCTGTTCCCAGGGTGTTAGAGGAGCCTGGGATGGCACTGGGTGGGGGTGGGGTACCCTGCTCTCCGAGCATCAGTTTCCCCGTCTGTTAATTGCAGACGGAGCTCCCAGGGGCCTGGGGGTGTGCAGCGCAGGCTGCTGAATGCTGCGAGGGAGTGGCCACGCACCAGCCACTCAGCAGCGCCTCTGGCCAGGCTGTGGGAGGGCGCTGGCAGCACTGGCTCGCTGTGGTGGGTCTGAATGGCTGACCCCCAACTCCTGCCCCCCCACCAGGACTCCGCAGCCCCACGCCCAGGGGAACATGCTGTGCTGCAGCCCGGGCCGGACCAGGCAGGTGGCCGGATGCAGCTGGGGCTGGAGACGTGTGGGGCTGCAGGAACCTGCTGAACTTTTGTCCCCCTCTTGCTCGGGGCGCAGGCTGGGCTGGGTGGGTGGGGAGGGGCTCAGGGCTCCGGGGGGGCCAGAGCAGCTGCCTAGAGGTGGGGGGGGACGACACAGCGTGTTTACCAGTTGTTTGTTGTGGAGCGCCAAGGAGGAAGGTTCCTGTGCAGTCTGGCGTCAGCCAAGGCGCCAGCGGTATCAGCCCGGGCTCCAGGCCAGGATGGATGCAGCTCCAGGCCACACAGCCACTCTGGGTCGGTCCCCTGGTGCTGCATGGCCTGAGAGCAGAGGGGTGGAATGGGCCCTGCCCCACGGAGCAACCTCCAGGGGAGAAAACACCCCAGCAGGTCCCAGCCCCCGGTCTGCCCTCGGACAGGTCAAGGTGCTCAGCCCGGAGCCACCAGCTGCAAACAGTCATGCAAGGCTGGGGCAGGGTCAGAGGACAAGGCTCCTCGTGAGGCTGCATCCTGTGCACGCTGGGCCTGGCAGCTGTCAGTGGCAAGGTCAGGCTGTGCTGGTGGAGCCAGGGCCTGTTCTGGGCCGTGCCCCGTTGGGAATTTGGACAAAGCTGGGAGCAGGTGCTGGTGACTTGAGAGGCACGTTTGGACCGAGGAGGGCTGGGGTGGGGTCGCTGCAAGGTGAGAGCCCCACAATTCGAGCAACGGACGGCGCTGCGTGGCTGGAGGCAGGAACCAGACTCAACGGGGCCCCCAGGGTGCGGGGGCGGGGCTGTGCCCAGGGGAGCTGTGCAACAGAACAGCAGGAGCTCCGTGTCCTGACTGCCAGCAAGGGCTGAGCACCAGCCCAGATCCTCCCCGGTGTAAAGCGAGCAGCTTCTCCCCCATCAGCATGGGCAGTGCTTCGGTTTGCACCAGCGCAGCGTCTGACTCCAGGGTTGTGGCAGCCGTCTGTTTCGCTGGGAGAGGGGAGGGCTCGTGGGAGGGGTTCCAGCCCTGCCAGGTGCTCAGCACCCTCCACGCCTATTGCCTCTTCAGGCAGGATAAGTCCCAGGTGCCACTTTATCAGATTCTCCATGTGTCCGAATCTTTCCCTGCTCTCAGGCTAAGGTGAAGGTGCTGCATCCTCTGGGGCCATGGGGCAGCCTGGCTGTGATGAGCCCTCGCTGCTCGGTATGTGGGCGCTGGGCCTGGCCTCGCACCAGCCAGCGGGGTCTCAGGCCAGGCTCCCAGTGCGCTTGTGTCCTCTGTGTGTGCAGCGCCTGACACAAGGCAGCCTGGTCACTGATTCCAGCCTCTAGGAGCTACATCAACAAAATAAATGCAACTCACTTTGCCTGCCAGTGAAATGCAGCTACCTCTGGGCTCTAATGCAGCAGCTGCTGAGCAGTACGGCTTGTCTCTAGTGCAGAGGTCAACGTGCGTGTGCACACACACATGCACACGCATGTGCACACGCATGCACACACGCAAACACACGCACGCACGCACACAGAGATCATCCGAGCTGGGGGCAGGCAAGACGCCATAGCAAACATCCAGCCCCATGCTAAGGGCGGCCTGGAGACCTCAGCGTCACATCTCCTGACAGCTGCTCCAGCATGGCACCCACTCGGCCTCCCCTTCTGCACTGCATGAGGGCATCACGTGGCGCCAAGGAGAGAACCCCCCCATGGCAGTGACACTCAGGACCTGGCTCTGCTCACTAGGGCTCACAAGGGTTTGCACGACAGGCTGGAGGACCCTGTGGGTGGGAGGGTCCATGTCTACAGTGCACTTAACTAGCCCCTCAGCCCGCCCCAGTGTCCGGTAGCTGGCTCCAGCAGTGCAGACAGGCCCCCAGGCCGCCCTTCCTGCCGGCCCAACTCACCCTGCTCACCACAGCGCCAGAGGCAGCAGCAGCAAGGCCAGGACATGGCACCTGCCTGGCAGCCTGGGGTGCTGGCTGGGGAGGGCCTGGGGCCTCCTGCCCGGCAGGAGGGGCCAGTCCCATGTGCCGGGGGAGGGGATCTGCTGGGGGAAGGGCACGCAGGGCTTGTTCCTGTCTGGCCCTTGGCTGGGAGCAGGTGGGCTGGGGCAGCAACTCTAGCATGGGTGTTTCCTTCTGCTGTGCCAGGGCCTGACTCCAGCCGCCTGGTAAAACCCTCCCCTGCCTCACCTGTTTTCTACTGGGCTCCCCCTCCCCACCCCCACTCCTGACTCGCAGCCCCTGCTGCTGGCACAGCCCTGGGCTCCCCCTCCCCCTCCCGCACCAGCCCCTGCTTTCCCAGCTCCCCCTGCTCCCGACTCGCAACCCCTGCTGCTGGCCCAGCCCTGGGCTCCCCCTCCCCCACCAGCCCCTGCTCCCCCAGCTCCCCCTGCTCCCGACTCGCAGCCCCTGCTGCTGGCCCAGCCCTGGGCTCCCCCTCCCCCTCCCCCACCAGCCCCTGCTTTCCCAGCTCCCCCTGCTCCCGACTCGCAGCCCCTGCTGCTGGCCCAGCCCTGGGCTCCCCCTTCCCCACCCCCACCAGCCCCTGCTTTCCCAGCTCCCCCTGCTCCCGACTCGCAACCCCTGCTGCTGGCCCAGCCCTGGGCTCCCCCTCCCCCACCAGCCCCTGCTCCCCCAGCTCCCCCTGCTCCCGACTCGCAGCCCCTGCTGCTGGCCCAGCCCTGGGCTCCCCCTCCCCCACCAGCCCCTGCTTTCCCAGCTCCCCCTGCTCCCGACTCGCAACCCCTGCTGCTGGCCCAGCCCTGGGCTCCCCCTCCCCCTCCCCCACCAGCCCCTGCTTTCCCAGCTCCCCCTGCTCCCGACTCGCAGCCCCTGCTGCTGGCCCAGCCCTGGGCTCCCCCTTCCCCTCCCACACCAGCCCCTGCTTTCCCAGCTCCCCCTGCTCCCGACTCGCAGCCCCTGCTGCTGGCCCAGCCCTGGGCTCCCCCTTCCCCTCCCCCACCAGCCCCTGCTTTCCCAGCTCCCCCTGCTCCCGACTCGCAGCCCCTGCTGCTGGCCCAGCCCTGGGCTCCCCCTTCCCCTCCCACACCAGCCCCTGCTTTCCCAGCTCCCCCTGCTCCCGACTCGCAGCCCCTGCTGCTGGCCCAGCCCTGGGCTCCCCGTTCCCCTCCCACACCAGCCCCTGCTTTCCCAGCTCCCCCTGCTCCCGAGTCGCATCCCCTGCTGCTGGCCCAGCCCTGGACTCCCCCTCCCCCTCCCCCACCAGCCCCTGCTTTCCCAGCTCCCCCTGCCCCTGACTCGCAACCCCTGCTGCTGGCCCAGCCCTGGACTCCCCCTCCCCCTCCCCCACCAGCCCCTGCTTTCCCAGCTCCCCCTGCTCCCGACTCGCAACCCCTGCTGCTGGCCCAGCCCTGGGCTCCCCCTCCCCCTCCCCCACCAGCCCCTGCTTTCCCAGCTCCCCCTGCTCCCGACTCGCAGCCCCTGCTGCTGGCCCAGCCCTGGACTCCCCTTCCTCCCTAGCTCAGCCAGCACCCCTCACTCCTAACCTGCAGCCCCGGTATCCCAGCCCTGGGCTGCCCCACACACACACTCTGATGCCCTTCCAGTAGCCAGAGGCTCCCCACTTCCCCCCAAGGACACCCACCCCGACACTTCTGTACCTTTGGTCCGTGCCATGTGGGCAGCCCGTGTGCTGCTGAGCAGCCTTGGCCTGGCATCACTCGGGGCCTCTGCAGAGGCTCATCCGCGCCCACGACGCTGGCCAGGAGGGCACAAAGGGCCCGAGGGAGCAAACTGGTGGCCCTGTTCAGTACAGTTGGGCCCAGAACAGAGAGCTGGACCTGCTCAGGCCCACCCAGTGCCAGCTCGGGGAACTGTGCCTCTGGTTCCAGCTGCCAGCTCCACGCTCCAGGTCTGATGGCACTAGGGCCAGAGCTGGGGGCGCTGGGTGGGTGTCGAACTCTTCCAGACTGCAGGGGCAGACGCAACCCAAGCTACCCTTTGGGGGGCCACTGCTCTTATGTCTGGCTCCTGGGCTGGCCTTCCAAGCTGGGACACAGCCAGCGCCTCACCCACAGCCAGCGCACTCTCCAGCCAACGGCTAGAGACAAGCGGGCCGGGCGGCTGATGCGCCCACGGTTACGGCCGCGGCTCTCATTACTGTCGCTTTACACCTGTTCAGGGTTAATGCCATGATTCTCGTCTCCCACGAGTGCCTGTGGGTGGCCCCGGGCGCTGGGCTTTCTCCCACTCACTGAGCCCATGCTAATGCCCAGTGGTCTGGACCCCAGTCCCTGGGAGCGGATGAGCACCAGGGGCTCCTCTACAGCTGCCAGCCCTGGGGCCAAAGGGATGTCACACAGCGCTCTCCCTGGCTGGCAGCACGCTGAGCTCAGTCCAGGCTGGCAGCCGCCCCCTAGACCAATCAATTGGTAGAAACACACTCCCTGCAGATTAACAACCGCACCCGGGCTGTGTCCCCGACAGCTGCTGAGCCTCAGGGGATGCGGGTTTAATTCTCAGCTGTTCTTATTGTGCTAACATAAGCAACTCCCCTGCTAATGTGACACGTGTCTCCCGACTGCGCCAGGCAGCCCAGCAGAGCCCTGCAGCTCAGCACACCAGCGGGGGCAGGCGGCACTCCCTGGGCACTGCTGTAGACCCCTGCGGGCAGCAGAAGTAGTCACGTGGCCAGTGGAACACACCTGCCCAGTGTGTCCCAGTTCTGCACTCATCCAGTGGGGCGATGAGGGTCCCCAGCCTCCTGTGCATTTGAGGCTGCAACCAGCAGATGGAAAACAACACACCACACCACACCCAACCTAGAGGTCTGACAAGTGTTCAGCACTCACACGTTTATCATACTTACCCCCGCAGTTTTGGCAGTGCTCAGCACACCAGGAACACTTTGAAGGACGGGCCAGCTTTTGAAGCGGCACTTTGAAGCGACAGTGCTGCTGCTGGGGTCACTGGCAAAAATCTGTTGGGACGCCGACGGGCCGTTATTCTCCATACCACAGCAGCTCGGGGGCCTGCACTGGCTCAAAGGCTGCTTTGATCACCACTCCCGGCAAAGCCCTTTGAGGGAATTTGTCAGGCTCTCCAGTCTGTCTGCTGTCAGCACCTTTCAGATGAGCAGCCTGTCAACATAAGGCACCTAGAACAGAGGCAGGGAAGGTGGGCAATGGGGCGTCACCTATGGGCAGAAAACCGAGTAAATAAATACGTGACAGTTCCGGGCTCCCAGGTTGGCTTGTTTCTGTTCTCAGAGACATCCGGTGATCACAACATAAAACTCTTTTACTCCTGAGACTTCAAACCACCACCACAGAGGAACTCAAAACAGACAGCGTAAAAACAGGCTGCTCCCTCAGAGAGGCCCAGCTCAACCCGCTTTGCTCTAGGCTGGCATTTGGAAGACTCCCAGCTATCCCCAGACCCCCACGCTTCCCTCAGAGCTGGAGTGGGAAACCCCCACACGTTTAAAGTGGCAGCTTGTTGTTTGTTGCACAGTTTTCACTTCACTGCACTATGGAGACACTTCCTCATTCCAGGGACAGCAGGGCTGGAGATCCTGATTTCCTGCCATTCCTCAGGGTGGGGCTGATTCCCAGCTCTGCACCATGTGCCGTGTTCTCTGCTGGCCACTTCAGCTTGTGTGGGCATTTGGCTCTAGAGGCTGTCATCCTGGATTACAGGATTTCGGCCTCGTCTCCACTGGCAGACGTACAGTGCAGCTCAGAGAGTGCTGCGGGGAAGTGCTCCGGTGTGGTCAGTCCGCTGCCAGCCCAGCAGAGTAACCACACTTGCATCACTGACAGCAGCGTTTGAAGCAGTGCACTCTGGGTAGCCAGCCCACAGAACACCTCTTCCTTTTTTGCCTCTCAGGCTTGTGGGAAGGCGGGACAGGGACTGGGACAGAGGCTGGGGTCTCTTGGGTCCTGTCCCAATGCTTCACAACCTGGCTGCTGCTGCACTTCCAGCTGCAGCTGGTACCGTCTTTCACTGGCTCGTGCGCTGAGGACTCTGCCGCTGCCCAGTTGAAGAAATTGCTGGGAGGTCTCGCTACTCCATCACAAATGGCAGTCGAGTTCTTCTTTAAGCTAGAGTCCAGAAGGGGGGTCCACCATTGACATTGCCAGGTGAAGTAGCTACAGCATGAGATTTCTTCTGGCACTGCTGGAGGTGCTGAGCAGAGTGGAAAGCCTCTTTGGAACACAGAGGGGGGATCACATTTTCACTAAGCCTGGGGTGACCAGCAGTGGCTGCAGAGCTTTCGGATGAGGAAAGGCACTTTCACTCATGTGATGAGCTTCTCCCATCCGGTGGTGCAAGGACACGAGGATGGGAGCTGCCCCGCTGGTGGAGAAGCTTGTCATGGTTGCACTGTGGCAGCTGGCTACTCCAGATCATGACCAATCAGTTGCTAGTCAGCCTGGGGTGGAAAAGTCAACCATTACACTTGTGTGCAGGGCCCTTAGACGCATCTTGCTCTGAAAGACTGTGGCTCTGGGCAACACACGTGACATTGTGAATGGCTTCATGTACCCACAAAGCAAGGGGTGGGTGTCACTGTCCCATGGAGTGACACATAGCCCAGTTGCAAAGAGAAAGGAATCTTCTCTCAAACTGTAGAGGCTCCCACACTCAGGTCCCACGTTTGAGTCTGCCTCTGAGCAGTTATATTTGCACAAATGCAAAAAAAAAGCAGTTCTGTAGCACCTTAAAGACTGACAATATTATTTATTGGGTGCTGAGCAGCCGTGGGGAAGACCCACTTCTCCAGATCTGGAGAGTAATAACTGATAACTGAGGGAAAGAGAATTTAAAAAAAGAAAAAATGAAATAAAAAAGTGACAAATCAACTAGATAGGGCAGAAGAGGAGGGGGGAACCTCTGCAAGTGTCTGTTAAGTCAAGTGGGATGCCTGCGGTCACCACGAACATCAGAGGTGGGGAAATTGGCCTTGTAATGCCTAAGATAATTGAGATCTTAGCTGAGTCTGAAGTGATAGGGCTCAAATTTGACAATGGACTCCAGTTCAGATGTCTCCCTTTGTAATCTGGTGTTAAAATCTCTCTGTGTTAAGATGCACACCATTATGTGTTGAATACCATATCCCGCCAAATTGAAATGCACACTTACCAGTTTGTGTGTGTCCAGGTTCCCAATGTCTGATTTGTGTCTGTTCACTCTTTGGAGAAGAGATTGTCATTTGTTCAATACACATGGCAGAGGCGCATTGCTGGCACATGATGGCAGATATCACATTGGTGTAAGTGCAGGAATATGAGCCCCTGATCATGTGACTGATGTAGCTAGGTCCGATGATGGTGTCTCCAGTGAGAATACGGGGACAGAGTTGGCAATGGGGTTTGTTGCAAGGAAAGGTTCCAGGATTAGTATTTCTGTGATGTGCCATGTGGTCGCTAGTGAGAATTTTCCTGAGGGTGGGCGGCTGTCTGTAGGAAAGAATAGGCCTGTCCCCCAGGGCGTGTAAGAGTGTAGTGTCATATTCCAGTGTAGGCTGTGGGTTGTTGATAATACACTGGAAGGGTTTCAGTTGGGGGCTATAGCTGACAAGTGGTATTCTGTTATTGATCTTCTTGGGTCTATCTGGAAGTAGCTGGTTTTCTCTAATTGGGGAGGGGTGGCAGATGGCATGGCACCAGACCACTTAACCTTTAGGTACATTAATCGGAAGGGGTATTCCTCCACAGTTCTCCAGGCGCTTGTGGATCACTGTGGGCATTTCATGGACATTAATGAAGGCTGGTCTAGAAAGGTGTATGATAGGCCTGTTCAAGAAGGTGCAATCAGGGGTTTTCTTCCCAGACCAGAAGATCACCCTAAGGGAAGTCACAATGCCCATTGTGATCCTGGGAGATCCCACCTACTCCTTAATGCCATGGTGCATGAAGCCGTACACAGGGAACCGTGACAGCAGCAATAGGCTGAGCAAGTGCAGAATGGCTGTGGAGTGTGCTTTCAGCCATTTCAAGGCTCTCGGGCAATGTCTGTATGGGAAACTAGACTTGGCTGCTGAAAACATTCCTATGGTTATAGCCACATGCTGTGCCCTCCATAACATTTGTGGAGGAAAGGGTGCAAGCTTCACTGTGGCTGGACCACTGAGGCTCAGTGCCTGGAGGCTGAATTTGAAAAGCCAGAGACCAGCACTATTAGAGGAGCACAGTGTGGGGCTTTAAGGGTCAGGGAAGCCTTGCGACACCAATTTGATGCTGAAAATCAGTAGTATTTGCTGTTAGCTACAGGAGTGCTGCGGTTGTTACGCTAATAGGTGCCTGTGATTGTGCTGTAGGATGCACTGACTGGAAAAGTGCCCGTTGCTTTGTTGTGCTATGCTTGCTTTCATTTACTAGAATAACAATTGCTTACACACGCACACCAAATCATTTTTAAAAACAATTATAGAACAGAGAGACATAGCACAGCACATCTCCACTTCATGGGGTGAAGGAAAAGAGCCAGAGAGGCCCTGGTGCTTTTATAGGCTGACATATGCCCAGGTATCACATGCAGCCTTCCTGTTTGGACTAAACTGGGTGGAGAAGGGGTTTGAGTGTAGTGAGTACTGATGGGAATCTGCAGGGCTGGATGGTGATGAGGCTGCTGTGGGATATAGCAGGTGCCAACTGGGGACAGGGTGATGGCCAGACTGGTTTGGCAGTGACATGCAGTTGCATGGAACGAATTTTGGTACAGTGGCTGCAGGGGAGGGCAGGCGCTGAGCTGCTCCACCTGCAGTGTTAGGAAGTCAGGAACATGTCCATTTGGCATCCCATAATGTTCAAGAGCTGCTCTGCATCTACGCTCTGGTGCGCCACATTCTCCTTCCATTCCCTCCTCTTGATGTCCCGCCACTCCTCCAGTTTGCTCTTCTCAGCAGCGGACAGCACTACGACTCACACAGCAGGTCCTCTTTCCCTTCTAGGGCCACCTTCCAATTCTGCCTAGCCACCCAGCCAGCCAGCCAGAGCAGGGCAGGCTGGGGTCCCACGGTTACACCTGTGCAGCCAAAGGGCGCCATTGTACTGCAGCACCATTGTTAACACTAGACAGAGCATGGACACGACTATTTTTAAACACAACCCTCTGCACATACCTATCACTCACTGGCTATACCAAGGTGAGGGCACATATACCACAAGAACATTTCAGACCAAGTTCCCCTCAACACTCTTAACTACCACCCACCCCTTCCCCCTCCTGACCACTGAAGCCCACCAAGGCTGTGCATGAGCGTACAACCTAACCCCTCAGGATACCACAACTACAATAACGACAGCTCAAGCAACAATATTGTTAACCTTTCCAGCTACCAACTCAGCCCAGCAGAAGAGTCTCTCTTATCCCGGGGTCTTTCCTTCTGCCCTACTTCCTCCACAAACTTAATACAATTCTGTGGTGACCTTGAAGCCTTCTTTCACCGCCTCCGTCTAAAGGAATTCTTCTAACACAACTCTGAACAACAGTCTGACTCTCTCACCCCCCACACCAACACCAGAAGAAGAAGAAGAACTCTATGTGGACTCCCCCTACCGGTTGGAGTGAAAGCCTGGATTTCTACGTACAACGCCTCTGCAACTGTGCTCAGACTGACATTATACGCAAACAATGCCAAATGCGACACAGTCTCAGCTATGCTGAGCGCTATGCTGTCCAGAGTTGCAAAAATAACCCAGACATTATAATCAAACCAGCTGACAAAGGGGGTGCTGTTGTCATCATGAATAAGTCAGACTACAAACAGGAGGCAGCCAGGCAACTCTCCAACACCACATTTTACAGACCTCTCTCCGCTGATCCCACTTTGGAATTCCAAAGGAAATTGCAACTACTACTAAAGGAACTCCCTGCTGCCACTTGGGACCTTATTCACTCAGACACACCATCTGAGCCCCAGCTTGGATTATTCTATTTAATTCCCAAAATCCACAAAGCTGGGAACCCCGGACGCCCTGTCATTTCGGGTATTGGCGCCCTTACCACCAGACTATCCAGTTATGTGGACTCTCTCCTCAAACCCTATGCCACCAACACTCCCAGCTATCTCCGAGATACCACCGACTTTCTAAGGAAATTACAAAACATTGGAAAAGTTACTGACAACACCATCCTTGCCACAATGGATGTAGATGTTCTGTACACTAATATTCCACACGAAGACGGATTACAAGCAATCAGGAATACCATCCCTGATGTCACCACAGCCAATCTGGTGTCTGACCTCTGTAACTTTGTTCTCGCACAATTATTTCCGATTTGGGGACAATTTATACCTCCAGATTAGTGGAACTGCTATGGGCACCCGCATGGCCCCACAATTATATATTTATTGCTGACCTGGAACAACGATTCCTCAGCTCTCATCCCCTATTATCCCTTCTCTACTTAAGATACATTGATGACATCTTCATGATTTGGACCCATGGTATACAGAGTCTAGAAGAATTCCACAGAGACTTTAACAATCTGCACCCCACCATCAACTTATGCCTTGATTACTCCACGCGAGAGATACATTTCCTGGACACTACAGTACAAATCAAGGATGGCCTGATTGGTACAACAATGTACCGGAAACCCACTGATCACTATACTTACCTACACACTTCTAGCTTCCATCCTGCACATGTAACTAGATCCATTGTTTACAGTCAAGCCCTTAGGTACAATCACATTTGCTCTGATCCTACTGACAGAGACCAAAAACCTGCACGATCTTTACCAAATATTCATAAACCTGATATACCCACCAGGAGAAATAAAAAAAACAAATCGACAGGGCCAGACAAATACCCAGAGACCAGCTACTCCAAGATAGGCCCAAAAAGGCCAAGAACAGAACACCACTGGTCATCACCTATAGCCCCCAACTCAAACCACTGCAACGCGTCATTAAAGACCTAAAACCTATCCTTAATCAGGATGCCACACTCTAGAAGGCCATAGGTGACAGGCCTGTTCTCTCCTATTGACAACCGCCCAACCTTATGAGGATTCTCACCAACAGCCACAGTCTATACCGCAGGAACACCAGTCCTGGGACTTTTCCTTGCAACAAAGCCCGTTGCCAACTTTGTCCACATATCTATTCTGGGGATACCATCACTGGACCTAACCAGGTTAGTCACAGAATCATGGGCACATTCTGCTGTTCCTCAACTAACACCATTTATGCCATCATGTGCCAACAATGCCCAGATGCTTTGTATATTGAACTTCAAACTCTCTTAGACAAAGAGTTAATGGGCACAAAACAGGCATAAAAACACTCCTGATCCACAAACTGGTCAGCTGACATTTTAATGGAGTGGGCTATTCTGTTAATGACTTAAGAGTTTGCGTCTTACTGAAGAGGAATTTTCACACTACTTTGGAAAGAGAGGTTGCTGAACTCTCTTTTATATTCAAATTCGACACATTAACACATGGTTTGAACCGGGATGCAAATTTTCAGGGTCATTATAGGGGCTCTTTTGCATACTTGGCTTAATCTAAATTCTCGACCTCCCTGTCTCCGTCCCTCTACTCTCTGATTTGCTCACCTTGATAATTTTTTTTTCTGATTTGTCAACTGTGATTACTGTTTTTTGTTCTCTATGTTTTAAATATTGAGTCTGTTCTGGTGTGGCTATGGTCTGAAAAAGTGGGTCTGTCCCACGAAAGCTCACCTAATAAATTATTTTGTTAGTCTTTAAAGTGCTACTGGACTGCCCTTTTGTTCTGATCGTATATAGACTAGCACAGCTTTGTCTCTGTTAGTAACCTAACTCCTGCATGTGCGGACACCCAATCAAGGGTCACAATTTCAGAGGGAAAACCCTGATCTTTGGGGCTTTTTCTGAAGAAGGTGCTATTGCCCTCATCCTCCATCTCAGTTTTTCACACTGGTCACTGTACCAGGCCCCCACAAGGTTGGGTGAGGCCCCCAGGGTACCCAGGCTCATGCGGCACCTCACTCCCATCAGAATGGCCAAGTCTTAGCAGGGCCCGCCGGGTCAGCTCCCCAATCCCCACCCCGGCCACAGCCAGCACAAGCCCTGCTTGCAGGCCCTGCTATCTCCCGCCGGGCTAGCAACAGACCCCCACCCTCGAGCCCTCCCCGGCCCGTTGAAGACTTGCCGTAGTCGCGCTCACGGATCCCGGAGGAGCAGGGCCTGCTCACTGCCCTCCCTCCAGCTGGCCGCTGCCTTCACGCAGGGCACTCAGAGACGCTATTTACCACAGGGCAAAGACAGACGTGGCAGCACGTAGCCAGTGTGGAACCAAACGCTTCCTTATCAGATCCAATTGCAACCCTCATTCCAGAGCCTCGCCCCAAGTACAACAGCCACTCGATCAGCCTCCCGCCTCGGGTGGCCAAGCAGGCAGCCCCAGAGACACCCCGACAACCCGTCCCGCTAGTTCTTTCCTCCTGACGATTTCCTGAGCATGCCGTCAGCCAGCTGCTGGGAGACACGCAATGCCTGCCCCACATCCAGCAAGAGCTGGGAACACATGTCTGGTGCCCCACTCGACGAGAACCTGCCCAAACCCCTCACCCTTCATCACCTGCCTAAGACCCGCAAGTCCAGGACAGCCACAGAACACCTGCGTTGCACAGTGCACGTCCGGCTCTCCAGACTCTCACCTGTCCAACCCAGGCCCTTTGCCAGCACCAGCAGGCCTGGGTCTCCTCACGCCAGGCAACTAGGACAGGGCTCTCAGAAGCCAGCAGCTGGGCAAGGTGACTTGCTGTAGAGAGGGGCTGGCCTTGAACCCCACCCCCATCCTCAAAGGTATTTCCCCTTGGGCCAGACCTTTGGTACTTGACTGAGGGGCTGTAGGGAGGCACATCCTTCTGCTTGAGACTCTCCATCATTAACCCTCTCCTGCAGCTGGGCCCTAGCATCCAAAGCCCAGCCCTCATTGGAGAGTCGGAGAGAGCCCCGCCCAGACCTCTCCTGACATGTGGGAGGTCTGGTTTGCAATCTCAGCTCTGCTGACGGGCACTGAGGGCCATTAATCCAGGGCTCCTCTATCCCGGGGCATGCCCTGAGTTGCAGGCCGGTGGCAATTCCCATCTTGGGGCAGGGCTCTGCCAAGCTCTCTGCTGAGGTCATGTCACTTTGTACAAATCAGTGAGTCTCTGGATCAGAGCGTGAGCAAGGGGCTGAATCTCCCCGGGCTCAGGCCATGCAGCAGGAATGGGAGTCCCAGCCCCAAATCAAGCAGAGGGGATGTGGAACTCAGGCAGCTCACAGGACCACCCTGACCACTAAGCTGGTGGGGACGTGGAGGTAGCACATACCTGCCCCCAGCTGCTTTTTGAGGGGATGGAAGTGCTCAGAGCTCAGGCGCTGCTGGGAGACAGCCAGGAGAATGACCAGTGTGGGAACCCTGCTCCCCAGAGGGCTCCAAGCAGCTCCTCAGCTGTGGCTTAGGCAGCAGTGAGCTTCCATGCTGGGTGTAGCATCTAGAGCAGTGGTTCCCAAACCTTTCAGCATCACGGCCCCCTTTTGATTTTTGAGAAACCCTCCCACCCCCCTGCCTCTTCTCTACCATCATCCAACCACCCCCGTAACAAAAATTCAGTTTGTAATTTTAAATAAACACATAAACTTGATATAAAAATGTTATTTAAAATTAAAAATAAGCACAAATAGTTTCTGTCGGCCCCTTCCAGGAGCCTGGTGCAGCCCCAGCTGGCCAGCTGCCTGAGCCATGTGCCAGCCGCCAGAGCCCCGTGCCAGCCACCGGAGCTGCCTGCCTGAGCTGACCAAGTCCCACACTGCCAGGGCCTGCCGCTCACCCACCTGCCTGCCTGCCAGGTGCCACCAGCCCAGCACTGCCAGGGCCTGCCACCCACCCACTAGCCCGAACCACCCTAACCCTGCACAACTGGGGCCAGCCCAACCCACCTGAACCCCACACTGCCAGGGCCAGACACCTGCCCACCAGTCCAAGCCCTGTGAGCCTTGAGCAGCCCACCCAAGCCCCTTTCCTCCCCTCCCTTCCCCCAAAACCAGACAGCACTACCCCCCTGCTCTTACCCCATCCCCTCCCCCAAGCCAGGCACCCCCAGCCCCCCATCTAACCCCATCCTCCTCCTCCCCTCCCCAACCCACACTTACTCACCTTTGCAAGAGGCAGCTCACTCCGCGTGGGTCTTCACTGGCTGCAGTGGGTCGCCCATGTAAAACGGCAGCGGCTGAGAGCTGGAAGCAAAGGCTGGCTCTTTCTTGGGGAAGGGGTAATGACAGGGGGCTGGGTCACCTCGCACCCCCCTGGAATTTTTTCATGTCCCCCCAGAGGGGCACACCCCCCAGTTTGGGAAACCATGCACTAGAGAGCTTGGTGGGTCTCGCCCTACAGGAACTTGCTGGGAGTGGCAGTCCGGCAGATGGAGCCAGGCTCAGGGAGGGGCTGGGGCTGCAGGAAGCAGTGAGTCCCCAGAAGCACGCAGGAGAGCCCTGTCTAGCCACACACCACCCACCCACCTAGTGAAGTCTGGCCCCCTCTGAGAAAAGTGAAGGAAGGAAAGGACAGAAAAGCAGCAGTGAACAAGAGCAGCCAAGGCGGAAGCTCAGGGACTGTATTGAGAAACCAACAGAGAAGTTAAAAAGACTGTAAAATGGGACAAGAAGAACTTTGTGGAACACCTTGCACAGGAAGCTGAACAAGCTGCAGGACAGGGAAACTCGGAAGCGCTCTATAACATTGTATTGCACGGAAGCTAGCTGAGTCAAAGCACACAGTGGATCAGCCAGTACACGACAAGGAGGGGCGTGTACTAACAAACCCAAGTGAGTAGCTCAGAAGACAGAAGGAACATTTTGAAGAGCTACTGAACCACCCTGTCCACATGGAACCTCTGGAGTTACCGCCTGCAAATGTACCACTGCAGATTAACAGCAGCGACCTACAAAAGAAGAAATCTGAAAAGCCATTGCACATCTGAAAAGCGGGAAAGCACCTGGTCCAGACAAAATCCCCACAGAAGCAATCAAGGCAGGTAGTGAGATATCAGTCAACATGATGCATGATCTATTTGGGAGAACGTGGCACTCTGAAGAGATACCACAGGACTGGAAACATGGCTCTCTTACCAAGCTTCCAAAGAAAGGCAACCTGAATGAATGCAAGAACTGCAGGGGAGTCACGTTAGTCCATTTCAGAAAAAGTGTTCAACAGGATTCTCTTGGAGCGCGAGAAGACAGAAATAGACAGACAGCTCAGGGAAGAACAGGCCAGCTTCAAAGTGAGAGATCCTGTACTGACCAAATAGCAATTCTCAGAGTGATCACAGAACAGTCACTCGAGTGGAACTCGCCTCTGCACATAACCTTCACAGGCTCTGAAAAAGCCTTTGACAGCGCTGATAGAAACACTTTGTGGAAACTGCTGCAACACTGCGGCATCCCATCCAAAATTATTAACTCAATTTGTTCAGTGTATGAACCTTTGACATGCCAAGTTGTTCACAATGGTGTCTTGACAGAATCCTTCAGCATACTGTTGGGAGTGCAACAAGGATGCTCATTGTCACCTTTTCTCTTCTTGATCACAGTGGACTGAATTATGAACAGGACAACAGATGGCCATCAATGAGGCATTCAGTGGATACTTGTCAAAGAGCTAAAGGACATTGATTTTGCTGATGATGTTGCCCTCCTTTCACACTGACGTGAAAGCATGAAAAAAAAGGTCACAACACTAGACAAGTGCCTCAATGACTGGACTGAGCATTAAGAAGAGAAAGATGAAGACAAAAGACCTCCTTGGCTTAACCAGGAGATCTTGCATGATCTCAAAATGAAAGAGGAATCATATAAAAATGGAAACTAGGACAAATTACGAAGGATGAATATAGGCAAACAACACAGGAATGCAGGGGCAAGATTAGAAAGGCAAAGGCACAAACGGCATAAAGGGAAACAAGAAGACTTTTTATATATACATTAAAAGCAAGAGGAAGACCAAGGACAGGGTAGGCCCATTGCTCAGTGAAGAGGGAGAAACAGAAACGGGAAACTTGGAAGTGGCAGAGATGCTCAATGACTTCTTTGTTTGGGTCTTCACTGAGAAGTCTGAAGAAGGAATGCCTAACATAGTGGATGCTAGTGGAAAAGGGGTAGGTTTAGAAGATAAAATAAAAAAAGAACAAGAATCATTTAGGAAAGTTACATGTCTGCAAGTCACCAGGGTCTGATTAAATGCATCCTAGAATACTCAAGGAGCTGATGGAGGAGGTATCTGAGCCATTAGCTATCATCTTTGGAAAATCAAGGAAGACAGGAGAGATTCCAAAAGACTGGAAAAGGGCAAATATAGTGCCCATCTATAAAAAGGGGAATAAGAACAATGCAGGAAACTACAGACCGGTCAGTTTAACTTCTGTGCCAGGAAAGATAATGGAACAAGTAATTAAGGAAATCATCCGCAAACACTTGAAAGGTGGTAAGCTGACAGGGAACAGCCAGCATGGATTTGTAAAGAACAAATCATGTCAAACCAATCTGACAGCTTTCTCTGATAGGATAATGAGACTTGTGGATAAGGGAGAAGCAATGGATGTGGTATACCTAGACTTTAGTAAGCCATTTGATATGGTCTTGCATGATATTCTTATCACTAAACTAGGCAAATGCAACTTAGATGGGACTGCTATAAGGTGGGTGCAAAACCAGCTGGATAGCCATACTCAGAGTGGTTATTAATGGCTCTCAATCCTGCTGGAAGGGTATAACAAGTGAGGTTCCGTGGGGGTCTGTATTGGGACCAGTTCTGTTCAATATCTTCATCAATGATTTAGATATTGGCATAGACAGTACACTTATTAAGTTTGCAGATGATACCAAGCTAGGAGGGGTTGCAACTGCTTTGGAGGATAAGGTCAAAATTCAAAATGATCTGGACAAATTGGAGAAATGGTCTGAAGTAAACAGGATGAAGTTTAATAAAAACAAATGCAAAGTGCTCCACTGAGGAAGGAACAATCAGTTTCACACATACAGAGTGGGAAGCAACTGTCTAGGAAGGAGTATGGCAGAAAGGGATCTAGGGGTTATAGTGGACCACAAGTTAAGTATCAGTCAACATTGTGCTGCTGTAGCAAAAAAAAGCAAACATGATTCTAGGATGCATTAACAGGTGAGTTGTGAACAAGACAAGAGAAGTCATTCTCCCGTTCTACTCTGCGCTGGTTAGGCCTTAGTTAGAGTATAGTGTCCAGTTCTGGGCGCCACATTTCAAGAAAGATGCGGACAAATTGGAAAAGGTCCAGAAAAGAGCGACAAGAATGATCAAAGATCTAGAGAGCATGACCTATGAAGAAAGGCTGAAAGAATTGGGCTTGTTTAGTTTGGAAAAAAGAAGATTAAGGGGGGGACATGATAGCAGTTTTCAAGTATCTAAAAGGGTGTCATAAGGAGGAGGGAGAAAATTTGTTCTTCTTGGTCTCTGAGGATAGAGCAATGGACTTAAACTGCAGCAAGAGAGGTTTAGGTTGGACATTAGGAAACAGTTCCTAACTGTCAGGGTGGTCAAACAGTGGAATAAATTGCCTAGGGAGGTTGTGGAATCTCCATCTCTGGAGATATTTAAGAACAGGTTAGATAAGTGTCTGTCAGGGATGGTCTAGACAGTACTTGGTCCTGCCATGTGGGCAGGGGGCTGGACTCGATGACCTCTCAAGGTCCCTTCCAGTCCTAGCATTCTATGATTCTATGACAACAAGGATCAACCAGTCCAACAACAACACCATCACGCTGGGAGGGCATGACCAGAAAGATGTGGAGCAGTTCACCTACCTGGGGAGTATTATGGGCAGAGACAGAGGAACAGACAAGAATATCAATGCCAGGACAGGGAAAGCAACAGCTGCATTCAAGACTCTCCATCCCGTATCTAGTTCACAAATAATATCTGCAAAGACAAAACTGTGGATCTTCAATATAAAAGTGAAGAGTGGGCTCCTGTATGGATGTGAGACCTGGTGTACTAAAAAGTCTTCAAATCGCAAGCTAGAGACACATTCATAAAGAGATGCCTGAGGTACATCCTTCACATCAAATGGCAAGACTTCATCACAAATGAGGAGCTTTGGAACAGAGCAGGACAAGACCCACTTGACATTCAAATCAAAGAGAAGGAAGTGGGGATGGCTAGGCCACACTCTCAGAAAAGCATCATCCAGCGCAGTCTGTCAGGCTTTCACATGCAACCTGCAAGGCAAACGCAGATGAGGAAGACCTCAGACAATGTGGAGGAGGTCTTCTGAGACTGTGGGACAACAACTGGGGTACTCCTGGAGCCAGCTAGAAGTTTTGTCCTGAGACACAGTGAGGTGGAGGAGACTTGTAGATGACCCATGATCCACTCGGAACACACGGCTTAAGTGGTAGAAATAGGCACACAATGAGCTGGACAGGAGGTCCCAGTGTGACTCTGTGGGCCAAAGGGAGGCATAAACAGAGGGATCTCAATTAGGAGCAGAGACAACAAGAAATCCTGTGACACTTTATAGACTAATAGATATTTTGGAGCATAAGCTTTCGTGGGCAAAGACCCACTTTGTCAGCCGCATGGGGTGAGGGGGGCTTTTCAGAGGAGGATTTAAAGAGGGAGTTTCAGTGAAGGGGAGAGCCAGAGCTGACAAAGTCTATTCAGTCAGGTTGGAAATGACCCATTACTGATAGTTGATGTGGAGTAGTGAACATCAAGAGAGGAGAAAAACAAGTCAGTTAACCGGGGGTGGGGGCAGAGAAGTGGGGATGTGGCCCATTGTCAGTTGCTAATGCAGAGGTGTGAACATCAAGAGCAGAGAAACTGCTTTTGAAATGGGCCAACAACTCGCAGTCTCTGTTGAATCCTTGGCTGATGGAGTCAAATTTGCAAATGAATTGCAGCTCAGAGATTTCGCTCTCCATTTGATTTTTGAAATTTTTTTGTTTCAGGACTGCTACTTTTAAATCTGTTACTGAGCGTACAGGGAGATGGAAGTGTTCTCCCACAGGTTTTTGTATGTTACCGTTCCTGATGTCTGATTTACGTCCATTTATTCTTTTACACAGAGACTGTCCAGTTTGGCCAAAGTAAATTGCAGTGGGGCATTGCTGGTACATGATAGCATACATGATATTAGTAGATGTGCAGTTGAAAGAGCCCCTGATGGTGTGGTTGATGTTAGGTCCTGTAATGGTATCACTGGTGTAGATATGTGAGCAGAGTTGGCAGCGAGGTTTGTTGCAGGGATTGGTTCCAGGTTTAGAGTTACTGTGTTGTGGTCTATAGTGGCTGGTGAGGATTTGTTTAAGGTTGGCCGGCTGTCTGTAGGCGAGGACGGGCCTGCCTCCCAAGGTCTGTGAGGGTGAAGGATCCTTGTTCAGAATGGGTTGCAGATCACTGATGGTGCACCAGAGGGGCTTTAGCTGAGAGCTTTATGTGATGGCCAGTGGTGTTCTCTTGCTTTCCTTGCGAGGCCTGTCTTGTAGCAGGTGGCTTCTGGGTACCCGTCTGTCTCTGTCAATCTGTTTCTTCACTTCCTTAGGTGGGTACTGTAGTTTCAGAAAAGCTTGGTAAAGGTCTTGTAGATGTTTGTCTCTGTCTGAGGGGTTGGAGCAAATGCGGTTGTACCTTAGTGCCTGGCTGTATACAATGGATCATGTAGTGTGCTCTGGATGGAAGCTGGAGTCATGTAGATAAGCATAGTGGTCCGTGGGTTTTTGGTATAGGGTGGTGTTTATGTGACCATCACTTATTTGCATAGTAATGTCCAGGAAGGAGATCTCTTGTGTGGACTGGTCCAGGCTAAGGTTGATGGTGGGGTGGAAACTGTTGAAATCACGGTGGAACTCTTCAAGATCCTCCTTCCCCTGGGTCCAGATGATGAAGATGTCATCAGTGTAGCACAGGTAGAGGAGGGGCGCTAGGGTACGAGAACTGAGGAAGCGTTGTTCCAGGTCAGCCATAAAAATGTTGGCAGACTGCGGGGCCATGCGGGTGCCCATAGCAGCGCCACTGATTTGAAGGTATAAATTGTCCTCAAATCTGAAATAGTTGTGGGTGAGGACAAAGTCACAAAGCTCTGCCCCCATTTGTGCGTCGGTCTCATCAGGGATAATGTTCCTAACAGCTTGAAGTCCATCTTCATGTGGGATATTGGCGTAAAGAGCCTCTACGTCCATGGTGACCAGGATGGTGTTTTCAGGAAGGTCACCAACGAATTGTGGTTTCCTAAGGAAGTCGGTGGTATCTTGAAGAAAGCTGGGAGTGCTGGTAGCATAGGGTCTGAGTAGAGAGTCCAGATATCCAGAGAGTCCTGCAGTGAGAGTGCCAATGCCTGAGATGATGGGGTGTCCAGGATTCCCAGGTTTATGGATCATGGGTAGAAGGCAGAATAAACCTTGTTGGGGTTCTAGGGATGTGTCTGTGTAGATTTGTTCCTGTGTTTTTATAGGGAGGGTCTTGAGCAGATGCTGTAGTTTCTTTGTATATTCCCCAGGGGGATCCTAGGACAGAGGCCTGTACAATGTGGCATTGGAGAGTTGCCTGGCAGCCTCCTTTTGGTAGCTTGTCCTATTTATCTGACAACAGCACCTCCTTTGTCAATCTCTTGGGTGACAATGCCAGAGTTGTTTCTGAGGCTGTTGATGGCGTTGCGTTCTGCGTGGCTGAGGTTATCAGGTAAGCAATGCTGCTTTTGCACCATTTCTGCCTGTGCAAGTTGGCAGAAGCATTCTATGTGTAGGTCCAGTCTGTCATTTCAACCATCAGGAGGCATCCATGAAGAATTCTTTTTCTTGTACCGAAGGTGGGAGGCACCTGTGAGTCAGTGCGCTGTTCATGTCACGTTGGAAGTATTCACTGAGTCGGAGATGGCAAAAGTAGGCTTCCAGGTCCCCAGAGACCAGTATCGAGTTTGTGGGGGTGGTGGGGCAAAAAGAGAGTCCCCGAGACAGGGCAGATTCTTCTGCTGGGCTGAGTGTGTGCTCGGCTAGATTGACAATATTGCTGGGTGTGTTGGGGTGCCCCCATTGTGGCCCCATGTGGAAAGTAGGAGTTTAGATAGTTTACAGTCCTTTTCATTCTGTAGAGAAGAGAAATGTGCATTGTAAATCTCCTGTCTTGTTTTAATAAAGTCCAGCCATGTGGAGCTTTGTGAGGAAGGTTGTTTTTTTTATGATTGTCTCCAGATTTGAGAGATTTTTGATGTTTTCCTGTTTGCTGTACAGGATGCTGATCAGGTGGTTCCTCAGTTTCTTAGAGGATGTGGCATAATCTCTCACCATAACCTGTGTAGTGTGTTGATTTCAGGGGGTTTTTCACCTTCAGTCCTTCTGGTATGATGTCCTTTTGTTTGCATTTGGAGAGGAAGATGATGTCTGACTGCACCTGTGCAAGTTTTTTCAGGAGGTTGATAGATTTCCACTCAGTACGGCTAAAAGCAGTGCCTTGCATGGTGACAAGTATCCGAGAGGTCGCTGTGTGAGTCTGTATCTTCAAAAACAAGAAGTCCTGTGGCACCTTATAGACTAACAGATACCTTGAAGCATAAGCTCTTGTGGGCAAAGACCTGCTACTTCAAATTTATGAGTGTGGGTGGGCAGGTTCAGAGGAGGATTTAAAGAGGGGCTCTGAGTAAAGTGGGGGGCCAGAACTGACAAGGTCCATTCAGTCAGGGTGGAAATGGCCCATTAGCGGCAGTTAATGTGGAGCAGTGAACATCAAGAGAGCAGAAAACAAGTCAGTGCATCAGGGGCAGAGAGTTATTTCCCTTGGGTGTTTGACATCAGTGTACTCACCGTGGGAACCCTGTTTGATTCTCTCCAGAGGGATGTAGAAAAATGGAATGGATTCCAGAGGAGAGCCACAAGAACCCTTGAAGTGTTACTAACTAAGTCTCAGTGATGAGCTCAAAGAGCTCAGGCTGATTAGCTCAAGAACAACAAAGTTCAGGGTGACTTGAAGCGAGATAAGTTCAGAGAGGAGAGGGGGCAGACGCTGAGCAGTGTGAGTAAGGAACTGTGGGGACGATTTCCCAAATGTCGGAGGAGATTCTCCATCACAGACCTTTTTTCAGTCAAGCTGGGCCATTTCTAACAGCACTGCTCTAGGGCATCTTTTTGCGTTCTTGCTCTGACATTGTTCGGGATCTTCTTCGCACTCCTCCTGAAGCACGCCTTTGGATCCTCAACAGAAGGCATCTTTTTGCACACAAGAGCTGATGGAAACTATTTAATCTTGCAAGGCTGAAAGCTAACTCTAAGGTGTGGGAAGTCCTCATCAGAGACATGCTGTTCGCAGATGACGCTGCTGTAGTGTCACACACAGAAGACCAGCTTCAGAAACTGCTGGATCGGTTCTCCAAAGCATGCAAGGACTTTGGGCTTTCCATCAGCCTAAAGAAGACAAATGTACTTGCTCAGGATGTTGCTGAACCTCCATCAATCAGCACTGACAACTATACGTTAGAGGTTGTCCACGAGTTCGTTTACCTCGGGTCCACCATCACTGACACCCTGTCGTTGGACACTGAGCTAAATAGGAGGATCGGAAAAGCGGCCACAGCTCTGTGCAGACTCAGCGACAGAGTGTGGAATAACATCAAGTTGTACACCCACACCAAAATGCAAGTCTACAGAGCCTGCATCCTCAGCACCCTCCTTTACGGCAGCGAGTCTTGGACCCTGTATGCCCGCCAGGAAAAGAGGCTGAACGTCTTCCACTTGCGCTGCCTCAGGCACATCCTTGGAATATCATGGAAGGACAGAGTGACCAACACCGCCGTCCTTGAGCAAGCTGGAATCCCAACCATGCACACCCTCCTCAGGCAGCGGCGGCTCCACTGGCTTGGCCACATCCACAGGATGAATGATGGAAGGATCCCAACAGACATCCTGTATGGCGAGCTAGCCTCTGGCAAAAGACCTCCCGGAAGCCCCCAGTTGCACTACAAAGATGTTTGCAAGAGGGACCTCAGGGAGGCAGACATGGAGCCGGACAGCTGGGAGAAGCTGGCAGACAATCGGAGCAGATGGAGGCAGGAACTACACAAGGACCTTCAGAAGGGTGAGATGAGGATCAGACAGCTGGCAGAGGAGAAGTGAGCCCACAGAAAGCACAGTAAGGACCTACCAGACACCCACTGCACATGCAAGAGATACAGCAAGGACTGTCACTCTCTTGTGGGCCTTCACAGTCACAGTCAACGCTGCAAATGACGATCCCAAACGGAACTACAAAGGGCGCAATCCATAGTCTACATAGACTGAAGGATGCTACTACTACTACTGTGCTCTAGGAATTCCTTGGGGCCGGTCTCTGGCCTGGGGGTCAGAGGAGATGCTCACAGGAATCCCTGCTTGCCCTGGAACCTGTGGCTCTGTGGCTACAAATACAATCATCCCTCACTATACGAGCACAACTGGTTCCCAACTTTCTGCTCGTAGGCGAAAACTCATAAGAGGGACTCTAAATTATCATTAAAATGCATGTAAAAGTCTCTGATTGGCTCCAAGGGCTGCCAAGGAGTGGCAGCAGGTGGTGCTGCTTTTGAAAGGTAAGTGAACCTTGGCTTGGGGAGGGTTAAAGGCTGGGGACAGTTTGGGGCTGTGAGCAGGAGGCAGGGTTAAAATCTGGTGGTGGGTTGGGTCCGTGGGGAGGGGGAAATGGGTGGAGGAGTTCAGGCTTCTGTGGTTCGGGGCCACGGAGCGGGCAGGGGTTCAGGCTGCAGGGCTGCAGGGGGTTCAGGCAGCCGGGGGCGGGGTCTGGCTGTGGGGCTGGCAAGGGGGTGTGGCTGCCAGAGTTTGGGGCCATGGGGCCGGTGGGGGGAGGAGGGGAGAGTCTGGCTGTGGGGCTGTGGGGCCAGTCAGGCTGCCATAGTTTGGGGCCACAGGGCCAGCAGGGGGGTCTGGCTGCGGGGCATTCAGGCTGCTGCAGTATGAGGCCTCAGGGCTGGCAGGGCATTCGGGCTGCCGCAGTTTGGGGCCACAGGGCTGGTGGAAGGGGGTCTGGTTGTGGGGCCCTGGGGCTGGTCAGGCTGCCGCAGTTTGGGGCTGGCGGTGGAATCAGGCTGCCGTGGTTTGGGGCCAGTGGGGGCAGTCAGGCTTCAGGGGGTTGGAGTCACAGGAAGGGGGTTAGGCTTGTAAGAGTGGGGGGAGCTAAGGGAGGTATATGTCAAGTGAGCTAAGGGAGGTGTATGTGTCCCTTGTTTAAGCGAGTGCTCATAAGCAAAGCACTCATTTAAGGAGGGATGAGTGTAACAGCCAGAGCCAGCCAGGCAAGCCCCGGGGAGAGAGACCTCTCAGTGCTACCTCAGAGCCCTGGCTCTCCCCCAGGGCAGTGGGTGAACCTGGGGTGCAGGAGATAAGCCCCCAGCTGCACCTCTGCTGCCCAAGGCCCTGCCCTCAAGAGCCAAGCCCCACCAAGCCAGGCCGTGTGTGGCCCCAGCCTCGAAGCACAGAGAGGGCAGGTGGTACACAGCACCAGAGGGAGGGTGGGTGGTCCCAGACTAATGCAGCTGAATCCCAGGCAGCCCTGGAAGACCGAAGGGAGCTGTGATGAAGTGGAGGGAGCCTGGAGGAAGAGGGAGGGCAGGGCCACACCTGGCAGGTTGGAAAGGCATTGCCTTTCCCTTTGCCTCTGATCCCTGCCACTGACGGCCCGCCCCATCCAAGGGCCTATCTCCAGCCAAGGCCAACTCAGAGGAAAGAGAAAACTGCCCTCCCACCACCTCCCATATGCTGTGTGTGGAGTGTGTGGGGAGGATCCCTTCCTGACCCCTGACAGTGCACAAGAGAAGGCCTGAAGCATGAGCTTTGGGAGCAGACAACACACTAGAAGTGAGCCCTGGGCTGCCGAGCCCTGCCTGGTCCCCCGAGAAGCCTGGGTACTGTCCACATGTAACTGTGTCCAGCGCTCTCCAAAACCATAGGAAGTGGCTCCACAGCTCCTCTGGGGAAGCCCTAGTGCAGAACCACCTGGCCATTCGAAACTCCAATTTCCAGCCCAAATTCAGCTGCATTTGTTCTTGCGCCAGCATTATCCTTCAGCAGCTTCTTGTCCTCTCTAGCAGCCAGCTCCACAGTATTCAGTGGGAGCCCTCAGAGCCCCTCTCCGCCTGTGGTTTGCCAGCCTGAGCAAGCCCAGCTCTGCCAGTCTCCTCCCAGGTCAGCTCTCCAGACCTGGCCAGCCCTTCTCCACCTCTCTTCCTGAACATGGGAGACCAGACTTATGCAGTGTCCAGATGCCGGCTCACCGGGGCCTTGTGCAATGGCCGGAGGGGCTGGGATAGAGGGAGGGGCACAGCCATCCCACTTTCTACTGGCCTTAAGGGTGAGCAGTGAGGGGAGGGGACAAAGAGGAGCGAGTTGGCTGGGGGGAAGGTCCCTGGGAAACTGGAGCCATGGTTCAGGTGCCAATGAGTCTTCCCCCACACTTTTAGGGAGCTCCCATCATTCCTGGTCATGGAGTTAGCGCATCTCCAGCTCCTGATACCGCTGAGGGTCTCATTCAGGGCTCTCTCTAATTCTTTCCATCCCACAGAAAGAATAAATGTGGTGTGCACCTTAGACTTAGTCTAAGGTGCAGGAAGTCCTCATCAGAGACATGCTGTTCGCAGATGACGCTGCTGTAGTGTCTCACACAGAAGACCAGCTTCAAAAACTGCTGGATCAGTTCTCCAAAGCGTGCAAGGACTTTGGGCTTTCCATCAGCCTAAAGAAGACAAACGTACTCGGTCAGGATGTTGCTGAATCCCCATCAATCAGCATTGACAACTATACGTTAGAGGTCGTCCACGAGTTCGTGTACCTCGGTTCCACCATCACTGGCACCCTGTCATTGGAGTCTGAGCTAAATAGGAGGATTGGAAAAGCGGCTGTCCAGACTCAGCAGGAGAGTGTGGAATAACAACAAGCTGTACACTCACACCAAAATGCAAGTTTACAGAGCCTGCATCCTCAGCACCCTCCTTTATGGCAGCGAGACTTGGACCCTGTATGCCCGCCAGGAAAAGAGGCTGAACGTCTTCCACTTGCGCTGCCTCAGGCACATCCTTGGAATATCATGGAAGGACAGAGTGATCAACACTGCTGTCCTCAAGCAAGCTGGAATCCCAACCATGCACACCCTCCTCAGGCAGCGGCGGCTCCGCTGGCTTGGCCACATCCACATGATGAATAATGGAAGGATTCCAAAAGACATCCTGTATGGTGAGCTAGCCTCTGGCAAAAGACCTCCCGGACGCCCCCAGTTGTGCTACAAAGATGTCTGCAAGAGAGACCTCAGAGAGGTAGACATCGAGCTGGACAACTGGGAAGAACTAGCAGACGACCACAGCAGACGGAGGCAGGGGTTACACAAGGGCCTTCAGAAGGGCGAGATGAGGATCAGACAGCTAGCAGAGGAGAAGCGAGCGCACAGAAAGCACACTAAGGACTTGCCAGACACCCACCACATCTGCAAGAGATGCAGCAAGGACTGTCACTCTCCTGTGGGTCTTCATAGTCACAGTAGACGCTGTAAATGAAGTCCTCAATTGAAACTATAAAGGGCGCGATCCACAGTCTATGCAGACTGAAGGATGCCTACTACTGGTGTGCACCACCAACAGCAAGGCACTGCTAATCGCTCCTGGGCCGCTGCCCACGTGCCCAGCGCTGGTCTCATTTGCCTTTTGCACAGCTGCAGCATATTGGTGGCTCACAGGCCCCTGGGACGGAGCCACAGCGAGGGCTCTGTCCTCTTCTGTCACTGTGAGCCCACAGATTGTAGCAGAAAGTCTTATTACCAAGCCCCGAGACCTGGCACTTTGTACTGTCACGTCATACAGTCAGCCAAATGGACTGGTGCCGGAGGCAACCAGTGCAGGGTTTCCAAGGGGCCACCCACCCTGCCCAGGTCCCACCCACCCTGTCCTTGCTCTGCCCCCTCCTCCCTCTTCCCGCAGACTTGCTGTGCCATGTCTAGCGAGCGTGGGGCCAGCGTCTCCCACACTGCCCTGCGGCGCGGTGCAGCCCCAGGGCAGCTTGGGCGAGGAAGCTTGCCCTACTTTTGGGGCCATGCTGAGCTGGAGGAGAGGCAGGACGGCCCCGCACTCACCAAACGTGGAGCAGCACTGACAGTGGGGATGGGGGGGTGGCAATGCTGGGGGTGAATGTGACCCTCGGCAACCCCCCCCATCACCGCCGTCTGGTGCAATATTCTGGTCTCCCGTGTCACCGCTGCATGACATGCTGCACCCCGCTCCCGAAATCCTCACTGTGCATCAGGAGCTGCCATGGGCTGAGCTGTGGAAAGCTCAGGGACCAGGTGTGAGTGTACACAGCAGACCTCTCACCTGGGCTTGTGCTCTGCCCCTGCTCTTCCTCTCCCTGCTGCGCCTGGCCCAGGGGAGCACCGGAACGGGTCTGCGCTGCGGCGTATGCCACAGAAGCGCAAAGCCCTACCCCAGGGGGAATCTCTCCCCACAAGGCCTCCACCCCATGCTGGGAGCCAGCGGCGCTATGGCCAGTGCTGTTCACACATAAGCCCAGAGCAGGAGGCTCTGGACGGGTTTGCTGGCCTGTCGCAGGCGGGAGGAACCTGGTGGCGAGGGAAGGCAGGAGCACGCAGGCCCCAAACAGGAAGCCGTAGCTGCATTTCAGCCTGCACCTCCCTCCCTAACCCAAACATCGGTTTCCAATTACCCAGGCTGCACGAGGAGCACCAGGCTGGTGTGTGCCTGGCTGGCGGAACACTGGCTCGGCCTTTGCTTCCGGTTGTTAACGAGACACTTCTCCCAGCGAAACTGGCCACCGGGCGTGGGCGTGGCAGGCTCACAAGGGAATTTGTGAGTGTGTGCACACACACACACACGTGTGGCTGTGCAGATACTTGCACTTTACAGCCCTTTTTGTGTTCCCAGGAGGAGCAAGGTCTCCCCCGGCCCCCGGGGCGGTGCGGAATAGCATGCATGGCAGTTTGGGAAATGTTTACCCTCAAGTTAAACATTTCTTTGAAATAGCAAAGGCTGGACCAGCTGGCAAGTAACAGCTCACACAGGGAATCCAAGTGTGTTTGTGTTCAAACCGCCCCCACCCTCCAGCCAATCAAAGGCAGGGAAGTTGGACGTTAGCAGATTTGGAAGGTGTACACAAAAGATACAAGCAGATTTTACTTGGCAGCAAAGCCAGTGAAGGAAGAAGCTGGCGCTCAAAGCAAATCAAAGGCAAACGGCTTGTTAGGATTGTGGAAAAGTTTTCAGTCTGACCTCATCTTGGGAGATCCTGGGAGAGGTAAGGCAGGGCTGGTAGGGGAAGGAAGAGAGCAGTCTCCAGCCGATAGTCACAGACCCTCGGCTCACCCATTTGGAAAAATATGCAAAGAACAATGTCAGCAATGAACCAGGAGACAAGAGTGGAAAAGGCCTGGAATGCACTAAGGGGCTGGGAACACAGTGGGGAGGGCCAGCGGAGCTCTTCGGGTCACACACCAGGAGCTGAGCTGCCAGAGCCAGCTGATGCAGGCTGGGAGAAGCAGCAGCTGGTGGCGATTGATGAAATAGGGACAAATGTGGATTGCCTCTCCCATGGGCAAGAGGGATGAAATCTCCAGTGGGGTTTCCCACCGGGTCCACTGAGCCAAGGGAATCAGAGTGAGGCCAGGGCACCTCCACTGCCAACTGGAATGAAGGCTCATGTTTCAAGAGGGAGGGCAATTAACCCCAGGAACAGTTTCCTCAGGCTGTGCAGAGTCTCCAGTAGCCATTTGTAGGGTTGGTGAAGATCTGCTGTAGTTCCAAGAGGACTTGAGTCAGGGAAGTGCTCCAGCCGGTGCTGTACAGGAGGCCTGTCGATCACAGCCATCGATTCCAGCCTTAGACTCGATAAACTGAGGGAGGCACCATGTCTCCACAGCAGCCCAGCCTGCTCCTTGGCAGCCTGGCTCCAGAGCCACACTCCCTGGGACTCCCCTGCCAGCCCATGCGTCCAAGACAGCCTTTAAAGGAGAGCGCCACTAGAGCAGGGAGGAGGGAGAGATGGGTCACAGCAGAGCCAGCAGGGGGTGCTGCTTCCCCCTTGCCATCTGCTCCTGGAAGAGCTCCCACAGGGCCTGGGTGGAGTGCGGCTTGTGATGGGGAAGCAGCTGAGCCCCACAGGGAGATCTGAGCAGTGAGGAGACCCTCCGCCTGGGCATGTTGGGCTGTGGTGGGCCCCCAGGTTTGCTCAGGTGAAACTCCCACCGAAATCAAGGCGTTCCTTAGTAGTACCCTGGAAGACAGGGCATGTCTGCTCCACCTGCCGTATCCACAGGCACGCTCCATCCAGCAGGGGACAATCAATCATGCCTAGGATTAAATTAATCGTGCTTAGCAATAAATCGACTGTCGACTCTGGTACTCCACCAGATCAGGAAGCATAAGCCAAGTCAACGGGAGAGGGTCCACCATTGACTCGCTGCAATGGAGACACTGTGCTAAGTAGATCAAAGTACGTCAGGTTCAGCTATGTTAAGCCTGCAGCTGAAGATGTGTGACTTTGGTTGATGGGCCATGGTAGCCTAGACCAGGCAATCGATCGACCTACACAGCCTGTGCATGGGGATGAATATTACATTTAAACTCATAATTTCAAATCCAACATGTTTGAAAGCTGTATGTGTTCTGGGCCTTTCTGGACCTCCACTGAGAAGGCCGAGGAGCCTTGGAAGTTAAACCCAAATAGCAAAAGACATCTGCTTCTGCTTACTGCTGGTCTACCTCTGACTTTGCCTGCAGCACCCTCTGCTGCCCATTTGAAGTTACAGCAACAGGTTGTAGCTATAGCAGAAAGGTAAACAAAACCTAAGGCGGAAAGAAGTGTTTCCACTATAACAACACAACAATGGCTGCAGTGGATGAAGTGTTTCTAGAACAAGTAACTGGTGTTCTAGACCACACGATAATAGTGGACGTCAACTACCCAGCCATCTGCTGGAAAAGTGAATATGGCAAAACACAAACTGTCCACCCAATAAGTTAGTGGAATGTGTTTAGGACAGTTCTGGTTTCCGACAGCGGAGGCAGTAACCAGTGGGCAGCCATTTTAGATGTGATTCTCACTTCTTCATAAGGCTGATGTAAAGAAACAATGATGGTTTATACTCTGACTAAGAAGGGGGAATTCCATGTGAAGGTGGCAAGGAACTTGAGTGAATGTGATCATGCAAGGATAGGCCATTTGTCTTTGATGCTCAGACACAATATACCCTGCATATTGGCAGAAGGTTAGACTAGGAGACCCTTGCATCCCTTGTTACCCTGACAATCTATGGTTCACGATTGCGAGGACCGAAAGGCATGGGACCAGAGGAATCAGGCCAATGGACTTCGAACACGCAAACCTCAATAAACTCAGACAAGTGGTAGGTGAGGTCCCATAGGGAGAACAACAGGGAGAAAAAGGACAAAACAGCAGCTGACTACTTCACTAGAAAGCAAAGAGGGAGAGAACAGCGAGAGACCAGTGTGGCCCCCTCAGAAACTCTCTGATGAAATTAAAGTCAGAGAGGAATCCCACAGAAAGTAGAAACCCAGCTGAGTTGCGGCAGAGGCAGGAGAAAGACCAGCCCAGGTGTGGAGGGGAGACAAAGTCAGACAGACTGAGGCACAAAGTGAGTCGCGCCTGGCCAAGGACAGAAAGGGCAATAAGAAAAGGGTACAAGTACATTAGGCAGAAGCAGTAGCGACAGGTGAGGGGGGCTCCAGGTGGGCACCGGCTGCATGCTTTGCTCAGCCCTCCCCCTGCCCAAACCCCTCCCCTCCCTGTCCCCACTCACCACTTGCTCTGGAAGTTCTGCATCACTTCTGGTGAGCAGGTGGGGGGATCCTCCTTCAGAGTGGCATAGCCCAAGACCTGCACGCGTCTAGCTCCTGGGGCTCACAAGTTGCCCCACTCCGGGAGAGGGGCGGGACTGCCCCTGCATTCACCAGAAAATGGGGCCCTGGGAGGGGTGCATGTGACCCCTTGTGTACCCCCCATGCATCGCCCCGAGGAGCCAGCAAAGGAGAAAGGCACGTGCAGGGAAAGGGAGCTAACAGCAAAGGACCCCCAGGAGGCAGAGGTGTTCAAGGCCAATTTGCTTCACTCTTCATTAAAACTGGTGACTTGTGACCATCTGCTTTTGTAATCAGGGCAGAAGAACACAAGCTAGACGCGGGGGAAAGCAGATTAGAGACTAGTCAGATAAATTTGATGTATTCAAGACAGCAGGGCCTGGTGAAATTCACACTAGGGTCCTGTAGGAACTAGCTGAAGCAATGGTGGAGCCAGATGGGCTGGAGGGTGTGGGAGGTCCCAGACCACTGGGAAAGAGCAAACACACAACCTATCTTTAAAAGCAGGAATGCAATGGGGTGGGGGTGGGGCTCACAGACCAGTCAACCTGACTTTGATACCTGAAAAGGTACTGGAAGAAACGCACCATCAGTTTGCAAGCACCTAACAGAGACCGGGGCTACACAGAACAGCCAGCGTGGATGTCTAAGAACAAACCAAAGGTGACAGTGAACCAGTGCCCCACAGACTGGTGTCAAAGTTAGACTCAAGACTCACAATTTGTCAGACCACTCTGTTTATTAGCAAAGCTGCTCTGCTAATACATTTAGAAAAGTGAGTCCCCTCCCAGGGCTCAGGTCTCAATTTATACAGATCAAGAAGGCAAGTTAATAGACAAAGGAAAAAAAAAGGAAAAAAACAGACACACACACACCCCATATAGTCCCTGAGACCAGTTACGTACCTTCATTTCCATATCACCCTTAGCAATCCCCTGCCAATGACTCCCTGGTTACCTTAATTAATTACTGTCTAGCACCTACTGCTCCGGTTTCTGCTTTCCCAGGCACACCTGGCTCCATCCAAACCCACCCTACATTCCTACACACAGGATCAACATAACTTCCCTTCTCGAGCTCAGAAGTAACATTGTATCATAGTGTGATTTAATTTCTTTTTACAATGTAACTCTTTTATGTACAATGTCACATCTTATACTTCCACAATCCCTCCTTTTGGTCAAGCTATGCCTATGACCAACAATTACCGGGTTTCATACATTAACCGTTCTTTTTTATTTCTCTCATTGGTGATATTTAAAACCATCAGATTGGCACTCTGGTAAGGGGTAACCTGTTGGATGGTGTGCCTTGCACAGCTTTGGATATAATAAGAGATTAATTGGAAACATAAAAAAATCATTAAAATTCCAAATAAGATAGTCAGAATTCCTTGAAACAACCAGTTTCTTAGGCTAGAGAAATTAAATAAACCACTTAGCCATTTCCACAAGGAACTTGGCTCTTTGTGGGGAAGGTATGCAATCTGCTCCAAGTGGCTAGCACGATTTATTACATCGTTAGTATTATCAGGTATATATTGAAGCACACGGAATTGCGGGAAAAGCTGAGCAGGATAACAAATACCTGACCAGTTAGCTGGTAACATGGTATAAGCATTTCTCCCACAGACCCAATGATGTCCTATTAAAGCTGGGAAGGGTTGGCTGCACCCTTTGGACATATAGGTATCCACGAAGGAGGAATAATATCCCCCAAAGGGCACAGGATGACCTTCCTTGGGGAAAGAAGTAACATTTGCATGACATTGGAAGATTGTGTTGTTTTTTTCAGGGAGGCTATAGGGGGAGCAAGAGATTGATTTTCCGGTCTGATCCCAGGTTGAGAAAAAATTCATATCCCCATACCCGGTTTGCCATTCTCCAATCTTATTTGAATAGTCCCATACACCATGGGACACAATATATTGGAGACAGCTGCTCCTCCCTAAATTCAGCCCTGTCCCATTACACACCCAGCACCCGTGGCCTTTCCCTTCACCACACTTATAAATTTAGGAACATTTGTTCTTATCAATCGCCAAGTGTCATTTCTTTTCGACGTCGGGATGTGGCTGCAGACCCAGCAATTAGAGATATTGAGAGTCTGGGCTATCCACACCTGTTGCTGAATAAAAGAATTGTCATTGTCACTTCGGACTCCCCAGACCTTAAGAAACCAGTAGCTGAGGATTAGGCTCCACCAGGGACACATGTTGAAGGCAGGACCCTTTCTGGTTCTGACAACCTCTCTCGAGGGAACCACAGTCACGGTTTTATGTCCACCAGGCAGCAGGCGCTAGGCTCACTACTGCTGCTTTTCGGGTCCTGCTGTTTGCTTACCGTCTGCTTCCGGCAACCCTTACGGGGGCGTAGGTTGTAAGGTATTGCAGGCTGTTCCTCTACGTCTTTTTCTGGAGCCAAAATTGGTTCTGCGTGGTTCTGCAGTGGTGTTTGGTCCACTGGGGATGGTGCTTTTTTACACTGTGAAGCGTGTATCCATGCTGCGATGCCGGATAGCTTTACAGCTGTCTGGATAATGAGCAATACCTGGTATGGACCCTTCCACCGGGGTTTCAAGGTGTGCTTTCGAAGGTGGGTTTCGTTGGCCAGGCTGCTTGTACCTGTGAATAGATGTGACTCACAGCTTGCATTAATCCCTTGCAATACTGAAGGAGTGTGCTGTGAGTCAGGTTTAGGTCTGGGACTGGGGTAATGGTAGCCATTGTTCGCATAGGGTGTCCCATAATGATTTTAAATGGACTTAATTTGTGCCTTTGAGATGGGGATGATCGAATTTCCATAAGGGCCAGTGGTAAAGCTGCTGGCCAGTTTAACCCTGCAGAGTCACAAATTTTTTTGCAAGCTTATCTTTTTAGCACACCGTTTCGCCTTTCAACTGCACCTGCGCTCTGTGGATGGTAGGGACAGTGCAATAGGTGAGTGACATGTAATACCCGGTCTAGATGCTGAACAATTTTTTTTTTCAGTAAAATGTGTTCCCCGGTCACTCGACAGAGTAGCAGGAATTCCCTTGGTAGGGATAATATGGTTTAACAAGCATTTGGCAACAGACAATGAATCAGCTTTGCGGCAGGGAAAAGCTTCAATCCAACCCGAAAACAGACATACCATAACTAAAATGAATTCATATTTCTGACACTTAGGCATTTGAACAAAGTCAAGTTGCCAGTGTAAGAAAGGTGCTTGAGGCAGCCCTCGAAGCCCTTGTGTTACTCTTACAGACTTGCCTACATTGTAGCTTTGGCAAGTAGCACAGGCAGCGCAGTGGTGGGTTGCAAAAGAGCTGAAATGGGGAGCCCACCACCCCGCCTTAGTCATAGCAGAGACCATCCCCTCCTTTCCGACATGAGAAACACCGTGTAGCCGGGCGGCCAGAGATGGGCAGAGTGAAAGAGGGGACTACGAGGGCACCAGTAGGCGAGCGCCAAAGGGAATCGGGATGTAGAGAGCAACCCTGGGCACTTCAGGAGTCTCTCTCTGCTTCTGGGGCAGAGTCCTGGAGCTGGGCGAGATCAGAAAGGGACGGTGGTGATACGGAGACAGAGAGGGAACCAAGAAACGCGTCTAGCGAAGGTTCCATAGTGGCAGCATGTTTTGCAGCAACATCAGCAACTGCGTTTCCTTTAGCCACCTCAGTGTCTGCAGCTGAGTGGCCAGTACACTTAACAATGGCTAAAGCAGGTGGGAGTAAAACTGCATACAGGAGAGCGGCAATGTAGGGGCCATTCTTGATAGGGTACCAGCAGAGGTAAGGAAACCTCGAGCCTGCCAGAGGGTGCCAAAGTCATGTACAACCCCAAAAGCATATCGAGAGTCAGTGTAAATGGTGGCAGAGTGCCCCTCAGCCAGGAAGCAAGCACGGGTTAGGGCAACCAGTTCAGCTACCCGGGCTGAGGTTACAGAAGTTAAAGGCGCAGCTTCTATAGTTTTAGAGAGGGATACCACAGCGTATCCTGCAAGGAGGCAACCTTGGTTATTCCTAAAACAGGAACCATGAGAGTGAGAGGAGAACGGAGGACAAGGGACTCAGTGTGAACCGGGACAGAGAAGAAAGCAGAACACAAATCCACAACAGTAAAATGGGTTGCATCTGGCGGAATAGAAGCCAATATTGTGGCGGGGTTAGGGACTACTGAAAAAGTAGGTATGACAATATGGTTAATGGCTCGAAGATCCTGAACAAACCGCCACGATTTACCATTAGCCTTTTGAACTGGGGGGATAGGGGTGTTACAGGGGCTGGAACAGGGAACAATAATTCCTTGTTCTTTCAATGTGGTTATAACTGGAGCAATACCAGCCTCTGCTTCAGGATTTAAAGGGTACTGAGACAGGCAAGGCAGAGGTTTGGAACTGTCGACAGTAATTCGAACTGGGTCAGTATTTTTCATGGTTGAATGGTGTGCCTCAGCTGGCCAGTCTGCGGCAGTCAACCATTTTCATACTGACTGGTAGAGGCTAACAGTTTACACAGTTGGAGGAGGTCTGTCTCGGAGGGTTCATAAGTTTCACAGATTAACAGAAACTCCTCAGCAAATTTGATAGGATTTTCCTGTGGCTTGGGAAAACTTCTAACTATAGACAAAAGTTCTGTATGGGTCCAGGGCTTATAGTTCCATATGGGCTCACTTCCTTCCACCTTAAGGACTCGTAAGGGTGCCACAATGTTTTTATTAGAATTCTTTTTTTTTTTAACCTCCCATCAGATTCTCTTTTCCAGGTAGTGAGATCAAGAGAATTTTTGCAGTCTGCTTTGGGTTGTCTTTTTATAATATTTTGCAGGGCTGCGAGGCCAATGAGGGTATTTTCCTCATTCTCATCATTGCTCTTATCATCTGTAGTTACTGACGGCTTCCCCCCCCCCCCCGCCTTCTTTCTTTTTTTTTTTCTTTTTACTCGAGCAGGAGTATGGTGGGTGTCGGGTTTGATCCGGATCATTACACAGGACTGGGTAAAGGGGAGCGCTCGGACTGGTGGTGGGAGAGACTGCATTTAATTGGGCTTTTAATTTATCATTAGAATTTCTAAGAGAGGTGAGTTGTGGTTCAGTCCACCTATGATTTGCCTCTTCCCACCACTGCATGAAGCAGCCTGCCTCTCCTTTTGCCAATTTAGTTTTTTTTTTTTTTGGGAGGACGAGTTTGTCTTTTACGGCGTTCACTCGGTCCTTGTCCCAAGAACCTAACAGTGGCCACTGCAATTTGGGGTTCTCCAGGTTCAGTTTAGACCATTTCTCAAGAAACCTACAAGAGTCCGGACCCCTCCTAAAATACATAAAATAAGCCGGAGTTCCCTTAGGGAACTGTTCTGCCTTAGACTTCTGATTACCCATCCAGGAGGACTTCACACAGCACTCACACAAGAAGGAAATTCGGGCTTGTCAGAGCAGTACCCGATGCAACACACAGAAAGGAGCTCACGGGCTACTGCCTCAATCGCCCTTGCTTTCACACCAGGGGTTACACCCGAGGTGGGGTGCGGCTGCAATTGTGCAGATTTCACTTATTCAGACTGCGGGGATGGGAACCCCTTGGTTGGCCAGTCCCCGGACGGAGATGGCACCCAGACTCAAACACACCACAGGGAGGACGGACAGACACAGAGACAGGACAGTCCTCAGACCGGTCAAAACCCAGAAAGAATAATTACCTGATCAGGACCAGATGCCAGAAGTTAGATCCCGGGACCCCGACCAGAACCGAGTGGGAACCAACAGGTTCGATGGCGTAGACTGCGCTGCGGTTGTGCACCTTTCCGTCTCGTGCAGGACCGCTCGGACTAAATGTCCAGGCGCCGGCTGCCATGGTCGTCCTGCAAGGCAGTCAGGGGTCACACAGCCTCAGCGAAGACGCTTGTCATCTCAGTGGGACCTCCAAACTGTCAAAGTTAGACTCAAGACTCACAACTTGTCAGACCAGTCTGTTTATTAGCAAAGCTGCTCTGCTAATACATTTAGAAAAGTGAGTCCCCTCCCAGGGCTCAGGTCTCTTAATTTATACAGATCAAGAAGGCAAGTTAATAGACAAAGGAAAAAAAGGAAAAAAACAGACACACACACCCCCCATATAGTCCCTGAGACCAGTTACGTACCTTCATTTCCATATCACCCTTAGCAATCCCCTGCCAATGACTCCCTGGTTACCTTAATTAATTACTGTCTAGCACCTACTGCTCCGGTTTCTGCTTTCCCAGGCACACCTGGCTCCATCCAAACCCACCCTACATTCCTACACACAGTATCAACATAACTTCCCTCCTTGAGCTCAGAAGTAACATTGTATCATAGTGTGATTTAAGTTCTTTTTACAATGTAACTCTTTTATGTACAATGTCACATATACTTCCAGACTGGCTATCTTGGGGGGCAGAGCTCTGGGTGTTGCCAGCACGCTGGGCGCATGGCCACAGCACACTCAGGCTCCAATCCCTAGGGCAGGGCATCCCCACTGCCCTGGGGAGCTGGCAGCTGGGTAACATGGTTGCTGTACTCCCAGCTCTAAGCCCCTTGCCCTCACCCCACCTCCTGCCCTGTCTCCTGCACCCCCACACACCCAACCCCTGCCCTCAGTCCCCACACCTCCCAGCCCCCGCTCTGAGCTCCCCCACATCCACACCTACATCAGCCTCCTGTCCAGAACCCCCAGTACTCCATCCCACCCTTAAATTTCTCACAAGTGTCCTGTTGCAGGCCGCCCAACTCCCTGCCCTGAGCCCCCCAGGGTCACAGTCTGACAACGTCAGTAAGAAATGTAAGTTACAGCAATCCCTCCCCAGCTGCAAGATCTAAGAACACACACGTTTTGTTCTGTATTCCTGTTCCGCAAACACGAGGCCAACTGCCTTGAGGGTACACGAGTCACCACAAGCCATTGCACCCCCACTGCCACTGTATTGTCTCTCAGACTCACATGAGAATGTGCCCAGAAGTGAGAAGCTGCTTCTCTTCCTTCTTGGTATGGCTGCCATGGCGCTCGGCCGTAGAAACTCACACTTCGACTTTGTGCTTCATGGATTGCAGTGTTTGTGCGTAGCTTAGGTCTCATTGTAGATACAAATCAGTGGTAATTAATTGAATAATGAATAAATAATTTAAAAATGTCACCAAAGCGTGTGAGCAGAGAAAAGGCTTCCAGTGTTGCCACATGGGCAGGAAGTGTGATGTCCTTGGAAGAGAAATTAAAAGTTCTCGCCCCAGGTGAACGTGATTGTGCTGTTGGGCCTTTCTTTGGTGTTAACGAATCTACAATTTGTACAATAAAACCAAAAGAGAACACTATTACGGCCAGTGCTGCGAGGGGCACACCAACGTCTTTAAAAGCAGGGACACAGCAGGCTAAGTGACTGAGCCCTGGGCTGGTGCAGTGGGCCAGGCAGCTGCCTGGATGGGTGGCCCCTGGAGCGGGCCCCATTCTGCATGTGAGGTCAAGCTAAGGAATGCAGGTGCTGGGGCTGGATGTCAGTCAGGGGCTGCTAAAGCTGACTGTGTCTGATAGCAGTGCAGTGGGGACCTCCTCCCCTCCCCAAAGGCTGGAGGCGGGGGGTCTCCACACCCCAGCAGTTTGGCAGTGAACTCATGACCAGTGAGGGAGGAGCTGCTCCATGCTGGCTCTGAAGGGAGCTGGAGCTTGCCCTCAGCGCTAGCTGAAAGGCACCTGCAGAGCCATCACCAAGCCACGTCTTCTGGTGAACATCGGCAAGGACCACCCCGTTGCCAGCCAGTATAGGAAGGCTTCTCAGTTTGCTGGAGAAACACATTTCCCCAGTTGTCCTACTGTGCATCTCAGTCCCTTAGTAGGATTAGAGCAGTACGTTATTGAAACTCACCAGCATTAAGAGTGTTGCTAAACTGCCTTCGGACTCATGATTTCTAGACGTATTTTTGTCCCTAGAATGGACTGTAAATATAACAGAAGTGTCCAGACTTCTGGTAGCAGGGAGAGAAATGTGCTTATCCTGCATCCTCGCAGCCCTAGTTCTTTGGCTTCAGTAAAGACACAATCCCTAATATGGACACTAGCTAGGGTTTTATACTTTTGGTGGTGCCCAACTGTCCATAGGATGGACCGGGGCAACTGTCTTGGGCCCTGTGCTTTGGGGAGGCCCTGTGCAGGGTCTAGGGCAGCCGGGGGGCCTGTCGCCAGCAGCAGCAAGTGACACAATGCTAGCTCACCACACTCTGCTCTGCCATGTCCCTCTGCACCCCAGCCACACCCACCCTGAGTACTGCCAGGAGCTGGCGGGCAAGGGCAGAGCAGAACAGGGCAGGCTGGGGCTGGGTTACTCGCTGCTGCTAACACCACCATCACCATCAACTACCATGGGCTCAGTGCCTGTTGGTATCTGATGCCTCTCTCACTATTTCTTTCCATCTTTCCCTGTCCAGTGCAGACTGCTGCCAGCCTTCCACTACCTCCTCCCAGGCTGCCCCGGACTCTACATCCCCTGAAGCAGGGGCTCGCCACAGCAGGGCGGTCGCCCGCATCCATAGCTGCATATTGCTAGGGCATCAAGGGCCCATATAACTCGCCGCCCATGTCCTAGTTGATTCTGAGTAGCACTGGAGCTCAGAGGGACCTGAGCTTGGGTCACTGTTCATTGAAGACAATGGGGTGGGCTTTTTCTTGGGACCCTCTGGATTGTTAAGAAAAAGAAACGTTCGCTGCATTAAAAGAAAAGCCAAGTAGCTTCACTTTACTGTGTCTAGCAAGTCCCCAGCAGGCTCTGACATAGGGCCACCCCACTGCTAGTATGACTCGTCCAGGGACAGCCAAGGGGTACACAAGGCAGGGCATGGCCTAGGCTGCCCTGTACCACAGGGGATGGCTGTGGCTGTGCCTGAGCCAAGACATTGCTCTAGCCAAGGAAGAACAAGCGCAGCAGTGACAAAGAACTGCTGCAGTCCCTGGTCAGTTGGGCCTGGCTAATGCCCTGGGAGAGGGAGAGTTTAGTCCTTCGGGCTCAGTGCCTGAGGTGCACCTGTCGTGCCGAGTTCTTATAGCTGATCCTGCAGCCAATGGCTGCTTCACCTCCAGAAAGATTAGAATTGAAAATGTGCACAAATGGCCAACTAAACAATAAGGGTGTGAAGCAGCTTCTGTGAGAGGAGAGATTTAAAAGACTTAGACTGTTCAGTTTGAAAAGAGACACCTAATGTGTGGGGGGATATGACAGATGTCCACGAAATCATAACTAGTACAGAGAAAGTGAAGAAGGAAGCGTTACTCCCTGATGTAATACCAGACATAGTATGATGAAAATAAAAGGCAGCAGGTTTAAAGCAAAGAAAGGGAAGTATTTTGCCACACAGTCAACTGTGGAACTCATTACCAACAACAAATGACTATGCCATTGGATAGATGCCATCAAACCTTAAACCAGGTAGTTACCATAACACACAATCAGTTCTTTGCACATACTTACCATGGAAGGCTAAGGAACTGTAGATTGCTTCTCAACCCCAGGAAGCAGGACCCAGAGCCCTTCAAGTCGCCATTTGCTGTATGCTTTCTACTTTTGACAGAGTGATTCACTGCCGCTAACTTCCCTTTGGGGCAAGATTTGAAAAGTGCCTGTACAAAGCAAGGTGACACAAAGCGGTTTAAGATAGAATTTACTTTAGAATTAGGACATACATTTGTGCTCTCTACTGAAAAGGATTAGAGAAAAATCAATAACACAAGCGGAAGTGACCCACTACGTCAATTGCGAGACGAGAAACAAAAACGGCAATGTGGCATAAACAAAGAAACAGTGAACTCAGGAGCTACCCAGCGAGATTTACTGGTGCATCCCAAGAGCAACATTTTGACTTGTTTCAGTCCTTCAGCAGAGTAACGTGTTCTGTACAAGCACCAATGTCCCTAACAGACTGGCAAGGCCCTGGAAGCAGCGCCACCAGCAGCAGCACAGAAGCGTGGCAATAGAGCATGAAGTCTGCTGTGAAAAGTGATATTGACAACCCCAAGCATCCCTCTTTGCAGACTTGCTTGCCTGGTGGGAGGCTGTGAAAAGCGTTTTTAACAAACAGAAGTAAATTTTCACAGCAGGTTTACTAGTACCCCACTGACACCCTTGTATCTGTGCAGCCTTCTGAGCTGGGCAGCTGGAGTGCAACATCTGGGGGCTGGATGCTCAGCTCTGCAGGCAGCTCCATCATCACCAGCAGCTGTGCAGAACTGCACAAGGGTGGCACTGCTGCATGACGTGTACTGGGAGGAGCATGTGAGGGGTTGTCACCCCAGCATAACCTCAGGGAGCGGTTGAAACCAAACCTGGGGCTGGGCTCTCCTCCCTCACAAGAACTGCTGTGCAGATACCAGCCATCCTCTCCAGGCCTTGTTATCACCCAGCAGGACAGCAGGTGACACCAACACCCAACCGAGTCACCCAGTGCTTTACCTAAACCACTTATGGATCAATTATGGAAGCACCAGCCCGCTTCTCACCTCCTCTAGGGGAAGGCTTTGTTGATCCTTGCAGGATTCTTTTGGGGAAAAAAACCCTTTTTCTGAAGACGAAAAAAGAAGCCTGGAGCAGTCACGCTGCAAAATAGGAACTCCAGCTCTGTGAATGACTTTTGCCAACCTCCTCCACAAGGTCGAAAATGAATGCATGAACAGAGCACGGCTATTATCGGCTTACGTGAGCACTCTGTGCATGATGTCAACTGCGGCTGTAAATGAAGACGCTCCATTTCGCAATGCTGTGGCTCTGTGAACGTGATTCTTTGACTTTACAGCAGTGCTTCGAGTCACACAAGGGTTCTGTTCCCACGTGCCCTTGCGTAACTCGAATTTCGCCAAAGTTGGGGGGCAGCTTTTTCCTGGCGGAACACATGTTCTGCAGCTGGGAAGCAGCAGGAGCACCTCTAGCTCCTTTTGCAAAGTAAGTCCTGTGATTAGAGGGGCAGTTGGGGAGGGTTAAGCCTGATGGAGGGTTGGGGCCATGGGAGGGTGAGTGGGGGGTTAAGCCTGGTGTGGGTTAGGGCTGCAGGGCGAGCCGAGGGGTGGAGTTGAGCCAGAGCCACGCCTCGGGGGCAGCAGTTGAACCGGGGGGATTGAGTGAGAGCCGTGCGTGGGGCTGGTGAGCCGGCCTGGGGGGTGTTGAACTGGGACCGGGTGGGGTTGAACTGGGGCCATGCATGAGGGGTTGCACTGGGGTGGGGTTGAACTAGAGCCACGTGTGTGGGGGGTGGTCAGCTGGATCTGCACACAGGGGAACGATTTGAACCAGGGCAGGGGGTGGGAGTTGAGCCGGAGCCATGCGCAGGGTGGGGTTGAGCTGGAGCCATGCTTGGGTGGTAGGCCGGCAGGGGGTTTGAACCGGGGCCAGAGGGGCTGAGCCAGAGCTGTGCGTGGCTGGTGAACGGGGCTGGGGTGGGGTTGAACTGGGGACACGCGGGGCTGGGGGGAGCAGGATTTTGAGTTGTGCTTAGCTGGCATTAGTTCAAGTTAAGCACAGCTCCAAACTGCGCATTTCGAGGGTTCACTATACTTATTTTGACCTTGGGAGATCGAAAAGAGTATCACTGAAAATGCCACACAGCGTAGATACAGCTGGACTATAAGCCCAAAGTCATACCATCTTGCACTGCACCAGAGCACAGGGATCTGCATGGTGCAAGCTCATTAAATTACTTTGCTTCCCTCTTGCTGTAATAAAGGCACACAAGTCTTTGTAACCAAGCTGAGATTTTTCAAACACTTTACTCAAAAACACACTGGTTAAGAGAAGTAACAGAGAGGGAGCCGTGCTAGTCTATATACTATCAAAATAAAAAAGCAGTAAAGTAGCACTTTAAAGACTAACAATTTATTAGGTGAGCTTTCGTGGGACAGGCCCACTTCTTCAGACCATATGGGACCCAGAAGTGGGTCTGTCCCACGAAAGCTCACCTAATAAGTTATTTTGTTAGTCTTTAAAGTGCTACTTTACAGCTTTTTTGTTTTGGTTAAGAGAAAACTGAGCCGTGAAGAGAGCTGCTAACAGGTGGAGTTAGTTTGGGAGTTCACCTTGGGAGAGCCTCAGACAGGTTGTGGCTTTTCTTTTCTTTTTTCTCCTCTCTATTCTCTGCTCCAGGGCACAGTAAGTACAACTAAGGAGTCTCTCTGAACAAAGACAGGATGGACAGTGAGAGATCAGCTGTAATGACCTGTGCTGGATGTGCCGTGTTCGTCTGCTTCCCAGGGGACAGAAGTGACTTTGTCTGCACAAAATGCAAGCTGGTCTCTTTACTGGAAGTGAAGATTAGTGGCCTAGATGGTGGGAGGGATAGCTCAGTGGTCCCCAGCCTATAACAGTGCTTGGGATTCTTCCATCCTAAGTGCAGGACTCTGCACTTCTCCTTGTTGAACCTCATCAGATTTCTTTTGGCCCAATCCTCCAATTTGTCTAGGTCACTGTGGACCCTATCTGTACCTCCAACGCATCTACCTCTCCCTCTAGCTTAGTGTCATCTGCAAATGTGCTGAGGGTGCCAACCATCCCCTCGTCCAGATCATTAATAAAGATATTGAACAATACTGGCCCTAGAACTGATCCTTGGGGCACCCCCCTTGAAACTGATGGCCAACCAGACGCTGAGCCATTGACAACTACCCATTGGGCCCATCCGTCAAGCCAGCTTTTTATCTACCTTACAGTCCACATATCCAATCCATGATTCCTTAACTTATGGGAAAGTAGGCTTGCAGATTCCTAAGGCACGGAAAGCAATTGCTGTGCAGCCTGGCTTCCCCTCCCCCATTCTAATTCCTTTGTTGGGCACAGGTTCTGCCAGGTATTGGAGTGGGGGTGATGACATCAATAGGTTCCCTCTGTTTTTTTCCCATGCATGGGCAAAATAAAATTTGCTGCGTGCACCGAGGCATGTGTGGACATGCAGCACTGACAGAATCATGCTGCTGGCTGTGGGGGCGCTGCTAATCAGCTGGGCAGCACTACCCAAGCGCTCAGCTTACAGGTATCACTGGTTACGCCCCATCGTAAGGAGTTTTTCCATATGGCAGGACCCCTTTGTTCCAAGCTTAAGTTTGCAGCGCAGTTTGCGGGAAAATCCAGGTACCAAAATGGAGATCAGTGTCACGTGATCTGGACCCCTGCTGCAGGTGCCAGGCCCTGCTAGTCTCTCCAGGCCACCTAGAAGCTCTGGCCCTGCTGACTGCTGGCCCACCCTTTGCCTCTCCTGCCCATGGCATGTGCGGGGGGGGCCCTCAAGCCCCCATGTGCTGCCCTTACACCTTCTCTTTTGGGGTTTCCTTGTGACTTCCATTTCCAGCCCTGGGACCTTCCCCACCCACTTCCTAGAGGGTTGTGTCCTCTCAGCCTCTCTTTCTTACCACTTGCTGTATCTTACTAGCCTGGGAAGTGGTTCCCTCCTACCCTTGCTCAGGTGTGAACAGCAGTTACACTGTCAATCAGCAATTCCTGAGAGTCTCCACCCTGTCTGACAGAGAGTTTTGACACCTACACCAAGAACAGCAGCCTGGAAGTTGGACTCAGGAGCCATGTCTACATGTGCACGCTACTTCGAAGTAGCGGCACTAACTTCGAAATAGCGCCCATCACGGCTACACGCATCGGGTGCTATTTCGAAGTTAACTTCGACGTTAGGCGGCGAGACGTCGAAGCCGCTAACCCCATGAGGGGATAGGAATAGCGCCCTACTTCGACGTTCAACGTCGAAGTAGGGACCGTGTAGTCGTTGCGCATCCCGCAACGTCGAAATTGCGGGGTCCTCCATGGCGGCCATCAGCTGAGGGGTTGAGAGACGCTCTCTCCAGCCCCTCAGCTCAATGGTGGCCGCGTGGAGCGGCCCCTTAAAGGTCCCCTCCCCCTCCTTTCCTGTGCAGGAAGCTGAGGGAACGTGCAGGCAGCAGCTCAGACACGCGGCCAGCCTGCACGTCCCTCAGCAGCTACAGGAGGCACAGGACCTTTAATGGCCGCCCGGCAGCCCCCTCAGTGTTCCCCCCAAGGGGAGCCAGGGCAGCCAGCCCAGCCAGGCTGGCAGCCAGGCCGGCAAGCGGCAGTGGGGCCCCTCCTGGATGGAGGCCGAGCTGCGGGACCTGCTGGGGCTCTGGAGCGAGGAGGAGGTGCTCCAGGTAATGGGGAGCAAGAGGCGAAACGTGGATGCGTTCGCTTGGCTGGCCGAGGGCCTGGCTGCCCGGGGTCACCCTGCCCGCACTCCTGATCACGTCAGGAGTAAGGTGAAGGAGCTGCAGCAGGGTTATGCCCGGGCCCGGGATGCGGCCAGCCGATCTGGGGCCGCCACCATCACTTGCCCCTTTTACAGGGAGCTCAGGGCCATCCTGGGCCCCCGGCACACCTCCTCCCCTCCGGCCACCCTTAATACTTCGGCTGACGAGCCCCAGCAGGCCCTACAGCCGGAGTCCGCCCTGGAGGTAAGCCCCGCACCCCGGGGGCCCCCCCGGAGCCCACCCCCGGGCCATCGCGGCAGGAGGAGGAGGAGGAGGAGGGGGGGGGCTACTTCTCCGCAGACTCCAGGCTGCAGATCCTCCTCCTGCCATCCCGGAGCAGCAGCCGGGCCTCTGCCCCCCGGGGATCTCTGGACCGTGGGAGTGGACCGACAGGTATGTACCCCCCTCTGGTGTACACCCCTGGGCTTGAGGGGCGGGCGTAATAGATATGTGTCCAGGGCCCCCCACATGCTCACATGGCCATGGCCCCAAAGACAGCAGGGCCATGTCCCCCACAGCAGTGCATCAGCCCCTGCCCCCCCCCCACCCCGCACGACAGTGCCATGCCCCATCCCCAGGGCAGGGGGGAGCGGAACCTCGAGGGGCCCCTGGGAGGAGGGGGTGGACACCCTGCAGCAGCAGCAGCAGCAGCAGGAGCAGCATGTGATGGAGTGGGGGGAGTGCAAAAGGGAGACTCAGGCTAGATATGAGCAACAAGAGCCGAATAGCTCCCAGGGGCAAAGGATGATCCTGGGGCTACAGCTGGCAGGTGACACCTCTGCCCTGAACAAAGAGGAGGGAGGAGCCGAGCTGGCTTTGAATCGAGGCGGGGGGGCGGGGGCCGCAGGTAGAGGCTAGGGGAAGGGAGAGCTGGAAGGCAGCCAGCCTGAGGAGGGGGAAAGCTACACCCCGAGGGGCACCCCTTGGGGTCTTCTCCCCAGGACGGGTTGGAAGGACTGTCTCTTCTGACAGCTGGTGCTGTCACTCCTGGGAGAAACTGGGCATCTGTGGCCTAAGAAACCTCTCCTGTCAGACCCTGCGGAGTGAAGTGAGAGTTGCTCCCACCAGGGGACGGGGTGCAGTGCAGGGGGACCCCTGAACCCCATCCATCACAGCAGCGTCTCCCGGGGACAGGGATGGGGAACCTGCAGCACAGGGCTGGGGGGACAAAGGCCACGGCTTGGGGCCCACACTAACGCCTGTCTCCATTCTTCTTCCCCCACTCCTCTCCTGTGTCCCGCAGCTGCACCATCAGAAGGACAGGAGGAGAGCGCCAGCGAGGCATCAGTGGTCCCGGAGAGCCCTCCGGGGCCATCGCTCCAGGCAAGCCACTCGGCCGAGGACCGACCAGCCCCACAGTGGGCTAGACGGCGGACCCCGCGCCACCACCAGCCGACGGCGACGGACCCCCAGCTGCTGGCCATCCCCCGTCGGCAGCTGGAGGTCGCGGAGCAGCACCTGCGGGTGGGGCAACGCCACCTGCACCTGCAGGAGCGGGCGCTGGCCTGGTGCCAAGAGGCATGGGGGGCCTACATGGAGACTTTCAACCGCCTGGTGGACTACCTGGCCCCCCATGCCGCGCCGGCCGCCGCAGCACCCACCCTGCCTGCTCCACCCACTGCACCACCAGCTGCTCCGCATGTCGCCGTCCCGTCCGCCATCGCCCCACCACCCACCACCGAGGGCCGGAGCGCCAAGGGACCCCTGGAGCCAGCTGAGACTCGCCGGGCATATCTTCTGGTCCGCCCCGCCCCAAGCCAGCTCCGGACAGGGCTGCGGCCGCGGCGGGGCTCCTGGCCGCCCACGCCCAGTGCCGGACTTTAGGGGCGAGGGGCCCGGGACGTGGCCCCCCCCCCCTTGTATATAGTTGTGACATTAATTTGTGCCCCCCGTTTGCCCCATCCCCCCCATGTAAATAGTTCTCCCCTTTATCATCCCTGGTTTTCTTTTTATTACTGAACAAACTTTTTTATTACTATTGTTTTATTTGTACACATTACTTTTGTTCCACACATGTTGTATATAGTTTGTTCTTGTTTTATTTATAGTTAAAAAAAAAAAGTTCTAAAAGGAAAAGCAGTTTAAGTTCAGCCACAAGTGCGTGCTGTCATTTGTCCAGGAAAAGTGGGAGAGGGGTGCGGTTGGGTGCTCCATGGTGTGGGCGTTGGGGCAAGGAGTGTTGTGGAGGAAGGGGTGGGCAGTGGGGGGCCTGGCAGAGTTCACCCCACGGCCTCATCATCGAAGTGGGCCCGCAGGGCCTCCCGGACCCGGGTCCCTTCGGGGTCCACCTGGCGACTGGGGGCAGCGAGTGGCTGCACGTCGGCCCGGCTGGCCTCCACAGCCCAGCCCTGGAAAAAGGCCTCCCCCTTGCTCTCCACCAAATTGTGCAGGGCGCAGCAGGCACCCACAATCAGGGGGATGTTGTTGGGGCCCGCATCCAGGCGGGTCAGGAGACATCTCCAGCGTCCTTTCAGGCGGCCAAATGAGCGCTCCACCACCTGGCGCGCGTGGTTCAGGCGCTGGTTGAAGCGCTCCTGGCTAGCGGAGAGATGGCCCGTGTACAGGTGCATGAGCCAGGGCCGGAAGGGGTATGCCGCATCTGCGATGACGCAGAGGGGCATGGTGGTGTCCCCCACAGGGATCTCCCGCTGGGGGATGTAGGTCCCCGCCTCCAGCCGGCGGCACAGGGCCGAGTTCCGGAAAACCCGGGCGTTGTGGGTGCTGCCAAGCCAGCCCACATAAATGTCCTGGAAACGGCCCCGGCTGTCCACCAAGGCCTGGAGGACCACAGAATGGTAGCCCTTGCGATTGATGTAGCATCCTCCACTGTGACGCGGGGCGCGGATGGGGAAGTGAGTCCCATCCAGAGCCCCGAAGCAATTGGGGAAGCCCAGGGTGGCAAAGGCCACGATGGTGGCATCTGGGTCCCCCAGCCTCACGAGCCTGTGCAGGAGCATGGCATTCATTGCACGCACAACCTGCAGGGAAAGCACATGGGAGAGCACCAATGAAGGGTGAGCAGGGCGTGCGTGGCCCTGCCCTGCCCTCCCCTCCCCTCCCTTGCCCTCCCCCGCCCTCCTCTGCCCTGCCCTCCCCCGCCCTCCCCTCCCCTCCCATGCCCTCCTCTGCCCGGGCCCCCCTCCCCTGCCCTGCCTTCCCCCCATGGGTTCTCTTACCTCCATGAGGACAGCCCCGACGGTGGCCTTGCCGACACCAAACTGCTGTCCCACGGATCGGTAGCTGTCTGGAGTGGCCAGCTTCCAGACAGCGATGCCGACCCGTTTCTCCACAGGGACGGCACACCGCATGGCAGTGTCCTGGTGCCTGAGTGCGGGGGTGAGCCACTGGCACAGCTCCATAAATGTCTGCCGGCTCATCCTGAAGTTCCTGAGCCAGCGGTCGTCGTCCCACTCCTCAAGCACCAGCCGCTCCCACCAGTCGGTGCTAGTGGGGTAGCTCCACAGCCGCCGGCGTGTGAGGTGGGTGGGGGGTCGGGGTGCTGCAGGGTTGGGGGTTGAGCCCTGCTGCCCTGGGGGCAGCTCCTCCTCCAGTGTAGCAAGGAGGTGCTCAGCTGCCTCCCACATGGCATGGAGCAGGGCAAGCCCTGCTCCTGCTGGGAGGGCTGGGTGGACCTCTGGCTGCTGCTGCTGCTGCTGCTGCTGCTGCTGCTGGGGGTCCATGCCTGCGTTGCCCGGGGTCTGTGTGCCTATGGCTCCTCAGACCGCGTGCTGTGCAGGCTGTGTGTGTCTGGGAGGGGCCCTTTAAGGGAGTGGCTAGCTGTTGAGTCCGCCCCGTGACCCTGTCTGCAGCTGTGCTTGGCATCCCTATTTCGATGTGTGCTACTTTGGCGTGTAGACGTTCCCTCGCAGGGCCTATTTTGATGTTGTGCTGCGCAACGTCGAAGTTGAACATCGACGTTGCCAGCCCTGGAGGACGTGTAGACGTTATTCATCGAAATAGACTATTTCGATGTTGCTACATCAAAATAAGCTATTTCGATGTAGGCTTCACGTGTAGACGTAGCCAGGGTCAGACAACATGCTGGGCCAGTGGGCCTGGATTGAAGCAGATAAACCATGGGAGCAAAGCCATAGGAGCTCTTTTTCTGCTTCTTGCCATTTCCTCTCTGGAGGAGTTAGTCTCTGCTGACTTGGTGGGGGGAAAGGGGGCAGCAGGAGGAGGCGGCCCAGGGCCCTGGGCTCTCCATCTCCCCAGATTGGATGCTACTGACTGCTCCTAGTCAGCACAGCTCATGAGCGCAAGCTGACAAGGAGGTTGTACAACTAGCTGGCCACTCATGACCACACTGGACCCACTATGCCTTATCTCCTCCGCTGTGCCTGTGCATCTCTTCCCCTGTGTAAGAGTGGGAGTGCAGGAGGGCTGAGTGTGGGTGTGCTTGAAAGCTTTTCCTTTAGTCCAACAGACGCATGGAATAAAATACACAGCAGTATAACCCTGGGGTGGTCGCTAGTATAAAAATAAGGAAACATTCACATCACCTCCACACTGGTGCCATGATAAACCTGGATTACATCCAGCATCTCCTCAGGGGCCTTGGTGTATCTCCCCTCTGCAGTACTCAAACCACCTGTCCCAGGTCTCCTCTCTCTCTCTCCCCTCTGCACAGGCCGTGACATCTGGGGCCAATTGGTTTTCGCTCTTTCTGTGGCAGTGGCTGCTCTCCCTTGACTTTTAGTCTTCTCTCCAGCAGGAAGGCTCCTGGTAGTTCTCTACCTGCTCCTGGGACTGTTGCTCTTACTCCAGGCACCTGTGTTGGGGGTGCTCCTGCCTCTTTCCAACCACCCCCTCCCCGGCCCATCCTGTGTCCCTGGGCAAGGCTGGGGCTCAGAAGGGTTCCTTCTCACAGAGCACCACAGCTCTGAGGCTCTGCAGCCCCCCCTTAATGACACAAGTGCAAGTCTTCTTTTTAACACCATCACATCATTTCCTTCTGCCTCCCCAGCCTTCCTGGCTGTTCTGTGCAAGTTTAGCAGTGGCATCTCTGTTTTCAGAGCCCGCCTATCCTTGGTAAGATGCAGGAAGAATTGCTTCACTTCCGCACTGCCTGCCAGCCTGCCAAGGAGGAATAACCCCACCCCCACTTACTGACTCCCAATCCTTCAATGGAGCAAGGAAGTGAGAAAACCCAGCTCCTTTTCCTCCCACCCCACCTGACTGCCACCACTCATGATATCCGAGAAACAGGCTCTACTTCCACCCCACCCCCACCGAATGGTCACATTCAAATGCAAAGCGACCTACCCCAGTGAGTGACACAGTTCCCCAAGCAGGATGGCCTGGAGCAGTACATACACCACACCCTGTTGTATGTGCAGCTTGCGAATTGTAGTCTGCCAGGCCCCTCTCTTCCCACATCCCTGCTTCCGAGCCGGGCCCACCACGTCCTCCTCCAAAAATATAACTTGCAGCTTTCACACAAGTGTATGTAGCCACTGAGCAGCGGCTCCCTACATCCAGTGACACCCTGTCCCGTCCCATGCTGCTGTACCCCACCACAAGAGTTCACGTCACCTTCAGAAGCAATGGTCCACAAGGGAAAAGAAAAGGAGCAATCACTCTTTCAGGCGCTGCCTCCCAAAGCTGCATCTGAAGGACCTTAGAGATGTCAAGTAACACACCTATGCCATCAGTTACACTTACACCCACTGACCAGATGGTCCACCCCCTTCCCTGCCAGACGCAGCCTTTCCACAGCATGTTTCAGAGCAGATGACCATAAGAATGTCCCAAGGCCAACTGGGGATTTGTAGTCAAGACAGGTACCCGAAAGGGGGCAGGTAATGTATCATTGGAAACCGAACAGCTCACTCATCATTAATATTCCTGAGTGATGTGTGTATGGTCAACCCACAAAGCACTTTCCAGAGATGTGCTGGTGTCAAGGGTTTGTCCCCACTCTGCCACTCTGAGTGCAGAAAGTGGGACTCCGTGAAAACTTAAAACGCCTTGCCTATATCCAGATCACAGATCCCCTGGACTCTGGGGGGGTAGGGCTGCCACCATCCGATTGGGAAAAGACCCCCTATCCCAGGAAGACAAACTTGGCATGTCTTCCTGTGGGTACCCCAGGCTCTTAACCCTCCCGCAGGAGAGACCTTAAACACAAAGGCTACGTCTACACTAGCCAGCTACTTCGAAGTAGCCGGCACAACGTCGAAATAGACGTTAAGCGGCGAGACATCAAAATCGCTATTCCCATCAGAAGATGGGAATAGTGCCCTACTTCGACGTTGAACGTTGAAGTAGGGTGTGTGTAGGCGATCCACGTCCCGCTACTTCGAAACAGCGGAGTCCTCCATGGCGGCAATCAGCTGAGGGGTTGAGACGCTCTGTCCAGCCCCTGCGGGGCTCTATGGTCTCTGCACTCAGCGGCTCTTAAAGCCGCAGGGACCCAGAAACCCCATAGCAGGAAGCTGGCAGTGTGCACGCAGCAGCTCTGCCACGTGGTGTCCCTGCACTGCCAGAGGGACATCATGGCAGCCAGCCAGCCTCACGAGCGCCCCCAGAGCTCCCCTCTGGGCCATCCCAAGGCTCCCAGGCCTCCAGCCGGCGGGGTAGGAAGCAGGACAGACCCTGAGCTCCGAGACCTGCTGGGGCTCTGGGGTGAGGAGGTGCTGCACGTCATGGGGAACAAGCGGCGGAATGTGGAGGCATTCGCCCAGCTGGCCGAGGGCCTGGCTGTCCGGGGTCACCCTGCCCGCACTCCTGGCCATGTCAGGAGTAAGGTCAAGGAGTTGCAGCAGGGTTACGCCCAGGCCCAGGACTTGGCCAGCCGGTCTGGGGCTGTCCCCGCCGCTTGCCCCTATTACCGGGAGCTCAGGGCTATCCTAGGCCCCCGGGGCACCTCCTCCCCCCAACCCACCCTTGACACCACGGCCGACAAGCCCCAGCCGGCCTCAGAGACAGGGTCAGGACTGGAGGCCAGCCCTGTCCCCCCATGCCTACAGCCGGGACCCTCCACCCCAGCCACGGAGTGGTCCAGTGAGGAGGGGGAGCTGGTGCTGGACGTGCCCTCCCGCAGCTCCAGCCGAGCGTCTACCTCATGGGCATCTCCAGAGCCTGGCAGTGCACCATCAGGTACATACCCCACAGGGCACAGACCCCCTGAGCGTGGGGCGGGGGCACCACTTGACTGGGGGCCCCCCACATCCCCACAACACCCCAGCCTGACATGTCCCGGGCAATCCACAGCACAGGGACGGTGCCACAGTCACCAGTGCCCAGCAGCACCTTCACCCATAGACAGTGCCGTGCCCCACCCCTGGTGGGAGGGGAGGACCACTGGACGGGGCCACCCACAGGATCACTGCACGCACCAATGGGGGATGGATGGGGTGGGGACACAGGCCCTTGGGGGCATGGAGGGTGGGCCATGGGTCAAGGCTGGGTACTCACGGCCTCCCTTCCCCCTTCCCCCCTATTTCTGCAGCCTCACCATCCATTGTCCCCAACAGCCCTCCCAGACCACCGGAGCACCAGCTTGCTTTCCAACAGCTGCACTTCAACCAACAAAGCCTTGTCATCCAACAGCCCTCCCAGACCACCGGAGCACCAGCTGTCAGGGACACCTCCTGCCCCAGTCCGGGTCCACTTCCGGGGACGACACCGCCGCACCACCACCACCTACGACCCGGAGGTGGCTGCTGCCCTCCGGCGCCAGGTGGACCTCATGGAGCAAAGGCTCCAATTGGAGGAGCGGGAGGCCGCCTGGCGCCGGGAGGCCTGGCGCAAGTTCATGGCCACCTTTAACCGGGTGGCCGATACCCTTGAGGAGCTGGTGGCCTGTCTGCCTCCCCCCAGTGTCTTCCATCCTGCCTTCCCCGCCGCCCCGCCCGCTGATGTCCCGCCTGCTGTTGTCCCACCCCCTGGTGTCCTGCCCACTGTAGTCCCATCCGCTGCCCCACTCACCAGCTCCTCAGAGCAGGAGCCACCCGGGGACATGGACCCACCTCGGCCATACCTCCCCGTGCTCCCGGCCCCCAGCCAGCCTCGCCGGGGACCCCGGCTGAGAGGGGGATCAGCCAGCCGGACACGGTAGGGGTCGTGCCCTTCCACCCCCGCCCCAGAATGATGGGCCAATAGGTGGCCTGCTCACATCTCCCCCCTGTAAATAGTTGTCCCCACCCTTGTATATAGTTATTTATAGTTGACCCCCACCTTTATAGTTTGTAGAGATGTCCCCACTTGTACATAGCTATTATTTCCATTAATCTGTTCTTTTTGCTAATATTATTATTTATTTGCCAAAAAGAGGTGACATTTTTGTTTTTCTTGCAAATAATGACAGTTTTATTTTTCCCAAAACCTGTGTCCCGTGTGCTTTTGGTGAGGGTGAGGTGTGGGTGCTGGGGCAGGGTGCAGGGATGGCCGGGGGGGGGGTCGCTCACTGGGCCCCCGGTGAAAGTACTCCCTTAGGGCCTCCCGGACCCGGACCCCGTCCTGGTGGTCCTGGCAGCTTGGAGAGGCGGTTGGCTGGGGGTAGGCTGTTGCGGCCTCCTGTACCCAGCCCTGCACGAAGGCCTCCCCCTTGCTTTCCACCAGGTTGTGGAGTGTGCAGCAGGCCCCCACAACCTGGGGGATGTTTGGGAGGCCCAGATCTAGGCGTGCCAGGAGGCAACGCCAGCGGCCTTTCAGGCACCCGAAGGCTCGCTCGACCACTTGTTGGGCATGGTTGGGGCGGGTGTTGTAGCGCTCCTGGCTGTCAGAGAGGTGGCCTGTATAGGGCTGCATAAGCCAGGGCTTGAGGGGGTATGCCGCATCCGCCACAAGGCAGAGGGGTATGGTGGTGGTATCCCCCAGATGTAGGTTCCCACTTGCAGTCGGCAGCATAGTCCCGAATTCCGGAAAACGCGGTGTCATAGGTAGAGCCGGGCCAGCCCACGTAGATGTCCTGGAAGCAGCCATGGCTGTCGACCATGGCCTGCAGGACCACAGAGTGGTAGCCCTTCCTGTTGACATAGCGGCCACCACTGTGATCTGGGGCACGGATGGGGATGTGGGTCCCGTCAAGGGCTCCGAAGCAGTTGGGGAATCCCATGGCGGCGAATCCCTCGATGGCTGCGTCCAGGTCCCCAACTCAGACAACCCTCTTCAGCAGCAGGGCATTGAGTGCACGCACCACCTGTGGGGAGGGAACACGGGTGCCTGTGAGGGTTTGCAGAGTGTGACCCCCTCACCCAGGCCCCCCCTCCTGAGGCCCCCCTCACCCAGGCTATGCTCCCCCAGGCCCCCCTCCCCAGCAGGGAGTTCAGCCCCAGGCCTCCTTACCTCCGTGAGGACAGCCCTGACTATGGCCTTTCCCACTCCAAACTGCTGTCCCACAGAGCGGTAGCTGTCTGGAGTGGCCAGCTTCCAGACAGCTATTGCGACCCTCTTCTTGATGGGGAGGGCGCGCCGCATGCGGGTGCCCTGGTGCCTGAGTGCAGGGGTTAGCCGCTGGCAGAGCTCCATGAAGGTCTGCGGCTCATGTGGAAGTTCCACAGCCACTGGTCATCATTCCATTCCCCATAACCAGGTGCTCCCACCACTCGGTGCTGGAGGGGTAGCTCCAGAGTCGGCGGGGGAGGGCCAGGATGGCCCGATGGTCGGAGGCGTCTCCTGGTGCTCCTGGGGAGGGCTCCCATTCCAGAAGCTGCTGGGCAGCTGCCCAGGCAGCATCTAGAAGGGCGCCTGCTCCATGGGAGACAGCTTGCAGGGCTTCCAGCTGCTGCTGGAGGTCCCTGTCTGTGGGCTCGAGGTCTGCGAGGCTTGTCTCACCAACACAGGGCTGCTCGTGCAGTGCAGGCCGAGTGTGTCTGGGAGGGGCCCTTTAAGGGAGCGGCTTGCAGCTGCCCCAGAAGGGCTAGTGTGCTCTGTGACCCAGTTCGTGGGCTTTCCTGGCCCCTTATTTCGAAATAGGGGGCTTGTGTTGTGGACGCTCCACGTTTCCCTCTGGGGGGCTCTTTTTGATGTTCCCTGGCACTACTTCGACGTTGAACATCGACGTTTGCCAGCCCTGGAGGACGTGTAGACAATAGTCGTCAAAGTAGCCTATTTCGAAGTTCTTACTTCGAAATAGGCTACTTCGACGTTGTGTCCTAGTGTAGACATAGCCTAAGAACTGTAAATTAGTAGCTGACCTTTTAGTCTGAAGTGTGAACATAAACAGACATTTTGTAGGACACAGGCATCAGATCAATTGCTTAAAACCAGTGAGTTATTCACAAAAGTAGAGAAAAGAAATCGTGGGCTGCACACAAAGGAAAATATTCCCTGGGATTCACCTTAAAAGTTACAGGGGGAAGACAACAAGTCAAAACAACAAAAAAGGAACAGAGCAGCAAACAACCAAACAAGGAACAAGCAAACAGCCAGTAGCCAGTCCAACCAAATTCCAAATAACCAGAACCTGATTGCATCTAACTATACATTTCCCTTTTAGTAAAATATCCTTAAGAAGCACAGGCGATCTTTGAGATGGTCAGGATATTTATGAGATTCATTTCAATTGCCTAGCAGACATCTTCTCCCTCCCTCTTTTCTCTCTGCTGTCCTGACAGACAAAAGCCCCATAAACTGCAATTTGTTCTCAGTTCAAAAAAGTCAATCCACTCCCATTGGCTCACCTGGGCTCAAGTTACCCCAGGAAGAGATTAACCCCTTTCCTCCTCAGTCTTGACAGCTGGAAATGAACATATTCTTCAAAAGTATTTGACAGTGACCAAGCCATGCCTGTTTCCCAGGAAGGAATGTGTTTCTGTCCACTTGACTGTGGCTCCAGTGTAAATTAAGCAAGATGTGACCAAAATCAAAGAAAAGGACATTTACATGCAAGGAAAACAAAGCCACCAGGACAGCAAGTGGGGAAAGATGACTGTTTAATCATCGCAAAGGGGGATGAAGACCATACCTCCAGGAAGCGTTCTTATGTCTTCATGCAGGGTCAATCAACTTTGACATAGTACAGGTGGAGAGAAAAGGCCATTTTGGCATTTAGTCACTGGAGGGACTAAAGGAGCACATAAATCAAACACCACTGGATGCTTCAGATGAGGAGGAATGTGTATAGCTGAGAAACTGGCTTAAGCAAAGATTATGACTTGCCAAAATGAAGTTTTAGTCTTAGGAGCACATTTTTACTTTTGTCTGTTGTTTCCCTGTCTGTCTTTATTCCTTGTACTTGGTGACACTTAAACCTAAGTCTTCATATGGTTAATTAGCTTTGCTCTACTTTTATTAGGAACCAATCCATTGCTCTGATTGAAATAAGAGTTCTTCAAACCCCCATTAAATGAATGTGCTGTTGCTTACAATTCCATTACTGGAGCAGCTAATGTCATCATTTCAGGAAGCGTTCCAGGAACAGGCTGGACAGTGTAGGACAGACAGCGTCAGAGAAATTGAGGAGAGGGAACTGCTGGGGTCAGTGTGTGAAAAGAAGCCGGTGGGACCTGCATGCTCATATGTGAACTGCTCGTGTCTGGGCCGTGAGCACTGCCAGAAGATGCTCCAATGAAGTACCATAGGCCTCCCCTACAGGCATGGTCTTTTTCATCCCCCATCCTCACTGTCTCAGATCTCCTCAGTTCTCCCCACACCTGCCCCCTTTTCACTCTGTGCTTTCTTATTTGTGCTGCCCTGAGGCTGGAAGTGAGCCTCCCTCCTTGCCCTGATCCTGCGTTGCCAACTCTCCCAGATGGGACATCATTGAAGCCAGTGGAAAAGTGATCCTGGGAAGTGGGCAAGCCCCTGCCCTCACAAGCAGTGCAATTGCTCACTCAGGGAAGGAGCGTGTGTGCTGGTGCTGGGCTGCATAGGGCACCAGCCCTGGTAGGGACAAGCCCTGCTGTGTGATAAGAGTCAGTACCTGTGATGTCACCACCGGACACGACCAGTCTTCTGTTCCTTCCCCTGACTACCTCAGGCTCCTTGTCCTCCTCACCCTTCCCCTCCTGACAGCCAGCCAACAGCCTTGCCCATGATGATGGGACAAGACCCTTAAGGATCACTTGTACCCTGGTTCTAGGATGCAAGGCATAATCTCACACTTGAGGGCACCCATCTTTATTCTACCACGGGCTCAGGGCATAATCTTATACCGTGAGGTGGGGGAGGGAGCAATCTTTTACCAATAATTGAGGCTTACACAGTAATATCCTTAACCTCTATTTATTCACAATCACCCAAACAGAACACACATGTGAAGCACAGGGGGGGCAAGTTTGCAGAAATGTTGGTGGTGCCCAGAGAGCCCAGAGCACACAACCCTCCCCGACCGAAAGTCCCCTGCCCCGCAGCTTGCCTAAGAGTCTGTGAGGGAGAGAGGTGGGCTGGGGGAGGGAACTGGAGTGCAGGTTCTGGCAGCTTGTGCGCAGAAGTGCTGAGGGGCGAGGTCTGAGAGTGAGTTTGAGTGCTGGGCAGGGTGTCCTGCTAATCAGCTGAGCAGCACCTGAAACTCTCCTGGGTGGCTGACCAAGCACTCAGCTCACAGGGAAGAGTGGTGCTGGTTGCAGGCTCTGGGCTGGGGTATGGGATTGGGGCGAAGGCTCTGGGAGGACGCTTGTGGGCTGGAGCGTAGCAGGAGAAGGTATAGGTTCTGGAAAGAAGTGGGCTATGTCGGGAGGACAAGGGGTAGGAGTGCTGTGCTTACCTGGTGCAACCCCCAGTGGCAGTGGCTCCTGGGAAGGGGAGGAGTCTCCATGCATTGCTGCCCTTTCATCTCCCCCCGACTCCCCGGTGTGTCCCCAGCCCACCTGCAGCTAGTGAGGGGGTCAGGGGAGGATGTCCCTATGGGCTGCTTCCGAAATTCCACAGCAGGAGCTGTGCACAGAGATCTCCCCCACTGCCTACGTGTTGCATGTGTTGAGGTCGCGCTAGACCAGCTGGGCTGCTACCCATGCCTTTTCAAATCACCTGGGGATGCACAGAGGCAGCAGATGGGGCCTTGGGAAGAGTTCTCACCCCAGACTTTTGTGGAGCCCAGCCCCAGGCCATGAATATTCCTGGGGCCTGAGCACCACAGGCCCATAGAACTCACCTGTAGCTAAGCATACGATGCTCACCACTCCCAAGAAAGATGATGAACTTTTCCTTATGGTCAGTCCAGGTCATCCAGGGAGTCCGGCTTCTGCACAATATAGGGGAGTGTGCTGGGGTCAGGCCTGGGGCACTGGGAGTGGGGATTGCCTCAGGCCCAGCGCCCCACTAGGGACAGCCCTGGTCACATACCACTGCACACAATGTTCACACATTACCTCTCCCTGAGTGTGTCACACTCAGCTTCTCCAAGCCCCTCCCTTCCCCCATGACACTGCCCCACACAGCCCTCTCCCTGAGCGCCTCCCCAACTCACTACCACTGCCCTCCAGAGCCCCTCTCAGCCAGACCCCTATCGCCCCCAGGGCCCCGTCACCCAGCCGCCATCCTTATCACCACCCACCAGAGCCCCCCTCGCCCAGCCACCTACTGCCCCCACACACAGCCCTCTGCTCCCCCCAGAACCCACCTCTCCTAGCCCCCTCCCGCCCCAGTGCCCGTCACCCAGCCCCCATCCTTATCACCACCCACCAGAGCCCCCGTCACCCAGCCCTCTGCTTCCCCCAGAACCCCCCTCACCCAACCCCCTGCCGCCCCCCACCCAGCCCTCTGCTCCCCCCAGAACCCCCCCTCACCCAACCCCCTGCCGCCCCCCACCCAGCCTTCTGCTCCCCCCAGAACCCCCCTCACCCAACCCCCTGCCGCCCCCCACCCAGCCCTATGCTCCCCCCAGAACCCCCCCCACCCAACCCCCTGCCGCCCCCCGCCCAGCCCTCTGCTCCCCCCAGAACCCCCCCTCACCCAACCCCTCGCCGCCCCCCACCCAGCCCTCTGCTCCCCCCAGAACCCCCCTCACCCAACCCCCTGCCGCCCCCCGCCCAGCCCTCTGCTCCCCCCAGAACCCCCCTCACCCAACCCCCTGCCGCCCCCCGCCCAGCCCTCTGCTCCCCCCAGAACCCCCCTCACCCAACCCCCTGCCGCCCCCCGCCCAGCCCTCTGCTCCCCCCAGAACCCCCCTCACCCAACCCCCTGCCGCCCCCCACCCAGCCCTCTGCTCCCCCAGAACCCCCCTCACCCAACCCCCTGCCGCCCCCCACCCAGCCTTCTGCTCTCCCTGAACCCCCCCTCACCCAACCCCTCGCCGCCCCCCGCCCAGCCCTCTGCTCCCCCCAGAACCCCCCTCACCCAACCCCCTGCCGCCCCCCACCCAGCCCTCTGCTCCCCCCCAGAACCCCCCTCACCCAACCCCCTGCCGCCCCCCACCCAGCCCTCTGCTCCTCCCAGAACCCCCCTCACCCAACCCCCTGCTGCCCCCCGCCCAGCCCTCTGCTCCCCCCAGAACCCCCCTCACCCAACCCCTCGCCGCCCCCCGCCCAGCCCTCTGCTCCCCCCAGAACCCCCCTCACCCAACCCCCTGCCGCCCCCCGCCCAGCCCTCTGCTCCCCCCAGAACCCCCCCTCACCCAACCCCTCGCCGCCCCAAGAGCCCCCCTCACGCTACGCTGCCCCAACTCTGCGAGCCCCGGCCGCCGCCGCCCCGCGCCCGGCCTACAGTTCCCGGCATGCCGCGCTGCCGGAAGGGGCGGTGCTTCCGGCCTAGCCGGCGTGAGGAGGCAGCGGGAGCGAGCGGCTAAGATGGCGGCGGCGGCGGTGCTGGAGTTCCAGCGCGCCCAGTCCCTGCTCTCCACAGACCGCGAGGCCTCCATCGGGATCCTGCACTCCATCGGTGAGCGGCGCGGCGGCGGCGGGCCCGCCCGGGGCCTGCGTTGCCCGGCCCGGCTCGGTGCTCGCGGGGCCCGGCCGAGCCGGCTGCTGACTCACCGGGCGAGCCGGGGCCCAGGCCGCAGCCGGCGGAGGGGAGCCAGGCCCGGCAGCCCCCGCCGCTGCTGATTCACGCTGGGCCCGGGCGGCGCCGGCGGCTCGCGGCTCGGCAGCCTTGTGGCGGGAAGGGCCGGCGGGGGCCCCGCTCGTACGGCCGCGGCTCTGGCTCGGGAGCGCAGCCGCGGAGTTGGCCCTGTCCCGGCTGGGACTTGCGGGGGGAGCCCGGCGCCGCCTGGCTCCTCGGCCCGGGCTCTGCCCCTGTGGGGCGGGCTCCGGCTCCGGGCTGCAGCCGCTTGCCGGCGTCTCCGAGGGGGCAGCGGAGCGCCCGGGCAACGTGCTCCTCCGCGCCTGTGGGCCGTTCCTGCCGGGCCGCGGCCTCGGGGGCCCTGTCCGGAGGGTGGCGGGGCCCGAGCTCGGGCTCTCGGGCAGCCCGCGGGTGAAGCAGCAGCTGCTCGGAACTGCATCCCCTGGGGCAACGGTGAATGACCCTGACCCGTGGCTTTTCCCGGCGGTGCGGAGCTGCCCCGGCTCTGAGCGCGGGCTGGGCGGAAGGGAGAGCAGCGGGTCCCTGTGTGTGTGTGTGAGAGTTGCGGGCGGCGATGCTGTTCTGCTGCAGCTCTCCCTGCTTGGCAGCTTTTTAGTAACAGTGGGTTGAGCTGTTGCTTCCCCTTTGGCTGTTACTCGGCCACTCACGCTGTAGTGACCGGCAGTAGAGCTATGGAACTGTCAGGCTGAAAAAGATCCGTGAGCGCTGACTGAGGTTGACTGCCCTGAACAGTGCAGCCCATTGGCAGCTAGGGAGAATCCACTAACACAGTCTGTTTAGGGGTTTTGATAGTTTTCACCGCTGTAGGACGTGAGTGCTATAGTAAGTTAGGTCAGCAGAGGGAGGTCTCCAGTAGCTCTCAAGTGTTTGCTACCTCTCAGGTCGACAGAGCTCTGCTGGAATTATGTTTTTCTTGTGTAAAGTACAGCAGATTGCTACTTGATTTACCTTTTAGAGTCCATGAATGTTCTCAGAGCAAAAATAGTCTCAGTTGAAATGATAAAACATGGATGAAAAAGAGTAAAACTAGAGTCCTAAATGCTGCCTGACGAAATATTTCAGATCCTTTTTTGTTCAGGAATCCACTATGGTTTTATTCATGCTGTCTTCTTGGAGGGGTCACTTCTGTTGTCATGGGCTGTGTTGTGTGTACACAACCACTACAACTACAGCTATCATGCGGCTGCTGTGTCAAACATTTAGCAATGTGAGGGACATGCCAAAACAACAAAATGGAACTGTAGCTAAGAGATGTTTATCATAGAACACTAGGACTGGAAGGGGCCTCGAGGCCAGTTCCCTGCCCCGACAGCAGGACCGACCACTATCTACACCATCCCTGATAGACATCTATCTAATCTGTTCTTAAATATCTCCAGCAAGGGAGATTCCACAACCTCCCTTGGCAACTTATTCCAGTACTTGACCACCCTGACAGTTAGGAACTTTTTCCTAATGGCCAACCTAAACTTCCCTTGCTGCAGCTTAAGTCCATTGCCTCTTGTTCTCTCCTCAGAGGCCAAGAAGAACAAGTTTTCTCCCTCCTCTTTATGACACCCTTTAAGATATCTGAAAACTGCTATCATGTCCCTCCTCAATCTTCTCTTTTCCAAGCTAAACAAGCCCAATTCTTTCAGCCTTTCTTCATAAGTCATGTTCTCCAGACCTTTTATCATTTACTTTTTATCCTTCTAGTTGTTTAATTTAGCGGTGCTAACTGGTAAATCATACTAGTAAGCGTGAGGTTTGCTGGCTAGCTCTGGCAGTGGCCAGCCTCACCAGGCCAGAGCAGACTGGGTTGGCAGCAGGAACCCACTGGTATGGTACTGACAAAATTCTGGGACTTAAGGATGTTAAAATGTTAACCATTTTAACACCCCTGTTTTTAATTTGGGTCCTAAGGCAGTATCTGTAATGTAGCTAATGGGATAGGAAGAGAAGAAGCTGTAGAAGTGACCAGCCTCACAAATGAGTGATTCTGAATTCTTTGTAATAGGTGCTTTGTTTCTGAGCATAGTCTTTGAACAAATACTGATATGTGTTTGAGAATTACTTTTCCTTACCTGATGTATAGTCTCAAAATAGACCTCTTAGGTGGCTGTTGTGCAGATGGTGATCTGTCTATTAAAAAAGTGACAATGTGGAAGGAAAAACATGAGGTAAACGTGTATGTTTTGCTGTTTTCACATTAATGTCTTGGGGTGACAATGAGAGCCACACTGTAAACTAAATAATATTCATATTTGTGTGGTTAGGTGTTAGGCTGTTCTGAGAAGTTTGCTTATGCTGTGAGGCTAACTAGAGATGAGACACTAGTTAATTACTATTTGCTTTCTTCCAGTCAGTCATCCAATGCTTTTGACTTCTTGTCAAGTCAGTCCTCATTAAGTAGTAGCCAATAGTACCACAAACTGTCACATCTCTGCGCATAATCTATAGTTGATTATTTTTTTAAGGTATCTATTACTGTAATTAGACCTGCCCTGTGGGGAACAATATTATTTTGATGATGCTGAGCATATTAAGTTACTGGGGTGTAAGGTCTTGTCCCATCAAATGAGAGCGAGGAACTTCTGAATACTAATCCCAACTCTAGTGCTGGACAACTAAGGAGGGAATCCCAACTGTGTAGTTTCACTTGAACAGAAATGTGAAGACATGTACTTCTCTGTTGCTTCCTCTGTAAGATGAGGATACTTGCTTTTGTTATCGTTTCGAGAATTAATATTCACAAAGCATCAAACAGTAGCAAAAAGCATGGAAAACTTTGAGGAGTGACAGCTCCAACTTTTACAGCTGAGAGCCTGTGATGCCTGCAGTATCTGTCATGTGAGAAACAAAGATTAATTTCACACTAGCATACAGTTTTGTTGTCAAGCTTTGGTTAAGTGATTGCAGCATTACCCACAGCAGCAATGAAAGCAAGCATCCTAATGTCAAGTAATAAGGGAGTATTTATTTATCTAGCTTGCAGATTCTATGCTTGAGATGTCATCTATTAGAATGCTGCTTCTGGTGCAACAGCTGTCTTTAGAACAGTCCTCCTTGAGCAGCTGGAGAGGTTAGTTAATGCCACTTTCTGAATCTGGGCATTGAGACATTTTGATAGCTAGATGCAACTATTTTAAAGTAAATTTTAGATAAATAACTGTCTTTAAGTTTTCTTAAGTACCTAACATTTCTATAGAAGAAATATTCTAGCCAGAGTGACTCCGCTAACATACTAGTTAGTTTACGGAAAGAAGTAAAGAATTGAAGTAATTGTGTAGATTCTGTGTTTTGTTTAAAATGGTATTCTGCTTTCTTCTAGTGAAGCGTGATGTCCAGGAAAATGATGAAGAGGCAGTACAAGTTAAAGAGCAGAGCATCCTGGAACTGGGGACGCTTCTTGCCAAGACCGGACAGGCAGAAGGTAAGTCCTTGTTCTGATTGATTGGTATTCTTGTAACATGCATGTATGCATAAGTTCAAGTGTCTTTAGGGTGATGCAAACATAAGAGTAGAACTGGGTTGGAGGGAATGTTGTCTTCTCCTTGGAGTCTTTTGAGACTCTGAAACTTTTTTTTCCCTGTTCTAAAGTTGATTTGAAATTTTTGCAAACTGGTAAATCTTAAACACTCCCCTCACCCTGTCTCTCTCTTTACATTTGGGGTTTGAACCTTTTAAAGAAAATGTTGAAATGGGACACCTGAAGAATTTAAATTTGTTTTTCCAGAGCTTTTGAACTGGGAGGTTGTTTTGACAAATTTGACACTTACTGATTGGGGGGGAAAATTGTGTTTAAAATTTCCATCTGGCTCTATATAAGAGAAGCTATGATCATTTTTCTTTTGTGTATGTATGAAATGAGTAAAAGAAGCATTTCTAATCAGTGATTGTTTGGTTCTGTTATAGTTCTTTGATTTCCCTGGAAAGCTCTGTGTGTGATTTCTGTGCTTAGTGATCTGCAGTTTTTTGTTCACCCCAAATGACTTCATAAATGGATACCAACTTCAGACAGATATCTATATCCACGGCTGAAGTGGAGCCAGACACTAGTTTGTATCCACAATGCTGCTGCATATGGGTGAAGCAGAACTTATGCCCTGCCCCACCCCCCCCTTTTTTAAACAAACAAACAAACCTAAAGCTGTTTGGAAAGTGTAGGTCAACCAAATATGATTAATCAAGTTGGAATTTAACTCTGCTGTCCTAGTCAAAGCAGCAGTCTCGTTTTAAAAGCGCTGAGAGGTCTTCAATACTAAGTGATCAAGATGTCAATTTTAGATGTGATCTGCAAGTCTGTGTTATTGCCTGCTTACATAAATAAGTATATATTTTGGTGTTGTCAGCTGGTACAAAAGTAGTTTTCTGAGGACATTTTGCCACATCCTGATTTGCAATTGAGCATGGCCTGTGGGAGAATTGCCCTAAATGCATAGCAACTCTTCCTTTCTGAACTGGTAACTAAAGGTGATACCAACATCAAATTTAAAAATAAAGCAGAATTAGTTCTAGATAAGCCCTAAATAACCTGTTTTAGGTGTTGATGATTCATAGAAGCTTGACACAGGAGGCTTTACAAACAATATCATGCACGTTGGGTGACCACCTAGACTGGCCGGTAAATTGGATTACCACCAAACCAAAACACGTTTCAGTTGAGGTTAAAACTAATTTTATAAACTGGTGCTTGATTGAAAGTCAGGATTTTTGTGCCAGATGCCCCCTTGTGAGAACAGTAAACCTACTATGGTAAGGGCACTCTGAAAGATTGGAGGGGAAGAGAGGGTTTACTATCACTCAGAGAAGCTTGTTTTGAGCATACACCTGGATAAGGACAGGCTGAAGGGTTTGGGCTTCCCAGAGCTCTGTTGGGAGGCTGAGGTAAGAAGAAAGATGATGTATCTCTCTACTCCGCACCCAGGCGGATGACATCAGTCTGGTGAAAGTGATGGTCACTTTTTCCTTTTATCTGTGTGAAGAGAGCAAAACTGAAATGGTGTGCATGAACTACTCATAGGCCTACATCCTCAGTTGTCATAACTTATGCACAAAGGATCTGGAAGAAAGCCCAAGCTATGCTAAATTTCACATCAGGCTGAGGTGAAATACCCCAAAGGGGCTATCCGTAGACTTCTGAATTTGACACCTGCATTTCTGTTCTGCCTAAAAATAATTTTTCAAAATCTCATCGGCTTTTGTGTGTGGTTTTAAAAAAAAAAAAAAAAAAAAAAAAAAAAAGAAGAAGAATGAAACGTACTTAAACTTTAATCTGCTACTGTTTATTTTCCAAAGGAAATTTCCCCATTGCCGCTGGTATTGCTTTTCGGTTATCCCAAAAGCTGTGGTGAAAACAGGCTTTAAAAAGCAGGCAAGGAATAAGGTACAACTACTGCAAAATAAAATAGAATCAAAGATTTGCAGTAATTCACCCACACTGTTTGACACCAAAATCCTCTAAGGATCACAGCTTCCTAGTTTCCTCACTGAGAATCAAACATGATATGATGTTTGCAGAGAGCTGCACCCAAAATGTCTTCAGTACGGCACTCAGAAGTGCTGTGCAAAGTTTGCAGTGTAGGTTTTAGCAAGTGTATTTTGCAAGTTCTGGACGAGACTTAAAAATCCTAGGGATAGGACTCAGGTGATCTTTTCTAGGAAATTACAAAAGGTATTTTAGTGCGCACACAACAATTTAAGAAAGGAAGGTACAGCTTGATTTGGAAGGGCTTAAAAGTCATGCCACCAAACTTATGATAGCATGAGATAAATTGATACTTGTCTAATGGTAAAAAGTTCTTATTATGAAAAGCAGGGCTGCAGCTGACCCATTGTCATCTACGTTGGCAGAAGCTAAGCAACAGACTGGAGGAGGTACAGCATTACCCCATCACTAGTCTAGTCATCTTATGTTGTGGCTCATCGCCGTAGAATTGGCATGGTTCCTTGAGATCAGAGATTTGGTGAATGGCACTGCCGTGTATGGTTGTCTTTTTCCTGTGATGGAGCAGCAGACATAATATTTCAAGGTTACTGTTCACCAGTTGTCTAGGGCTGTCAGACACTCATTTCTTCCCAGCGCTACACTTACAAAATACTAAAAATAGTTAGCAGTAGTTCCAAGGGGAAGTAAATTTCTGTTGGATCGCGCAGGTTGTGGGTATGAATTTATAATCCCTTAGCCACAAGTTGGTAAAGTATATGGATTTATTGTCCTGCTCCAAATGACTCAACATTCTGGGCCTCTTTTTGAAACAGATCCTCAGTCAAATAGAAGGTGATGAATTACCAGGCAGAGGCTGGGCACAGCTATTTAAATTGGGTACTGTGTGTATGTTCACTGAAAATGCTGGGTTTTAGTAATTTTGGCCTATTAGCTATCATTCTGCGCCTTCCATGCAGGAGATTTTAGTTTGAGTTGACCCTGACCAGCAGGGGATGCTGCAGGGGCATTGTACCCAGGATGAAGCAGTGCCTTCCCTTTCTTGAGAAACTGATGAGTTTTGAAGAATAGAAATGAATAGCTAACCTAGGCACATGGGAAAACAAACCATGCATCAGAGGGTTGTGAGGGAAATGGGCCTGGCCTGAGAGATTCAGTGGGAGTACACTGGCTGCGTCAGGGAACAAGTGAGAACGTATTAGTGTCATGTGATCATTACACCTGCTCTGTCACTTAGAGGGTTTATTATTTTACAATGGACAAACTTTACATTTGTATGGCCCTGAAAGAAAAGTCCGCTGTCAGCTTATCTTGATGGGTTTTGTTGCTTGTGTGACAAGTTACTGAAATGATGACATTGCCTTCCCCCTATAATGACTTGCTCTTTCACCTCTGTTTAGGTAGTTTATATAGTTCAGACTTTGCAGTGGAATAGGTGTTCTAAGATGGCATGCTGTCAGTCTGTTTCAGTTGTAATCTCTTGTTACTTCCCCTGCTGGTCTCCAAGGTAGGAAGTGTGTTAGCTTTATGGAAAGGCCAGGGTGCTAAGAAAACTGCCTGGTCACTGCAGAGTCAAGAGAAATTCAATCAGTAATAACTTCTAAATTGGAAGGGTCCCAAAGTCTGTGCATAAAAACTAAAATCCTGAGCAAAGTCATCTTGGGTAGGGTGTGATTATTACATTAACTGCTCCTTTGCCATGCTCCCCACATAAATTCTTAGCAGTACATTGTGACTCCCAAGTATTATTTCAAGATAAAAACCACAAAGCCTGTATTGAACTTGAAGAAACACTTAAGATTGACAGGCTTCTGTCATACTAAAATTATCTCCTTCCTGTGCATGGAAGTGATGACACGACTGTTATGAAGTGGGATAGACTATTTTAAATTACAGTGTGATAGGATTCAGTAAGTCCAAGCTGGTTTGCTTTGTAAATATTGATTAAGGCTTTAAAAATAAATGTGAATTTCTCCAAAAGTAAGAGGAAGCAATCTGTACATTCTTATCAAGCTGGGAGAATTTTTATGCAGTAACACAAAAGATAATATATTGTTTCCCGACACATTCAGTTTTCGCTTTTTTTGGTTAAAAGTAAGAATTAAGGCTTGTAAAGGTATCATAAGCAAATTGTCAGTAGTATGATGATTGCACTGTCCATAGCTTTGCTATTTTGTACTCCGTGTGAGATATTCATCATGATCTTATGTCTGAGAGATTGGGCTTAGCTTATGCAATCAGGTGTTGTCAGTGTTTGTATGGGAAGCTTAAGATTGCACGGATTTAAGGACACACTTCCTTGAGTGTTAAGGCAATGCCATTTCATTCTGCAAAGGATTGTTGTGCTGCTGGAAACGCAATCTGTCAAATGGAATGTGAACAGAAATCAGGAGAACTTGTTGCTATAGCTCCCATTGTACTTATCACAAGAGTAGTACAGGTTGAATTAACCTCTGTCATCTGGGACCCTTGGGATCTGATTAGTGCCGGACAAGAGAATTTCCTGGACTATGGGAGGTCAGTATTGTCTAGTAGCATTGCCAACACTTTCATTGTGTATTGGGCTCTTAAAAGACATTTGGGGTAAATTATGGCTAAATAACACCACAGAACACTGAGAGCCAGGACTGGTGGCTTTAAACAAACTTTATGGGACCATGGGGAACTTGGCCACACCCATCAGTGGTCATCTGGCTAACTATAGTCATGTTGGATATGGATGCACTCAGGCAAGAGTTCCAGGTTGAACCTACTGTTAACTCTGTGCCCTGACAAAATTCTAATGGGTAACTTGGCTCTGCCTGTCTAAGTTCTCCAGACAGGTCAATTGGTTAGATCTTCTCAAACTGGTGTGGTGGTGTGTGCTTATTGGAAGCTCCAGCTACCCCATTCTATCCCAATGAAGGACTAAGTGATCTGTATTGCATAGCTCATATCTGGTAGGGCTTTAATACGCTAGGTTGAGGTGCACTGAATAAGTATAAATTATGATACAAACTAATAAGCAGACCAGAAAATTCAGCTTACTGTAAAATAATTATTCTTTTTGTTGAGACTATTATGTTGCAGGTTGGACTTGTCTCTTGGTGAGGTGTGTACGCTAAAATATTAACTAAGAGCCTTAAAACACATGGGGTAAGTATTGTTACATTCTTTTGTGAATAGGCAAGCTGAATGGTTTGCCATGTGTCCCAGAATTGGTCTGCAAGAAAGCCATTAATAGAACCCAGAAATCTTGGCTTCCTTTCCTAATTGAACTGCTGTACACGCTTCCTTGGGACTCATGTACTATTTGACTAACAGAAAATACAGTTTTCCAAGGATTTGTATGATCAATATTACTGTGTATAGACCTAGTGAGTACCAGATTTCATTGTAACATTGGACTGTTTTGTGTCTTCTATTTTGAATGCCAATTTTTTTTTTTTTCTGGCTTTTTTGTCCTGTCTACAGAACTTGGAGGACTTCTCAAGTATGTTCGACCCTTCTTGAATTCCATCAGCAAAGCAAAGGCAGCCCGTTTAGTCCGCTCTCTCCTTGATCTGTTTCTTGATATGGAGGCAGCTACAGGACAGGAGGTGAGACCCATTGAATTCAGAAAGAAGCTGATTCTTCAAAGGCTCACAGCCCCACTACCTTATCTATTCTGCTGTAAAGTGAAGAATCGTTTATAATGTGCCACAGGACATGCTCACTGTGTAATGCATCAGATTATATTCCAGTAATAAAACGTTGGCTACTCTGAATTTGATTCACACATAAACATGTAAACTGAAAGAAATTACTTTTTTAAAAAAAACTTGTCATGCTGGGTATGAATTCCTTCTTACCTTGGACTATCTCAACTTCTGCAAGTCACATTTCTTGCTCTTAAGGGTATAGTGTTAGTATTTTCATAGAGGGATCGAAGTGCAGTATGCAACAGGGCAGGTACAATATACCTGTTCCAAGGAGCTAAGTCTGTAGGCTTAGAAGGTGCAGTGGTGAAGGTGCACTCATAACACATGCCCTGAATGGTGATTTCCTGAAGACTGGAATGGGCATAGACAAATTGGGTTTTATAAAAGTTCTAAGAAGGTAGATGGAGCTTTGTATGTATTACTTACCATCTTTTAGCTAATGAGTTTAAAAGCACACCCTTTTCAGGCAAGTGTTACTCCATCCGACAGATTGTACAGTTGAGGCACAGTGGCAGAGCGAGGAATGGAGCCCAGGAGTTCTGCATTTGTTTCCCTCTAATTCATGGGTGACTCCATAAAACAGTCACTTTTCTATTTATGTGGTTTTCATCTTTTCCCTGAGGAGATTGCCTTAGCCAAATAGATTTCACCAGTAGAAAAGGGTTCCTAACTTTCCGTCTAAGCCGTTGGTTAAATTTCATCCCCCTTGCCTTGGCACCCTACATTGGGTTTCTTTGGCCAGTTGGCTGTTTGTCTGTTTTCTGTGGCGTGGGGGGTGCCGTGAGCTTGTGACTAGCTTCCAGACTGAGGGGGGATGTGATAGTGATTTACACATACCTAAAGAGTGTTAACAAAGAGTGGGGGAGAAAAATTGTTCTTGGCCTCTGAGGGCGGCAAGGGAGATTTAGGTTAGACATGATGGAAAACTTCCTAACTGGTTAAGCACTGGAATAAATTGCCTAGGGAGGTTGTGGAATCTCCATTACTGGAGATATTTGAGCGGATTAGACAGACATCTGTCAGGGATGGTCTACATGGTGCATGGTCCTGCTGTGAGGGCAGGGGACTGGACTCAATGATCTCTTGAGGTCCCTTCCAGTCCCAGTGTGTTATGATTCTAAAGGTGAGTGACAGTACATTTTGATTTAGATGACTTTCTCCTGGTGTGAAATAGAGAAGACATGAGGGTGAGGGGGCAGCTGGTTCTATACCTTTCCATCAGTGTGGAATCATCTGGTGCACCCCAACCCCTCCCAGACCCTGCACCCAGATACCCTGCTGCAGCTCACAACCCCCTCTTCCACCCAAACGCTGTCTGACTCCACACCCACTCCCGTGCCCTAGTCCCCTACCCTGAGGTCTCTTCTGCACCCAACCTCCATCCCAGATTCCCAATCCCCATCATGGAAAAGAGCAGTCCTTGACCTCTTACCAAGATCTTTGAGTGGCACCCCATCAAAAATTGTTTCTCACCCTTAAGTAGTGTCTCACTTCTAGGGGGTATGGCTACCCTAGGAAATAATCAGATTTATTAGTCGACTTTATACCAGTAGATTTTATAAAGTCAAAGTTGTGTCCACACCTGGTCACAGTTGGTGTAGTGTGTCCTCACTACATTGTCTACATTCAGCTGTTGGGGCATTGCACTGTGGGCACCTATCCCCCACTTCTGTAACCCTGGTGCATTTTGAGTTTTCTGGCGGTGTATGAAGGGGAAAAAAATGCATCGCAAGTGATCGTGGGTGTGTGGTGTCATCATTCCAGAGTGCATTGCCTTCATTCTTACCTGCCGTTGAAGAGAAATGTCCGTTTTTTCTGAAGCCTGCCTGTGAATCAGGATGCTTTAACGATTGCCGCTGCCCAGGCTGGCTGTGTGCCCGGAGCACAGTAAACTGGCAAAGTTGAGGAAGTAGTAGAGGATAGTAGTGTTGAGGAGAGTGAAAACTTCGAGTGTTGTCAATCCCACCCACATATTAGGGCACCCGTGCTCCAGCTGACTGTGCCATGTTAACAGGTGTCTCAGTTTTGCCCTGGTGAAAACACCTTTCATGGGGCAGGCGAGAGCTGTTTTACCCCAGGAAAAAAGGCAGCAAACAGGAGACTGTTTGGCTCCCCAGAGCTATGCCCTTTGGGAAGGGAGAGTGCTGTAGTGGTGTGCATTGGGGGTGAGGGGAGAGAGATGGGGGGCAACCCATATAGATGCTGCTGAGGCTGGCCACCCAAAGCTCAGCTGAGGCACTATTTAACATGGAGCTCTCTGGCCCCTGGAGACGGGACCAACTCCCCAGCGACAGCCCCTGAAAATCTTTGCCACAGGGGGAGACTTCCCTCACACAGGCCAGGACATGCTGCTGTTTGGAAAGCAGGGGGCGCATGCACTGCTGGCCAGACACATGGTGTGGGTGAGTGGGGCCGAGAACCCCAATTGCATGGCACCTGTAGGGGAAGGTGCGACCCCATAGAAATTTGAACTGCAGAAAATAAGTTTATCATCTTGTACAAGTGTGACCTCCACAGGCTAGCTGCCATGTGGGGCAGGGGCTGGACTGCCAGCCACATGGTTCTGGGGGTGGGGGGCACACCTCTCCTAACTGCATGGGGGAGGGAGGCTGCCACATATAAATGGGAAGCGCAGAAAAGAGCATCTTGGCCTCTCCTCCTGTATTGTGTTCAGGGAAGAAGTCCATGCAGGAGTTGTTGCACCATTGTCTCGTGTCCTCACAGCCAGGCTGCCACGCGGTGTGGTGGGGCGGGGGTAGTCCACCAGCCAAACTGGGACCCTGGCTCTCCTGATGGTTCTATGCTTGGGCTGCCTAAAGTGGCTAGGCGCAATCGACATACTGGTCATTTTAAAAAAAAATTCTAATTGCTGGGGTTTCTGTTTCCTACTTCCTGCATACCTGGAGAGCGGCAGGTGGGGCAGGTGGAGTGATGACTGGAAAGGACACCTCAAAGGGCATTGGGGGATAGTTTAAAGGCTAATAAAATTGATTGTAATGCTGCAATCTCCACCTGTGTAGTTTGACTTTGCAAAGTTGACGTCTCAAGTCACTGCAGGGGGAAGTCAGCAGTATAAAAGTTGATGTTAGAGCCCCTTAAAATAAACCTATTGAGTGCTGAGTGTAGATGCATAGCTTATAAAATCAAACTTAGACCCTTAAATTTGACTTCATCTCCTAGTGTAAACCTGGGCTAGGATGAAACATACAACTGTTTATCAATGGACTATGACACGTAAGACCAGAAACTTGGGAATCTACCAATGAATCCTAGAGTCACGTCTTTCAACAGCCAATTAATTCTATACATCCAGACATTCTCATTTCAGAGAAGTAGGGAAAAAATATCATCAGGACTCAAACAGGAAATATATTTTATTGGTGATCCTTTGCAAGCTCGACGAACCCTACTGTCCGATCCTGGGATGTTAAAGTCTGTGTGACTGACAGAGTGTTTGTATGCCAAGTGTGGTTAGTATGGAAGGATAGAGAAACTGTAGTGCCAGTTGCATAGTTAGTACACTTAAGCTTTCATGGGCAAAGACGCACTTCATCAGCATGGGTCTTTGCCCACGAAAGCTTATGCTCCAAAAAACCTTGTTAGTCTATAAGGTGCCACAGGAATTCTCATTGTTTTTGGGGATACAGACTAACACAGCTTCCCCCTGATATTAGTTATAGTTGTCTCTGAGATCAAGTAACCTAGATTCTCTTTTCAGCATCTCCGCACACTGGTCTGACTGACAAAAGGTCACCACTCTGCCTCGATAGCTGAAATCGGGGTGTTGAAAGGTTTAATGTTTGTGAAGTGCTCTGGATAGGATGGAGCTGCACAGTTCAGAATTCCAAAATGTTTTACTATTGTACTGGAGAAAGCATTTCAGAATGACAGAAGCACTACTGTCTTTGATGGAATATGGCAAATGCTTTGCTGCTCCAGAGCTGATTGCCAGGGAATTTTGTGGGGCAGGAAGACGTTCTTGAGTTGAAGTTCTGAATCCGATGTTTTACACAAGACCAGAGGAGGATAACTCATATATAATGGATGCTTGTCATACATAACTAAGGTATTGGAAAAACTTTTCACACCTCCATGAGCCAAAGGCCCATCTCATTTAGGGTACTGCCAGTGGCCCAAATCTCAGAAGGGCAGGAGTTGCTGGCTTTGGGTGTTGCTCAGGAGCTCCATTTGTCTCAACCACTGGCTCTGTGTATGATTAAACTGGGCTGTTTGGAAAAGAGAGCTTGCTTCTTAATGTGCAGCAATATGACAGTATTCGTGTCAGTTTCACAACTGCTCTTGAATAGCAGGACTGAAACTGCCAAGAGTTGTCTTGATTTTGTGCTACAAGCGTCTTGAGAGAACTAGGACACGCAGAAGTAGCCCTGGAGCTGGGAGGATATGTTAATGTTTTGGAATTGTTTCATAAACATGAGATCTAGATTCTTAATTTTCTGCTGTCTGAAGGAGAGTTCCTCTTCATTTGCTGTTACAGGCCAGATGACACCTTGGCAGTTGTGTGGCTGTTACTTTGTGTCCTCAGATTTTGTTTGAATCAATGTAACTGGAGTCTAAAATCAATGGGAAAACACCTCAGCTGTTCCTCTCACAGTAAGGGGCTTACCTGTGGGAACAAGTGCATTTTGCTGTCACTAGGAGAAACCTCCACTATGGCAACAGAGTGAGGATGACACATTTCATTTCTGATGTAGCCCTATTGAAACTACAAGAGTACTCTAGAGAATCACCAGCTTGTCCTCATGATATTTTTAAATACATGCAATATACAGTAACGGTGATTAGCAGTCACAACACAGTAATTGAATGATATTAAGTAGTTTATATTCTAAACAGCCCTTTTATCTCAATTCTTGTTTAATTCCCCTCAGGTGTTCACATCAGGCTTAAATGCTGGCCTTCTGTGCTTGGTTCCTGCTACAGTCCTCATTTTACAGAAGTCACACAACTTTAGATAGGACATGTCGTTGTACCTATTGTGAGGTTAGGTTATGTGTATGATCTTAAGATCAAGGGTGACTGAAACATACATTGCATGCAATGTCATAGATGATTGCTAGAAATCCTCTGCTTCTGAGGCCACTGACTTAAATCTGCACTTCATTTCAGTGAGGTCAGTGTTAGTTTGAGAGAGAACCATGATATGTAGCATAGGCTAAAAAAATCTTTATACAGTAAACCCCTGACTTGTATGCCTGAGCAACCACATGTAAGTCAAAATTTGTGTAAGTTGGGATGGGTCCTCTGTCCTGGCTGCACCTGGCTTCCTGCTCCTGTGAGTGGCAGGGAGTCCAGAGCCAGGTGCAGCAGTGCTGGTTAGTTTCACCCCTGCTGCTTGCCACTCAGGGGGGCCAGGAAACTGACCAGTGCTGGTCAGTTTCCCAGCTCCTGTGAGTGGTGGGGGTGTGGACTGGCATGGTGGCACAGTTGATTCCTGGCTTCCCCCAGCTGATTTTGACTTGCACTAATCCAAGCAACAGAAGTTGAAGTCCTGTAAATTGGGGCTTTACTGTATGGTAAAGATTCACCTTCTTGGTCTAAACGTGCTGTTGAAATCAACACCAGCTATTTTTTTTCCATTTTATTTTTCTTGCCTCTGCTGGGTATAGAACAGTAATTGAGTTGTTTAGGTTGGATCATCCTCCTGTAACAAGGAGAATGAGAAGAAGGCTTTAAAATTTTCTTTCTGTTCCCCTTAAGGTGGACCTCTGCTTAGAGTGTATTGAATGGGCCAAATCTGAGAAGAGGACTTTCCTACGCCAGGCTCTAGAGGTATGGCGGGTGGATCCAAAGTCTTGATTGTATCTTCCACTTGACAGCATTCAATGTTTGTAAACCCAGAAAGATTTGTTAGGTTATGCAGATCTGCGTAAGTGACCAGGCAACATGTTTGTTCTAAGTTTTGTTGCCTTTCTTGGGACAGCTTGGCCAGAGACATTTCTTGGGGAGTATTTTGCCAGCTGTGTTTCAATCCAGCACAGTTTCCAGAGAATTAACCAATACAAAATAACATGAAGATGGCACAATTTGTGTAAATTAGTGAGAGTAGCAAATTTCATTTTGCAAAATCTGTTCTGCTTTCTTTGACTTTCTTCACCGCAGTTCCTTTTCTCTTCTCCAGGCAAGGCTGGTGTCTTTGTACTTTGATACGAAGAGGTACCAAGAAGCATTACAGCTAGGTAAGTTGCCACTAGGTGGCAATAGTTCCCTGCTTCCAAATTTAAAAATGAGGCTGATGTGGAGAGTGAGTTGTATTCTGTACAAGGACATTTTGACTTGTTTAGTGGTGACCCAAATACGTTACATTCTTGGTGCTGTAGCAAATCTACCACCTTAACAGGTCTCCAGTTTGTAATGCAAAAGAGTCCCTGGTTCTTTCATATCACATATTAGTCCAAGACGACTGTACTCTTGATTCAGACTGAACTGTTATGCTTCCTGTCCTCCATCTATTTTTTTCCCCCTGGAACCACAGAATGTGGACACACATGCCTTGGATCTAGCATGGAGGGAGGAATCTGCCTATGCAGCCCACAGTGTGTAAATAAATTGATAACTGCTGTCCTGGACTCTTGTGGGGACTGAAGTGTTCTGAAAAGCAGCACTATATACAAGGAAACAGCTGTTGTTCACTGATCGTTATTTGCTCTTTCTGACCAAATGACAAGCTGTTTGGAGCAAGTTACAAATACTGTTGTTCATTTCTCTTGCCAGGATCTCAGCTCTTACGAGAGTTGAAAAAGATGGATGACAAGGCTTTGTTGGTTGAAGTGCAGCTGTTGGAAAGCAAGACATACCATGCTCTGAGCAATCTGCCAAAAGCAAGAGCAGCTTTAACTTCTGCACGAACTACAGCCAATGCAATCTACTGCCCACCCAAACTACAGGCAGCCCTGGACATGCAGTCAGGTAAAGCCCTTCAAGAGAAGGAGAGGCCTAGCATCATGCCTCCACTTCATGTAGTCACAGCTGTGGTGTGTCACTGACCCAGTTTGCAAATATTTGAGGTGCTCGGAGTAGATCAAGAGAACTGTCCCTCAGCCCTCTTTTTCTCAGTCTGCTTGTGGAGATTCACGCTGTCTTAAACCACTGTTGCTGCTGTGATATTTTCATGAGCAGCAACACTGCATACACCTCAACCCCCAAAGCAGTAGTTAAGAATCATTAAACTTGAAAAATAAGTTGTGGAATTTTTCTTTGCTCTTAGCTTCCTGGCTGCACTTGGATCATATGTTCAAGCTTTCTGCTGCAGCTGTGAGGTCTAGAAATTCTGAAAATGAAAGCTTAGATTATGCGCCCATTCGACTTCAGGAGCTGGTATTTTTACGTGAAATGTAGAAATATCATTAGATTCAGAATATCTCACAAGTTCGCAACAGCGAAAGGATGCTAGTTAGGGAAATGCCAATGGGATTTTGTTGCAGCTGCGGATTTCCTTATTTCAATCTGGTAGTAAGTTTATGAAGCAGTTGGGTTGCTCGGAGTGTCTGACCAGGCAGAACTTATTAAGCAATCACTTATACTAATGATCTTGGGAAGATGCCTTTAACCTGCATTTCCGGTGGTCTCATAATTTATGTAATGTACATTATACTTGTACTATAGACGTTATTTAAACAGACCGATGAGGTGCAACATACATCTCAGTACTTTTACTTGTTTTGCTTGAGCCACAACTTTTATGCAGGTTTTTCTGGGTTTGTTGTCTAGTTGTTTACTTGGAAGAGAGAATTGGGGTTTATGGGACGTCGTGGAGAAGCGAGTTTAAAGGAAAAGGATCCTGTGCAATGCAGTGCAGCAGGCAGTGTTAAGCATCTGCCTCCAACTGAATGCAAAACTGACTGACTTCTGCCTGTGTTTCCCTCTCAACAGGTATTATCCATGCAGCAGAAGAAAAGGACTGGAAAACAGCCTACTCATATTTTTATGAAGCATTTGAGGGATATGATTCAATTGACAGCCCAAAAGCCATCACTGCATTGAAATACATGTTGCTCTGCAAAATCATGCTCAACACGTAGGTGGTCCATAGATTCTGGGAAGAGCTCTTACATTTGAACAGGAAAGGAATGGCCTATTACAATTATATAGCTAACCACAGAACTGAAGCAACTGCATTCAGCCAGTATGCTTTTTTTTTACCAAAAAAAAAAAAAAAAAAAATCAGTGCTGCTTCTAATATTTGAGTCTTGGGAACCTCCTAAGTGTCTCCTAGGAACACCCAGAATTCTGATCAAAATTTAAGTCCAAGACCTCTTAATTTTATCATGGAGAATCTGAGTGAGATGAGTACATATGTGAAGGAATTTGTGAGCCAGGAAATTTTGTGGCTCAGTTAGGAAAGCTAACTGTTGATACCTGTAGTTTGGTGTACCATGACACTTGTCGAGTGAATGCTCTTTTTCTTTTCCCCTTCTCTCTCCAGCCCAGAAGATGTGCAGGCGTTAGTGAGTGGGAAGCTTGCGCTGCGGTATGCAGGAAGACAGGTACAGAAAGCTCTCTATGCTTTTCAGTTTTCCTTCTTTGTGTGTGTCTCTCTGTCTCAGGGATTAATAGCTGATGGTTGAATATGCAGTTTTATCTGTATTTGAAACTTGTTACTCTTACTGTTTGTGTAAAGGTAATAAAATTTGGGAGTACCATTTGTAAGCACTTAGGATTGGCTCAAGGTTGGTAAAATCAGTGGAACCCCATTCAGCTTGATGGAAAGACAGTGATTTACATCAGCTGAGGTGCTGGCTGTGAGTTCACTTAGGCTGTGTCTACACTTGCATTCCTCTTTCAAAAGAGGAATCCAAATGAGGGAAATTGAAAATGCAAATCATAGAGCTGGAATGGACCTCAGGAGGTCATCTAATCCAGTCCCTGCTTCAAGCAGAATCAACTCCAACTAAGTCAGCCCAGCCAGGATCTTGTCAAGTCGGGACTTAAAAACCTCCAGGGATGGAGATTCCACCACCTCTCTAGGCAATGCATTCCAGTGCTTCACCACCCTCCTGGTGAAGTAGTTTTTCCTAATATCCAACCTACACTTCTCCTTTTGTAACTTCAGACCATTGCTCCTTGTTCTGCCACTTGTCACCACTGAGAACAGTTTCTCTCCATCCTCTTTAGAGCTCCCCTTTAGGAATTTGGAGGCTGCTATTAAATCACCCCTCACTCCACTGTTCTGTAAACTAAATAAGCCCAGATCCCTCAGCCTCTCCTCATAGGTCATGTGTTCCAGCCCCTTAATCATTTTTATTGCCCTTCGCTGAATGTGCTCCAGCACATTCACATCGTTTCTATACTGGGGGGGGGGGGCCCAAAACAGGACACAGTATTCCAGATGTGGCCTCACCAGCACCGAATAGAGGGGAATAACCACTTCTCTAGAGCTGCTCGCAATACTCTTCCTAATGCATCGTGATATGCTGTTAGCTTTCTTGGCTACGAGGGCACGCTGGTTACTCAACCAGCCTTTCATCCACCATAAACCCTAGGTCCATTTCCACTGTACTGTTGCTTAGCCAGTCCATTCCCAGCCTATCATGATGCTTGGGATTCTTCCTTCCCAAGTGCAGGACTCCACATTTCTCTTTGCTGAACCACATCAGATTTCTTTTGGCCTAGTCCTCAAATTTATCCAGGTAACTCTGGATCTTATCTCTACCTTCCAACAAATTTACCTCTCCCCCTAGCTTAGTGTTGTCTGCAAACTTGCTGAGCGTGCAGTTCAGTCCCTCCTCCAGGTCATTAATAAAGATGTTGAACAACACAGGCTCCAGAACCGAGCCTTGGGGCACTCCGCTTGAAACCAA